>NC_071579.1:26974187-27300688 GCF_024509145.1 Vidua macroura
ATTTACTTAAGATTTTGTGAAGAAAATGTTTGTTAATGAAGAGGCTTGTACAAAACTGAAACTTTTTTACAAGCACAAGTGTTGAAACACTGAAATAGTTTTGTGCCACCTGAATTTGGAGCTAGCACAGTCTTTATTTAACATGCAGTGATGCTACTTCAATCCTTCACTGTAGTGCTAGCAGAAAAGCTTTTCAGTATTTAATTTGCTGGTTTCTAGTCCTGGGTATATTTAGAGGTGTTCTAGTACAGTGAAGTCAGTAGACAAAATGTCATTTTTTAGGGATTTGATGGAGTCAATTGTAGACAGGTTAGATAGTAATATGCTGATTTTCTTATCTATATGTGATTTGCTATATTGAGGAAGCTGTTGGAGAAACTGCAAGGAATTACTAGCTCATTTTTTCTTAATTACTGTATAAATGTATTTAGTAGTTATTTTCACAGGGGTTTAATTCCTGTGAAATTTTATTCTTTTTTAAAAAACTCTGCTATGTAATTAGCAAATGTGAAATTGCAGAGTTATAATCTTCTCAGACTGTTGATCAGAGCTGACAATAGGTGGCTGAGTCATATTTCTTGTTTCTGTTGAATATCAAATCCTGTTTCTGCTCTGTGAGAGTTTATTGGGAGTTAGACAAACGTGACCACTTATGCTGCATGTTTTGCAGTTCTTTGGGTGGTTTGCTGATAATGGACAAAGCTGGTAGTGGCAGATGAAGTCATTTAGATCAGGTTCAGTACTTTACTGCTCCAGCTACCATATGAGTGTAAAGGCAGGTGGAATTTGAGTCCCTCAAATGTGCTAACACTTGCTTTTTGTTGTACTAAATCAGACCTTGAAGTCCTTCTTTCAGTTCCACTAAATATTAACCAGTGTAAATAGGTGAGCTTATCCACTAAGGAGGAGTGGGGGTTTATTGTTTTGGTTATTTGCTAAACCATATCTAAAGCTCTTTTTGGAGCTGTTGAAGACAAGGTGGGTTAAAGGGGTGCCTTATGCACAGCTAATTGCAAGATCTTGATCCACATATAGTGAAAAAAATTTCCCCAGTACTTTAATAACCTCTTTTCTGCTTCATCTCTTCACATCTCTTCACCTTCTTTGTCTCTCAGGCAACTGTACTTGTTGACTACAAGGGAATTCTGTCTTCCTTCCTCCCACACCTTTTTCCATTAACTGTGTTAGTATCCTGATTTCCTACTGCTGTAGAAAATTTATAATACAGAGGGCTTTGGGTTTTTTCCCACAGTTCTGCAAGTTGCTTGTGTATGATGCAATCTCTGTGTAAAAATGTGGTGTGCCTGACTGTAGCTTTGTGTTCTCCATTAGAGACCTTTTAAGATTCTGCAGGTTTTGTTCCCAAATCTGTAGGGCAAGTATGGCTGCTGACTGACACTGCTGAAAATAAATCATCTTAACACCACCCTGCACCCCATTTTTACTTCCACAGTGCCTTTCTCATTAGCAGACAGATTTGCCAATCTGTGTACCTTGATAGTGTTGCCACTTCTCTATATACTTACAACTCTGTTTCCAACACACAACCATTTATTACGTGGATTATTTTGGAACATCAAGGCAAACCTGGACTTTTGCTTGTTGGAGTTTTGTTTAGTTTCTTTTTTTATTTGTGTGTTCAGTTGTTCTGTTTCATGGATTTTTACCTGTGTTAATATTTGGACAGTTAAATTTTCATTAAACTTGCTGGTAAATTGAGTGTGTAATTACACCACTCGTACTGAGGTGACTCATGACATTTCCAAAATAATGAACTAAATACCAGCTAAACAGGAATATGTCATAATACATTCATTGCTTATCAAAAAGCAGTCAAAATAAGCAGAGTGGGATGGGCAGATGGAGCATTTGGCCTGTGTTGTCCCCTTTGTGTGTGTGGCAGCTGAAGATGTCCAGCTCTGCTGGTGTGTGTGGTGTAAAATACATGAAATGTTCTGCCAGTGATGTGGTAAACCTCAGTCTTAGAAATATATATGTGTTATGAAGTACCTTTTATAATTTAGATATTTTGTTTTGCATCCTTCCCTTCTCTTTTTCACTCCATTTCTGGCCAGTCTTGTCTGCCCAGTTTTATGGAATTTCTGCCTTCCTTACCTTATTGATGCTGCTACTGGTGCATTACTGAGGTGGGATAGCAAGCATCAGTGCTCCTGCAGCATCTTTGTGGTTTATTTTTTAGGTCTTAGATGATGGGCACAACATGGGGCTTTTATGTGTTGGGAAAAAAATGTTGTATTTTGTAAATTTGCAACCTAGTGGAAATTTTTGTCCTTGGTGTTCTTTTTATCATGGAAAGCCAGACTTCAAAAATGTCAACCAGCAGAGATAAAATTTGAACAGCCTATTGCCATCTAGGATGTATTAAGTATCAAAACATAAATATGTGCCAGCTTTTTTTATACTTCTTACAGCTTTTTTTTTTTTCTTATTCCTTTTTTTAAAGGAAATCCGGGGGAGTAGTCTGCAGACAAGTTTTGAGGTTCACACTGGATGGAGTTATGGATTGATGTACTGACTAGTATGAACTTTGCAGCAGAAGGGAAGAGATTTGGCTTAGTGTTCAGTGAAATACTGTTGCTGTACAGTGCTAAAACTGTGCTGGCTGCAGATTGGCATTAACTGGTCTGCTGCTCGTGTCATTTCCCCTGAGGACAGATGTTTTTTACATTGCCTGCTCTTTCACTTATGCTTCTGGGCAAAAAAAAAAAACCCAAAATCTGAGATAGTGAATGATTTTAAAGCATTTTAAAATATAGTGGATGCCAAAAAGCAAAAGTTAAAACCTTTCAACTTAAACTTCTGCCTTTCTTGTATGTTAATCACAGAAACTGAGAACTTCATTTTTCAGGGACTTATAGGAGCTGCAGAGCATATTTTGGGGAGCTCCTAGGTACTTGGGAAGCACCCACATTATAAAGCAGAACTGTACTCTGCACTAGAGAAAGGATATTTTTTTAATTGTCTGCACTCATGTGGACGGGCCCTCAGAAAATGCTGATCTTTAGAGGTGCACTGGCTGTGTGTGGAATTGTGTCTTCCAAGTTTAGTTACTGTATCACATGATGAGGAACATTTTATGGCTGAAAATGTGAACATTCCTGAGGGAAACTCACTGTTCTCGCTTAGCACAGAACTGATAAATCATGCAAGATTGTTATGTTGATATTTTTAACATTTTTTCCTTAAGGACCAAAATAATGAGGAGAAGCACGCAAATGGACTTATAGTAAGTTTAAATCTAATCTTCATCTCCTTTTAATTCTGCAGAACATGTGAACAGAGACCTGAATTTCCACTCACTTTGCAACATGCTTCTTCCTTTCTCTAATTTACTGCTTCCAGTGTCTTGTTAAAATTCCTGTTGAGTCCTTAGCTCCTGAGGTTGGCTAACACCCTTGTCCTTAGAAGATAGAGTGGTCAGTTTTGTATGGAGTGTCTTGAACAGCAGTGTTGTGACTGAACACTTAGATAAAAATCTGCCACGTGAACAGATGAAAGGGAAATTACTGGGATAGAAATAATTCTGTGTTCTGTCTGAAGTGTCACTGTGTAGGAAATAGATCTGCTCTCCATGTGCTTCAAGTAGTTTGTCTTTTCTACAGTGCTGCTCCTTTGATGCAGAGTTGTGTAATGTCTGTCTAAGCAATGTTTCTTCTTTAAGAGACCTTCTGCATTTTTAATGTAACTTCTGTCATTTTTGGTTTTGGTCACACGTGATTTCTCTTTCTTTGTTCTTTTTTTGTCACTTGAGTACATTTCAGATACTTTTAATAGGAGATTGGTTTCAGTAGAAACTCTAAAAATCCTCATGTGTTTTCATTAGAGCTGGCAGTAATTCCTGGGCCTTAGTTGTTTGTCCACTACAAACAGCTTTAGCAGTAGGATTTTCTGGTGTGAACCTTGGACTGAAGATGCACATGCATATTTCAGTTTTATGCTTATCATAAATAAGGTGAATTATTATGTGCCCTGCAGATGGAACATAATTCAGGTCTTAGTATGAGGGAACAGCTTCTGTGATGTCTCCTGGAAAAGAGAACCCGTGCAGGAAGACACTTCCACAGGCACAGGTGACCTGCACACCTGGGCTGCAACTCAGAAATTTCATAGAGATATTGCAGCTTGATATAGTCTGAATTTGACTAGCCACTGATCTCATTATCTCTGGGTTGGCTTATACTGGGGAGGAAAATACATTTCTGTAAGAATATATTAACTGTGGATCAGTGATTGTGAAGTCTAAAATTGTGATGCTGTGGAGGTCAACGTCCCCTTGGGCTAAAGGTCAGGATTTCACTTTAAACTTAGGCAGAAATATAATCACTGTTTGCTGCCATGGTGGGATGAGTTGTTTCTGTGTAATTGTTACTCAATTGTTATTAAACTCAGAGTAGGAGACTTTCAGGTCTACCTTCAGCTGTTCCTAGCCCATGAAGGCATCCCTCAAACTATCCAACATGAAACTCCAGTTCATGTTGCAGTATGGAGAATTATTTAAGGATGAGGTTACAGTCCTCAATACAAAATCAGAGTTACTTTGCTCTTTCTTTATCATACCAGTGTTCTGTGTCATGTGGATCATTAGTTTCCCTAAAAAATAAAGGAGATGTAGGTAGCAATAACATCCTGTGTATCATAGAACCATCTTGGGTTTTAAATCTTAACTCTTAAGATGGGATCATAATTTTAAACTGTGAATTCTGTGGGACAAGGGCCTTCCTGTGTTGAATACATAATTCCACAAGGAGCTGAAGTATTGGGTAAGGGACATTGCCTTTATCCTGGAATACAGTGGAATAATATTACCTGTACTGGATTATTTGTATAGTAAGTAGTAAAACCAATGAAATTGTAGAATGCTACTTTTATGGCTGTTTTTAGGGAGATTTTTTTTTAAAGTGATAAACAGAGAATAATTGTTCTGTTTTTAGTTAAAGAAATCCTGTGCTATTGAAAAAAATAATAGAACTTTTCACTGATTTTTAGAGTCATACAGTGTCCTGAGTTGAAAGGGATCCACAGGGATCATAGTGTTCCAGCTCCTGGCTCTGCACAGGACAGCCCCAAGAATCACACCCTGTGTCTGAGAGCATTGTCCAGACATCCAAAAGTAGGATAAAGTTCAGAATTTCAGGTAACCAGGAAAGAAGGCAAGAAAGAAATCTGCCTTTAGTAGGAAAATGGGAGGAAGGTTAAAATGAGCCTGTTTCCCTCAGTCTGAATGCAAATAGAAATTAATGGACTAAAGGGAGAGTAGAACAGTTGTAGACACTTCTTTTAAATACTGGTGTAAAAAAGAGGATAGGGATGAGCATACTGACTGCCTTTCTGAGCAAACTGGGCAAAAATTTTCATAGTTCTGATAGATCAGGCATTTAAATTGCAAGGTGTTTGGAAAAGGGTTTTATGTGCCTTTTACTCAATTAACAACCAAGAAGTTCTGGTGGTTGTGTGTAAACATAAATAACAAACAGAGCTTAGATGATATTTTGGGTTAAAAGACATGGCAGTTAAGATTTCCAAGGGTCTTGATGCATAAAAACCAAGGACATCAACTGAAGTCAGTGACTTTTGGGAGCATTGAATTGACCTGGTGCTTCATTTTCCAAGTGTCCACATTCAGAATTAGGTTGAGACGTCCTCTACTGAGCTGCACTGAACACTGTCAGCTTGCTTTGGGAAGAATTTTGCCAACAAAGCTGCTTCATGACTCTAAGCATGCTGATGATTCTTGTTTTGATTTATGGGTTGATCTGCAAAATGAATTTTTGACCAAAAAAAAATATTTTGTTTTGAAAATACAGATTACCTATCCTGATTTTGGCCAGATAATTTGCATCTAACTTTCCACTCTTTGCATGCATTATTAATCAATGGACATTGGGTGGCATACCAGAAGCAAGAACCTGAAATAAGAATTTTTTATAGGATGCTTCAAATCTGCATCAAATTCAATTTATTGTGCAGTCTGTGTAAAGAATCAAAATATTCCCACCTCAAAAGTATTTCTCATGTCCTCAACTGTCAATTTGTGTTTCACTTCTTCTCTCAGGGATTCGCTCTCTTGCATTTGGGCATTTCTCATGCTCACAATGTCCTTGCTATCTATGCTTTATTTTGTTTTAACTGAGGGGGAAAAAGTGTGCTTTTCCTTCTCTTGCCTAGAGCACCATCAACCCCGTGGACGCCGTGTATCAGCCCAGCCCCTTGGAGCCGTCGGGGATCAGCACCATGCCTTCCCAGGCTGGCACACTTCCAGGTAGGCTGGACACAGCCACCTTCCCAGGCTGGCACACTTCCAGCTAGGCTGGACACAGCCACCTTCCCAGGCTGGCACACTTCCAGCTAGGCTGGACACAGCCACCTTCCCAGGCTGGCACACTTCCAGCTAGGCTGGGAACAACCAGGAGCAAAGCAGTGACTGCACACTCAGCTTAGATGGGCTCAGCAAGGACAGGAGTGGGAGGTACAGAGCATTCTCACCGACCTGCCCCTGGTTCTGGGGGTAAATTGATGTGTTTTGTTTACTCTCAGTTACTGGCTTGTATTTCAAACACTCTTTTTAAAAATGAAACTATGATTGTCAGAAAAGGCAAATGCTTTCTAGCTAAACAACTGTGGTTTTTTTTTTTTTAATGCCATCTTTGGTTAATAAAAAAAGGACCTAGGCATGGCTTTTGTAGAAAATTAATTAATTTTTGGAGGTGAGGTGAAAAAATGTGGAATCTCCTTCTGAATTTTGGGGTTAACATATCAAAATATCCCCTAGAACCTGCTCAGTTGTGCAAGTCAGAGCAGCGACCCTCCTCCTTGCCAGTGGGACCTGTAGTAGCATCGCTCGGGAATCAGACTCCAACACCAAATAGTACAGGTACAGTTCTGGGTAACTTGCATTGAAGTACAAGAAACCCTGTAATTAGTCATTAAGACAAGAATATTATTGGCCTGCATCTTGCTTTTGATCAGCACCAATTTCAATGTTTTGTTAACACCAGTAATGCTGCTCTTTCTCCCCACCATGTATACACCAGCTCCCCTTTGTCTCCCCAGCATTGCAATCCTGCAGTAATTGGAGAAAACATGTCCCTTAAACTTTACTGGTGTTCTGTACTCTTCGTTTCCTTGTGACTTTCCTTTTTGTCAATTGTTAAACTCTTTATGAACCTGCCTAATTATTGCTTTTAATTTTGTACGTTCCTCTTCTGAGTTCACATCAGTCTTTATTGATTTGAACAATTCTTGTGTAAGTAGATTTTGAAAGAATTCATTTTTATTGTTTCTGTAATTTTTAATACTCCACAGGGAGTGGGCAGTCAGCACCTAGCAGCAGTCTCACCTCTCCAAGCCATGTCAACCTGTCTCCAAATACAGTCCCAGATTTTTCTTACTCAAGCAGTGAGGATGAGTTCTATGATGCTGATGAATTCTACCAGAGCAGTTCTTCCCCAAAGCGATGTATGGAGTAAGTAACTGACAGTGTGCAGTGTGTGCTGAATGCAGCCTGTATCTACAAGGGCATGGCTTGTCTGCTTGCAGAAATTGGTTTAGAAAGGTGGGGGAGGTCAAAAAGCCACTTTGTGTAACAGAGTGAGATTACCCCTGTCCTCAGCCACAGACAGGTGTCTGTGAGGGAGGCAGTTTCTTCCTCTGCTCCTTCCCATTCCATCAGATATATGCTCACAGACTCTAACAAAACAATATTTGGAAGGCCCCAGCTCAGAGTTGTAATCTGAGGCCATGGTGCAGTTCACATGCATTTGCTGCAGCCTTTGGTAAATGGCCAATTCCCTCATGCATTTACTAAAAGATATTCTTTGGAGTTGGCACACTTTCCCCAAAATCTCTATTTATTCTTCATTTTTTAAAAATTGAAAAATTAATTTTAAGAGATGCTACACATTCCAAAGAGGGATTAGTCAGCTATTTTCTGCCTTCATGTGTTATCTGAGGCTGCAGGCTGTCCCATTCCTTCAGCTACAATCCATTCTGAGCTTTCTGTGAGTTAGCATGCACCATGTGTATTAATGCCTGCCACTGCACATATATTGATGTCTATCACTAAATTCCTTGTCTGTGAATATCAAATAATTTGGTCTAAATTACTTAATTTGAACTGTGAGAATTTATTAGTGTTCTTTAGTTCTTCAGGGTCTGCTGCAGTGCTGACTCGGAGCAGCACGGGGAGCAGCCTGAAACGTCCAGATACCACAGAGTCCCTCAATTCTTCCATGTCTAATGGCACAAATGATGCTGGTAAGTGGCCTGTGTCAACTTTCTGTAAGGAGTTATTGATTGCTAATTTGTGTGTAAACTGGGTCAATATATGCAGGATTTTATATATATATATGTGTGTGTGTATATATATGTATATGGCAAGGTACTTATGGGAAGTGGTTTACTGTGTATTTACTAATGGAGGATTGCTGAATTGTAGGATTTAAAACCTGTATTTTTTTACATATATGCTAATGAAATAGAGTCTGGTTTTGAAGGTTTAAAGGAAAACAAAAGCCATTTGGTCTTTCAGATCTGTTTGATCCTCCCGACGATCGAGAAGATGATGGGGAAGGAGAGTCGGTGGAGGAGCACAAAAGTGTTATCATGCATCTCTTGTCACAAGTGAGATTAGGCATGGACCTCACCAAGGTAAACCTGCTAATGTTCCTGGGGATGGGAGGGGCAGTAAACCCAGAATTCTGTGTATAAAAAAAAAAAGTCACATAATTTAATGACATATTTGTTCTAAGAGCTAGTTAAGCTGTAGTCTCTTTAGCATGGTGCTTTTGAATTGGAGTTCTTACTGGAAGGGGAAAAGTAGCTGCAGAATAAGTATATCCAGATGCTAAAATCTATTTGGGAAAATAGTTTTCTATGGAAAGTAGCTGTTTGTTCTCTTTGAACCTAGTAACCATATAGTGAAAAGCTTGGCTTAGTTGGGATCTTAATGAGTAAGTGTATTTTAGAATGCTACACTTAGCTCTGGCAAGGAAAGGGTTGGGTTCTTCATGAATGAAATTCATGCTGGTGTCTGTCTGAAGGTAGAATGACCAGCATTCTGAAGGTGTTGGTCTTTCCAGGCAGCTTGGATAAATTTAAACAAGTAATTCCAGAGTGAGAAGGGACAGGAGAGATCAATCGTTATCCATGGATGAATTGAACTGTCCAGCCTGGAATGAACAGTAGATAATAAAAAGATAACACTTTTCTGGGGAAACAGCCAGCAGCTCACAAGCAAACTGCTCAAGGTTTCTGGCAGTTCTGAATAGGAATTGATCCAAACTGTGTCTGAATTCATGGGATAGCTGAAAATTACTGATCTCAAATTGGGCTGCCACGAATCTTCATGAGCATGTACCTTGTCAGCAGCAGTAGTTGGTGGTGGATCACACTGAGCAGATCCACAAGGATGGACCTTTGGGAGATAGTAGGGAAGAGCTTAACCTTCATATTGACAGAGACGTGCAGCAGGATGGGACTGCAAGTGAGTGTAACTGAAAATTGACAGTGTTTACAGAGATGAAATTAAATCTAGCAGTGATACTGTAATTCAGAACAGCTTTTGATGTGCTCTGAGTGGGACTAGAATCCATGTAGGATGAGACTGTTCCTGTTGAACCTCAGGGTTTGGAGAAGATGCCAACTGACCTGCAGATGTCAGAACTCATTGGTGAGCTCGAGCTCACAGCTGAGAGCACACGATGCTCTGGGTGCTCTGTTTGCTATTTACAGTTGGCTTTTGTACAGGATATTGAAATACCTTCAGCTAGATGAGTTGTTTTTCTTCACTCAGGTGGTTCTTCCAACGTTTATCCTGGAAAGAAGGTCGCTGTTGGAAATGTATGCTGACTTCTTTGCACATCCGGACTTGTTTGTCAGGTATTTGACTTTGGAACAGGAGCATTCACTGGTTCTCATACTGCTTATGGCCCTTGTGGGCTGCCAGAAGTTGGTAGTTTTGAAGAATATTGCTTGGATTTTGGTTGAAACTTCAAAAACAGTCAAATCAGCCAAACTTGTAGTTGTAAAACAGCCAAACACCCATAAAACTTTCCTGTATCCAAGGTCCTTGCTTAGATTTCACTCTGCCTGTCCTTTCTTCTTTCTCTCTGTAGCATTAGTGACCAGAAGGATCCCAGGGAGAGGATGGTTCAGGTGGTTAAATGGTACCTCTCAGCTTTCCACGCAGGAAGGAAAGGGTCAGTTGCTAAGAAGCCTTACAATCCCATTCTGGGGGAGATCTTCCGGTGCCACTGGGTGTTGCCTGGCACTGAAGATGACATGGTGAGTTTCTCGTGGTGTTTTTTTGGAGCCCAGAATGCAGAGATGCAACCCAAAGCTTTGTTAAGTCACTGACTGAAATGGATTATGCTGAGCTTAAGTAGCAAATCAACAAACTGTAGCAATTTCTTAACCAACTCTCCCCCTTCCTTCCTTGTTTTCTTTCGACAGAAGTATAAAATCTTGCATAACAAAATTTGGTTTTTAAAGAACTACTTGATGTTTTGAAAATGTCCTTTTTCCCTGCACTGTTTCATAGCACTGGTTATGAATTTATTTATTCCCAAAGTTCTGGTTTTTTGCTTTTCTTTTTTAAACCCATGCAGCCCAGAGGGTTTGTTGGGGGTTTCTTTTTGTGGGTTTTTTGTTTGTTGTTGTTGTGGGTTTTTTTGGTGTTTTTTTTTTTTTTTGGTGTTTTTTTTTTGTTTTTTTTTTTTTTTTTTTTTTTTTTTTTTTTTTTTTTGTTTTTGTTTGTTTGTTTGTTTTTTGGTTTTTTGGGGTTTTTTTGTGTGGGTTTGGTTTGTTTTTTTTTTTTTTGTGGTTTTGTTGTTGTTTTTCTCTTTTGGCACCTCATTTGGGCTTCTTGCCTTAGGAAGTTGCCAGTGATGGTGTGGAAAGTGCTATTGTGAGGTGCTTCGTGTAGCCTCAGTGTAATACCTCCAAGTCAATGTGATTATCTGGGTATAAGCCATGTATTTTTCCCATTTCCTTTGCTTCCCAGTGATCTGTTTGCTGAAATCTTGCTTCTGAGGTGAATATTTGCACTCCAGTTTGCTGGCAGAAAGGCAGTGTTGTATTTGGGCTTCCACTGCTTCTAACCATGAATTAACTACACTTTGCATTCTTTGCCACAAGAAATTAATATTAGTTTATGGTTTCGTGGTACATGAAATTTGGTTTATACATGAGTCTTTCAGTTTGACTGTTTTTTTCTGGGTAAAATTAAAACAAAGACATTTATACTTAAAAGTAATAGAGTAGAAACTCTATCCTTTAGAAAGGATCCTAATTCTAGTACTAAGGAGTCCTGCAGTACATTTTTAGAAGCCTTTAAAGCTGGAGGCAGCTTCTCAGGGAAGCTTCCAGTGTTTGCAGGCACTGTGAGTGATGGAATGCTCTCCCCTGTCCCACAGGAGCCAGTCTCAGAAGGACCAGTCCCCTGGGTCAGTAAAAGCAACGTCACCTTTGTGGCAGAGCAGGTCTCTCACCATCCTCCAAGTAAGTTGTGACAGTACCTCTGCCAGGAGAGGTGGCAGCTGGAGAGGGGTGACAGTAAAATCAGCTCTTGGCTTAAATCTTGGATTTATGCTTTCTCTTCAGATTTAAAAGCTGAATGTTTATAAAGACTTAAAAATTACAAACTGCTTTTGTAAGAAACTAATTGCAAACTCTGTTGCCACATAAGTGTGAGGCACCTGGGGATATTTCCCAGAGGATGAATTTGGAAACAAAAGTATCAGTGTCTTGTGCTGCTGTTTTTAATACCTGCCTCTCTCTTCAGTTTCAGCATTTTATGCCGAGTGTTTTAGCAAGAGGATACAGTTCAATGCTCACATATGGACCAAGTCCAAGTTCCTAGGAATGTCTATTGGGGTTCATAACATAGGGCAAGGTATGTGTGTGTAAACTGAACACCAGAGGAGAAATTAAATTCTGCAACTAGGATTTTTCATAGAATAATTTACATAAATTATTTAAAGTCATCGTACTAAATGTAAGCAGTGGTTGAATTTATGTAACTGGAGCTTATGTATCTGAATTAGAGATTCCTTCCACACTCTCTGTGTGCTGAAAACACCTATGGCCCAGTTTTTCCCAAAAATACAGGCATCCCTGCCTCCTCCAGAAGCTGGGCATTCTCAGCATCCATTAAAAATGAAGTTCCTCACCTTTCCTTTTCATGCCACGTGTTTTTAATGGTATATTTCATGAGATCGTTATGAAAAGTTCTCTAGAGGTTTTGCTTAATGTTTTTCAAATCTGTTTTTATTTTTCTTTAACAGGGTGTGTTACATGCCTAGATCATGATGAACACTATATTTTGACTTTTCCTAATGGCTATGGAAGGCAAGTAAATGCTCTTAATTGGTATTTTCATTTTTAGTGCCTTGTAATGTTTCATGCTTAGTTTTAATGGTCACAGAGCTTATCATTGTGTGCATTTCTATGTTTCTAATTGCAGGTCTATTCTCACTGTGCCATGGATAGAGCTTGGGGGGGAGTGCAGCATTAATTGCTCAAAGACAGGTTACAATGCTTCCATTGTCTTCCACACAAAACCATTTTATGGAGGAAAGAAGCACAGAATTACAGCTGAAATTTTGTAAGCAGCTTTCTTCATCTCACTTTTTTCTTCCTTAAATGCCAACAGTTCTAACAAGACAGTCAAGAGTGTAAAATGCTGAAGCAGCAACACCCAAAAGAACTTAGCTCATCATTACCTGTCATGGAATTGGCCATTTTATAGCCAAATTTGTGAGAGGAAGCTGCACAGGCCCGTGTCCTACTTTATGCTGCTTGAAAACATCCTCAGCTGGTTCCCACAGGGAACTTTGCTCTCCTGAATTATCAACAGTGACTCCATCATTACCTTTCCTACAAATACAAATACTGCAGCAAGCCTTGGGATACTGCTGATAGCGTGTCAGTTGCAAACTTCACATATTTTTACCTGTGGTTTGGTGGGTTTTGGTTAAACCCTGTGCACATACCCAGCACAGAATTCAGTGGAGATTCCCATCATATTTGGAGATGTGCTGTGATGCCAGCAAGTGGATGCTGACAAAATGAGGTTTAACTTGGTTTTAAATCATTAACACGTTGATAGATGCCATTTAAAAACTGGTGTCTTGTGTTTCCCAGTAGTCTGTAAGCCTTTGTAAGCTTAAACTCACCACCCTAAATCTGTGTGGAAGGCCTGTAACTGCTTTCCTAAACTCTAAATGCAGATCCAGCCCTCAGGCAAGGCCTGTTTTACCCTGATCAGTGCTTCCTGTTAAGGTTTATGTAACTCACTCATGCCAAACTGCCCCCTTGTAAACAGAACCCTCCTCTCTTCTGTGCTGGGCATGGACACTTTAGCTGATACAAACCAGGCTTTACAGAAAACCAAGTTTTGATCCTTTGGGATTTTTCAGTTGCTGTAAGACAGCTGAGAAATGACTGTTTGTTTCTCTTTAGTTCTCCAAATGACAAGAAACCCTTCTGCTCCATTGAAGGAGAATGGAATGGGGTCATGTATGCAAAGTACTCCACAGGGGTAACACAGCTTGTTTTCTTTTTTCTCTTTTCATCAGAAATACAAGATTTTACTTAGGAAGGGGGCTTTGGGTGGTTTTGTAGACTCAGTATTTTATTTCAAACAAACATCAATAATAGTTGGAACCTCCTATGAGGCTGTCCAAAAGAATGCTGAAGTGGGGATAAAACTTGTTCATTTATTCTTAAGGAAGCTTGATTTTTATACAAGAAGAGAATCTGAAGAATTGCCATGTTTCATGTATTTGCTGCTAACCAGTGCACTAGAATGTGAGAGTGCATAAGTTTGAAGTCTATCTAAAGAATTGAACAGGTTTATTTCTTTTTCATCTTTCACTCCAGGAGAATGCTGTCTTTATAGATACCAAGAAAATGCCTACAATAAAGAAGAAGGTAAGGAAATTGGAGGACCAAGACGACTTTGAGTCTCGCTGGTAAGAACTTCAGTTAACTGGGAACATTAAGATTTTATTTCAGTTAGACTCCAGTTTGCAGTACAGGCACTAAGGCTGCACTGATACAAGCACTGCATGCTCTGCTCTCCCTGTGCCCAGGTAGAGGCAGGCTGGGGATTTAAGGGGGAAGAGAGGACTTGGGAGTTCTCAGTCACATCCTAATTGGGATCAAATGTTCAGGGAGGTCTGGAGAGCTCCACCACAACCTCCTCCCTCCTGCTGTAACAGAACAAATATCAAATATCCTGAGGGCTTTTCTGCCCTTTCTCTAACCTGAGATCTACCTTTATTCACTGCTCTGTCTCCAACTTGTAGCACTCTGCTCCCATAAAAGCCTCCCTTGCCCTTTCTCTTTCAAGCTTATGGAAGGATGTCACCTACAACCTGAAGATCAGAGACATCGACGCGGCCACGGCCGCAAAGCACGCGCTTGAGGAGCGGCAGAGAGCCGAGGCCAGGGCCAGGAAGGAGAACGAGACCTCGTGGGAAACGAGGGTGAGCTTTGTTCCAGCAGGGTGAGCTCGGCCTTTGTTGCTTTCTGGGAGTCACGGAAAGCTTACCTGTGGTTCCTCCTTTGCAGTTGTTCCACGAGGATGGGGAGTGCTGGGTGTACGACGAGCCGCTGCTGAAGCGCCTCGCCGCCAGCAAGCACTGAGGGGCGTGAGGCCAGAGCGCCGCGGAGCCTCGGCTGGGCAGGGTTTGCAGCTGAGCCCCGGCACCCGCAGCCATCACGTACGTACCTGGCACAGCCCCACCCCTCCAGCTGCAGCGGTTCCTATCTCAGGGATACTGGACTTACTGAGACAGACAAAGCAATTCACGGGAGGCTGAGCAGCTCCAGGCAGGGACTGGCTCTGGTGGCAGTGCCCAGGCTCAGGCCCTGCTCCCGCTGCCTCTGGAGCAGGGAGAGGCTGGGCCCTGGGGCACAGACACTGTATAACCACTGTGAAGGCCACGGCGGTGGGAGCAGTTGCATAATAATCCTGGGTCCTACATATTTAAAAAGCAAGGAACAAAATGCAAGGTGTCATTTAAATCTCGCTGATGTTTGCAACGTGTAAATATGAGGATTCCTCTGATGGGACAATTTGTTAGACAATGCTACATAAATGTTATCTTCCACCTGTACGATAATCAAATCTTTTGGCATTTCAGTGTCTTGCCCAAAATAACTGTTATTTTGAGATTGAAATGTAACCACAGATAATTCTACCCAATGCATCTTAAAGCTTCATAAAATAGATTTTTCAAACTTCTCTTATGGACTTTTTATTTATTTCATAATAAACCTTTTCAGGAAGACTGTTTTTCAGTTGAGTCATGATAAATTAATTATGTGAAATGTATTAGCAGTATTTGTTTTTCCACTGGAATAATCCTTGCAGCTAGCTAAACCTACTTCTTGAAGTAGTTCATGAACTAGCAAAACGAGCACCTGCAGCATCCACAGAAGTTTTCTGGATTCTGCTTCCAGCCTTGCCAGTACATCAGGAACCTCTGCAAGTTGTGCTTTTGCTGCAGTTAATTAATGACTGAGTAAGTAGCTAGATGTAACAATCAAACTACTTTTCTCTTCACAGTTAAGTCTAGCTTTTATTTTATTTCATCTTAATTTTGTCTATGTTGCACATACAGAAAAACTAAAAAAGCAGTGTGAGATGGAAGCCTTGGGCTTTTTCTCCCCCTCCCACCCACTGTCACTGCTCTGGGAGCTCTGCAGATCCTTTCCTGAGGAGCTGTCACTGCTGTTGAGGAGCTGCTGCAGCACTGCAGGGATGGTACAAGCCAGGCTGAACACAAAGGCAGAGCCCACAGCTCCAGACAGCTGGAGAGGAGAACGTGACACCCATGGGGAAGTCAGGGCTGTGCCTCTTCTTAATGAACTTGGGATGGTGATGAGAGGTTGGCTGGAAACTTGAGGAAAGCCTCCTCAGTGTTTGAATGGGCTCTTCATCCCAGCTACCACTACAGCTCTGGTTTAATAAAAACAGGTTTGTGACGTTGATGTTGCAGAAAGCACCTGTATTACACAGCAGGGCAGGGCAAGGTATCAGTTTTATTTCAATATTTTATGGTAAGGGAGAACATTCAGAGTTGATGTGTAGGCTTTGATGTCCTTGATGGAAGTAATGTCACGCATCAAAGAGGAGGGGGGCAATAAAACAAGATGAGGTATTTCACCAGATGAAGAGTTCTGTCCTGAGACAGCTGTCACCTCTGAGTCCCCTTCATGCTTTCCATATCCAATCACCTGGAAAAAAGGTACCAGAAGAGAAATTGGGATCTCATTCAGCAGTTTCTCTGCCTTGACAATTAACTTGATACTAAAATGCAATTCTAACAAGAAGACTACTTATAAATGAAAAAAGACATGGATAACCACAGTAAAAGTTACATCACAGATCTCCTCTCCCTCTCTCTCCTCGTCCTTTCTGCACTGCGCTTACTGAAGGTGGCAACAAGAGCTGACAGACACTCACATGTACACTGAGCACTTTCCTCTGGTTGCTTCTGTGAGCTTGGAACCAGTTGACCAGGTCTGCTTGTGTAATAGACTTGAGAGCTTCAATCTGAAACCCACAGAAAGGAGGTTTTAGCAGCACAGTGGGATTCAAATCATTTTAAGCATAAAAATATTTCCTCTGCAACCTCTACTCCATTGGATAAAAGAACCTTTTTAAAAGAACATGTAATTTTAGACCCAGTGTGTCACTAGTAGCGTAAGTCCCATTTATGCTTTTGAAACTGCTGCAAAACCAGTGTGGTTTTTGTGTCCCACAGCTGCAGAACACCCACCTCCCGTGCCAGCCTGTCAAACAGGTACTGCTGGGTCACCACTTCATTCCAGTTCCTGTCCACTTCTTCCCCAAGGTGGGAGTCTTCACATTCTTTCAGTTTTATCAAAGCTGTTACCTACACGGGAAAAAGACAATTAGTTTTAATGGGTTTAAAACTACCTTAATTTACCATCACAGTCACTGCAGTTGAAAGAAAAGCTGAACTACATGAACGAGGTAGCTCCTTGCGTTCTGAGCTTAACTGTAAATGGCCAGAGAATGGATGGAGAACAACAGCAGAACAAGGCAGGTTTTAAAAGGTGAGGCCTTTGTCCAGAAAACCTCAGAAAATCACCAGATAGCTGTAACTGAATCATGCAGTTCAAAGAAGAGCTTTTTAAGATGAAGTTTTACCTGGGTGCTAAAAGCCTCTTCAGTTAAATCCTTGATTTTCTCTTCAAAGCAAGAAAGAAACTCCTCTATTTTCCTGTCAACCAATTCAGAACTAAAAGAGAAACAATTAAATTAGGCAGGAAAAAACAAAAAAATCCACAAAACAAGGGGTAAAGTAGCAGCCCCCATATGATGAGGAAGTGACAGGCTCACTTCTGTCATCCCCTGAAAACTCATCTGAGAACACCTGGTGGTCAGTTTTTGCAGTGCTCTCATTTTCAGCTGTACACAGGGACTTCAGGTGCCCAGGCACCCCAGGAGCCACTGCTGTGATGCTGCTGGGGATCTGCTCTGCTGGGGATCTGCTCTGGTGTCCCCAGCTGCAGCCCTGAGCCCTGCAGAGTTAGGGGCTATAGGAGCTGGACTGAAAGAAAATGTGATGTGATGGAGCCTGAGGTTTCTGACACATTAAAACCCTCACTGATGACCCAGACCTCAGTAGTGGAAGTGTCCAAATGTAGAAATTAGAGGCAGCAGCACTGTGCTAATTGAGCTTTCACTGACACAGTGTTATTTGAAGTGGCACATTTTCCCTTCAACTCTGGCAGATCAAATGCTTTTAAGTTCAAAGGCCCAGGTTTGAACAAAACCATAGTGCTGTGCCTGCTGAACATGAGCCACAAGAACAGCTAGACAGGATTTACAGGATTTGAACTCCCCTGGCAGAATAGCTTCAAAAGGGCAGGGGGACATTTTACCTAGTCTTGAGATTACTTTTCACTATTCAAGTCAGGACCACTGCAGTTTTAAGAAGCCTAAGGTTACTGTTTTATTCAGGTGCTGGTTTTGAGTCAAGATGTTGTGACTGTCAGCAGTGTCCCTTCTGACATTCCCTTGAATTAAAAAATCCCTCTGTGGCCTGAAACAGGAGGGAACTCTTAACTGGGAGCAGGTGACTCCCACAGCCAGGGCTGGGAGTAGTGAAGAACTTTCCCCACAGAGCACTTACTTGTATTTAGTTGCCTGGGTTGCCACTGTGACTGAGAAGCCAAGAATCCCAGAAGTGTTCCTGCAGGTGGGGTACACGTGGTAACTTAAAAGAAAAAAGGACACAAGCACAATTAACTTTTCATTTACAGGACATGCTGCAAGTTAAAGTAGTGTTGGTACTTTAGACAGAAAAATCTGAGATCTAAATTTGCAAAAGTCTTATTTTCTTTATTTTCTGCATTGCTGCTTTTCAGTGTTTTCTCAGCTTTAGGAAATCCTTTTAAACTTGGGAGTGTTTGTATTTGGGTTCCTGCAAACTCATCTAAGCAGAGTGAGAGACGCAGAGCTGTGAAAAGCCTGCTCCAGTTTCCTGAGGTAGCAGGGTTCCTCTGAGGGAGGCTGCTCAGCACCACAGAGCTGCTGTGAAAACAGCCCTGGGGAAGGGGGGGCTGAGTGTGGAAGTGCAAGGAACAACCTTATGCTGAATAATTCCAAGTTAACACACTGGTAATAGATGCAATTGTTACAGAAGTCAAAAGCAACTTGGCTTGCACCTTGTATTGATGGGTGCTTTTGGTTTTGAAGTGTTGATGTTGCTGTTTCCATTACAGTAACTGAGGATTAGCCACTATGCAGGAAGGATTCCCAGAGTAAAACCACCAGAGAACAGTCAAGGCAGGAGTGTAGGAGCAGGTGCAGGAGAATTCCTCCCAGTGAACTCACCCAAGGGTCTGCTTGGTCCTCAGGAAGTCAAAGCAAGGCTCCTCCATGTGCATCTGAAACAGCACAAAGGTACAGCAGAGGTGACACTGCCCTGCAGCCCCTCAGGGGCTCCACACAGAGCACGGGGACACTGAAGTGCCCCTGGCCAGCCACAACCACTGCATTAAGAGGGCTCAGTCCTGTGGGTTGGGAGCTACAGGAACAGTCTCCTGTAGTGTCCATCACTGCAGCATTTGGGGACAGCCACCCAAGCATTTCAGCCAGAGGCAACAATAGAACACACTGGGGCCAGTCAGCCTCGTGGCCTCAGCTCCAAGCAGTGTTCAGGGAGACACTGTGCTGAGTTAGGAGACACAAACACAAACTTACCACAAGCAGCTCCATCAGGGTGTATTCCCTCAGGTTCCTGGCACCTGACTGGAAAGAAAATGAAGAATTTAGGGTGGGTTTAATGTGATCCCTCAGGCCAAGGTGACTTGTACCACACACCTCAGCTTGGACTGCAGCACTGAGGGACAATTCACAGCAGGGACAGATGAGAAGTTTTGGTTTTCCCTGAGGGGACAGGCCTGGCCCAGCACCCAAGATCAGAGCTGGGGACACCAGGAAGCCACCACAGCACTAACCCAGCTCCCAGCACCAGTGCAGGAAGGGAAGGTGCTGGTTTCAGGGAACCACCCCCCTCCACAGGAAATTCCACTTGGGCTCAGCCTTGGGGCACCAGGCCTGTGCTCACATGAGGTGTCTGTGTCCCCTCTGTGACATCCCTGTGCAGAGCCTGCTCTCAAGGAGGGACCAGGGGGACCAGGCCAGCACAGCCCCAGCACACATTACCTGGTAATAGACTGTCACCTCGGAGTTGGCGTCGCCCTTGTTGAGAGTTTTCACCTTACAGAGCAGGTGGGTGTTCGGCAAATCCACCACCCGGAACTGCACAGGGCAGGGATGGGCCAGGGGGGCAAAGTGGAGCTTTCTGGGGAGCACAAACAGCACAACTTCAAACACCTGCTCACACCTTGGCCAAAACCAGAGCAACACCCAGCCATTTACACACTTGGTCTGATGTTATTTTCCCCTTCCTCAAACCAGAACTACATCTGCTTAAACTGCCACCATCAACAGCCACCTCCTGCAAACAGCTGAGGGAAGAAGGGAATTTCTCAGCACTCCCACTCTGACTCCCTCCTCCAGAAAAGAATCTTGATTATAGTTTCCATATAATAAGCAATAAAAGAGTCAAGAGATACTCACTGAACAACATAATTCAGGAAATCCTTTGCTTCCTAGGGAAGAAAGCAAACATCAGTTTTATTTAGAAGATAATTATTACCCCAATTCACAACCACACACCCCAGTGCAACACTTGAGAGAGTGAGGCCCAAGCAAAGAACAGCTGAGCTGTCCTGCTCCCGACATCCCTGCTTCCTCACATTGTCCCCAGTCCCTCCAGCCGCCTTGGCACCACACTGCAGAGTCTCCACGCTGCTTTTTGCACTGTTATGTCTCCAGAAGGAGAAGGCACGAGCCAAAGAAATAGCACCAGTTATCCTTACTCCATGTGTATGGCACTCAGTGAGGTTTAACCAAACCATGCAGGTAGTCAAATTCCCAGGATAAATGTGCTCTGAGGGAAGCCGCCTCCTGTGGCACCACTGTGGGAATTTCTCCACATCAAATGTATCAATACACCAGACAATATAAAAAAATACGGCAACAGGAGAAATAGATTACAGACATCTACTACATTTTTCCAATGAGCAGTTTAAATCCAAATTCCTGGAAACTTCTGTTCAAACTGGCAACTGGTGAGTGCCATTGGCTTATCCCCACGAGCACTCCTGAGGTGCTGGAGGTGAAACTGCCCAGTAGCCACGAGACTCCAGACTGCCAGAACAGAGGCAGCAGCAGAGTTCAGTGTGCTAAAGCCCAGTGTGAGCACTGGGACTGCCAGGGCTGCACTCACCCTGCTGGTGAAGTTCCCTTGCACGAGACCCTCCACAAAGAGCTGTGACTTGAAGGCGGTGACAAAGGCGGAGAGGGCCTCGATGGAGAGCCCCTTCATCAGCGTCTGGTACTTGTCGATCATGGACCACCGGCCGTGCTCCAGGATCAGCAGCCGCACGTCCCTGCGGGCCACGGGAACACAAGCACAGCACATCAGCAGCTGCTGGGTGCCAGGGATGCCACTCCTGACTGCAGACAGGGACAGGGCTCCCAGCAGCCCTGGCTGACTGTGCCCTCCCCCAGCAGCCGCTGCTGGCTCCAGGTCACTGCCGGACAGCGGCTCCCTGACTGTCGGGTCTGGCCATGCATCTGACCCGCTGCTGCAGAGCTGCTGGGGCTCCCTAAACTATGAGCAAATCCTGGAACAAGCCCTGGGAGCACAGAGCAGGGATCCCTGAGCTCAGCTCAGCTCAGCCTCAGCACCTGCTGCTCAGCCATTGCTGCCCTCCCCCAGAACTCACTTGGCCAGAGTCTCGGGTTTAATGAGGATGTTGTAGTATGTTTTCTTCAGCTGCTCTGTTATCATTTCAAAAACTGCTGGAGTAAAGCTGAAGTCAGACAAGTAATCAATGATGAGCTGAAATAGAAGCTGTAAAGAGAACAGTTTCAAGTTGGAGTTTTTGTTGGTTTAATTTAATGCTATACAATAATATTAAATCATCATTAATAAAATTTTCATTATTGAGACATGGAGCATTACTAAAGCACATTCCTCCATTCTGCCAGATGTTCTTCACTAAACACTTCTATCCTTTCAGAAGGGCAGTGTTTTTACACAGTGAATAAGCTCAATATCCCAAATCAATAGGAGTTTCCATATTCTATTGAAACAAATTTGGGGGCCTGGAACCCCCCAAACATATCTGTGTTCAGTATTCCATTTTTTCCTTTTACAGCTGACCAGCACAATGACATCACAACAGAGGCATCATTCAGGATTAAAAAAGCGACTATTCAGACCCTGCTGCTTGCATATTTGGCTTTTTTCCGTTAAAACTCCTATTAATAAGTCTGACAGGTGATTAATGGTCTTAAAGCTCCAGCAAAGCTCTTGGAATGGAAGTTGATGGTTGTCTCCTCTTCACTGTGTCCTCTCTGTGCCTGCCAGGTCTTACATGGCAGGGAATGGGAACAGGAAGCCCCCAGTCCTCTCAGCAAGCCAACACAGAAAATCTGCAACTAAAATGAGCATGTTGAGAAGCTGGATATCCAAAGTCAAATTGAAACCAGAATCTCTTTTCAGACACCCTTCTCCAGACACTGTGTAAATAGGCACAACTTAGAGATGGAAAGGCTCCAATCCTCTTTACGGCCATGGGAGACACAAAGCTCTTTTTATAGGAAAAGCTGTTAAAATTTTAATGGAGATACAGTTATTACTTAAAAGGAAGATTTAAGTCAGCCTGAAGTCAGTAATTTGAGCTTGTGTAAGTTCACACAATTCCATCTTTATACACGTAAGCACAAGAAAAAGCAGCACATTTGCTGCAATACCCTGCCAGAGACCAATTCTTCTATTTAAACACCTCATCCAACCATTCAAAGCTCCAGAAAAGCAGACACACTGCAAAGCTGCAGACATAAAAGCAGTAAGGGGAAGTACAGAACTTACAGGTAGTTTGTGATTGAATCCTTTGACTCTGATGATCAGGCCATACTCTCCAGCCACCAGCTTGTACTCCAGCTGAGCTACGTCCGCTTCATAAGCTGGTTCCCCCAGGTTGTGGGAAAGGATGTTTACAAATGTATCAAACAACACTATGCTGGAGGGAGAAAAGGGCAGGGGGTTAAAAAGAAGGAAAAAAACGATGGACTAAATATGAAAGTTAAGCCCCATGAGCTTGATGGTACATGCAGTTGAATTCCAACAGAAATGGAATTTGTGTAAACTGAGATTCAAAAATAAGTTTTCCAAAAACACAGAAATAGAGAATGCAGGTTTCCCTTTGTGCAAAAAGCACATGACACTAGTTAAAAATTATCTGGACATTCAGCTATTCCTTGCAATGTGAAAGATTCCAACTTCACAAGCTTTAAGATTTCTTCAAGGTAAGAATGCGTATTTTAACAAGACAATGCTCAAAACATGGAAAAATCACAGCAAATGAAATTATTTTACTTTGTGTAAAGTGTGGGGAACATATAGACTCAGTTATGCTCAATACTTGAGTAATGAGATAATTATTTATCTACCCAGGTAAAAAATAACAGTAAGCTAGAGCAAAGTAGGCTACACAACCTGGAAATTGCAGTCCCTGCTTTCAGGTATTTGTTATTGCCTGGATTCCAATTCAAAGATTAAACTAACACACCTCATGAAAACAGATTTTAAAAGGCTTTCCCAAAACATGAATGATTTGTGCAGGTCTTAGCAGGCTTATGACAACAGCACTGTGACACTGGTTACAAGTGGCAATGGCAGCCTGAGGCAAGGCAAGTGCAGCAGACCCAGAACTGCACCCAGAGCTCTGCCTGACCCACAGTTGGCTTCTCAAGGCTGCTGCAGCCTCTTCTCCTGCTGCTGCAGGCTCCCAGGATGCTGGGACATGCTCAGGACATGACTGTGGACTGCTCTTTTCAGGAGCAGCTCCTTCTCTGAGCACTGCTGCTGTTACATTGCTTTTCCCCAGACTTGCCCTGGGGAATACCACACCATGAACTCCTGACACATCTGTTGGCTACAGGCAGGACCTGCTGCAGAGCCACCATCACCAAACTGCAGATAAAACCCCAAGGAAGGTGGAAGGATGTGAGAAAAGGACACCTTATGCTATTCCTGCTTAAAATGAAAGTCTCTTCCCATTTTTCACTAGGTATGGTAATTTAGTTACTCTGCAAGGTAAGCATAAACAACACAATCCTCACTTCTCTGCAGACTGCTGTATCAATGGAGAGATCAGATGGAATCGAACATAACCTGGGGAGGAAAAGGAAATTTCAATGAGCAATTGTATAGAAGGTGACAACTTTCTGAACTCAAATATATTTCCAGCAAGTTGCTCTTTGGTGACAGTTTGAGTTTAATGAAAATGGTCATTCATCTATAACACTTTTTTTCTTATTTTAAGTCATCATTAAATGTCTTCTCCTTCTTACTCCAAAAATCTTCCCTTTGAAGTGCCAAATATTAGAAAACAAAGCTGTGCTTTGCAGAATACTCCCATGGCATGACCACTATAAACAAAAAAATAAAACTTCACAGAACATCTGTTTAAAGAGATGCTAAAAACTGTGACATTCTGCTTGAAAGCAGCAATATAATTTACACCCTTGTCTCTGATCCAGGCTGTATTTTTCTCTTCCTGTAGAAGAGACTATGTCCCTTCTAATTAATGTGCTCCTTCCTTCTCAAGCCCTTGTCTCAGCAGCTATCCTGTCTGCCCAATCCTCTCCCCACACAGACTGTTCAGAAGTCAGTAAATTTCAGTGATTCCACTTTTCAACCTGAGGTATCAGCAGGGTGTCTTTGTTGCCTTAGCTCACCTGCTTCTCTTCTATTGTAGCTAATAAACATATCAAAAGGACCATGGAAGAGCTGACAGCAAGCACTCCAGTTTAAATGGTGAACACTACCACGGGTTATTTGCCTTCAAATAAATTCCAGCTGCTAAAAACGGGGTCTTGCTATTCAGAAAGCCCTCAGGCATTTACCTTTTGGGATTTTGAATTTATCATCCTTCCTGTACCAGAGACAGCCTTGTTGTGTGCTGAGCGTTTTGACTGGATATTCTGTCTCAGGGCAGTCAGCAACTTTCAAAGCAAAGTCAGTGGCTAACAAAGAGAAAAATCACACCAAAACCACATGTTAGTGTGTTTCACAGACACAATCAGGCTAAATTCATCTAAGTCTTCAAAAGTACCAAAAAATACATTTTCCCCTCCAGTTTTCTAAATTATTTGTGACAATGCTTTCCTGGACCCAAAGAACATCTCTTTTTCACTTCCACACCAGAACAGTGGCTGAAGCAGAGCAGAAGTGATGGCATCACATTCCACCCAAGACACAAGTCCTGGCTTTCATTTCATTTGCTTTTGGGCAACAAAGCCAGATGGTATTTAGATGCTTTCAGAAACAGGAGGATTAAGCAAATAAAATTATCTTCTAAGATATCTGGAGCTCTATATTAACTGTCACTGACTGTGAGGCCTGCTCTGTTATGGATATATCATCTGCAATTTTATATACCTTAAAATAACTCGGTTCTTAAGCTTATAAATAAAAGAAGAGTAAATAAAATCCAGCTGCACAGAATGCTCATATTTTTTTAATTTGCAAAAACCGGTTGATACCAGTTTAGGTTGTTTCTAAACCACAGCAAATTCTCAAATAAATTGCTGGGGAAGATTTCACTCGTGCCCAGGTGCCTTACCTATGTATTTGTTTTCCTCTGGAAGGTGTAAATCCGGATTTAACTCAAAGTCACTGTCCCATAAATCACTCCAGTACTTGTCAATATCTGTTAAAAACCATGAAATGCATTAGTTCAAGAGGAAGGGAAGGTCATCCTATTTCCAGACATGTTTTCCCAATCTCCAGAAAGATCTGCAGTATCACAGGAGTTTCTTAACATCACCTCATTCCTCAGGACTCTTTCTAAATCCCTTCCTACAAAATCTTCTGGAGCAGGACTGAAGCAGTCCTATTAAAAAGTAATCAAGTCTGCCTCAGTAACCCAGCTCCCCCTAAATCCTGTGCTCCATTGGTGCTCCTTCCCCTGAATGGCAGCCAAGTGGAGCTCACGGGGACCTCTGCCTTCCCAAAGGAACTGCAGGAGTGGGAATCCACTGGCACCAAACAAACAGCAGGTTTGGGTGGCACAGAGACTAATGGTGAGCTCAATAAAGCACTGAGGATTCATTTCCCTGCTTCCATGCACTTGTATTTTGTGTTGTCACCCTTTCACTTCCTCGAATGCAGGAATCAGACATTCTCAGCTCCTGCTGCTGTTTTACCTTCCATGCTGTACTGAGTCCCAAACCACTTCTCCTTGAGGTGACACTGGCCTTCGTTGGCAGCGGACAGCAAAACCAGGTTGGCTCTCTGAGGGCTGAGCTGGTTCAGGGCATCAGCAATGATCTACAAGTTCCAGACAATATTTCAGTTTAAATGCAGCTCTGACTGCCTGAGCCAGCAAAGACTTCTCAGTTGGAATGTAGGAAGAACAAGACATAACAAGCTTAGAAAACAGATTTGCTTTCTGAACACAAGTGTTTCAATTAATACAAAACCTGTGCCTGCATTATGTTTAATTACAAATGCCTGTACATATGCCTGTATTACACAGTATGCACATGTTTTCCTTACATCAAAACATATAATCAGAGTTCAAAGAACATTTACCTCTGGCTTGTATTCAAACAAGAGCTGGTCTCCTGTCAGAAAATCTTCCTTCTGAAACAACTGCATGTTCTCACAAAGATTTTCCACATAGTCAACTGGATCTGTCTGCAAGCGAAGAAATAAAGCTATTTGTCACATAATTAGAAACCCAAGATATCAATTTTCTGTTCTGAGAAGAGCCTGACTAGTCAGATATGTTGAGCATGTGTTGGATGCTGTGCTTGTTATGGCATTTCGTTTCAGTTATTAAATTAAATATATTTCATAACCATATCTGATGTTCAGCCTTCTCTGAGAATCCTGAAATTTCAGACACATCATCTTTGTAGAAGAAACCTTGATTATGCAGTTTACAGTCATGGAATCTAAGTTAAAGACCCAGCAGAATGCACTCCTTGCCTCCAGGGGACATAAGCAGAGCCCTGCAACAGTTCAAGATTTAAAGTGACCTGGAAAGCACAAGGCAAGGAACTGCTGCTGGGCTCTGCTCCTTTCCCCAGCTCCCTGCCATGATGTGCAGGGGGAGGAGGAGGAGGTTCTCTTCTTTGAACATGAAATACACGTTGCCTTTTTAGCAGGGTAAGGCTGCCTGGAGGACCAGGCTGCTCAGCTTCTTGCTAAGTGCTTTTGGGATGTTTGCACCAGCCAGCACAGGACTGTACAGATTCTGGGTCAGACAGAGAGCACAGTACACCTGGAAAGAGCTGAGTTTGGCACATCTGTGTCTTGTAAATGTAGTGGGAAACATGCCCAAGGATTTCTTAAGACACCAAACACCTGAGGAAACATTAAAACTCTCTTGGGCAGCACCTAACCATTCATGCCAAGCCCTGCCTCTGAGACCATCATTCCTTAGCACAGCTCCATCCACCAAGCAGAAAACTGCCATGCCTAAGTCGTTCTTCTGCCCCTGGGATTCACAACCCTGTCATAAAAGCACACACAAATCTATGTTCCTGCTGTATGTTGTATTTGTATGGATGGATTTGTTTTCCCAAAAGGAAATTTCAGTGCAATTCAAAGAAAAAAAAAAAAACAAAAACAAGCTATCTAGTAAAAAACAGAACATGGCTAAATGTAGTAGAAGTAAGAAAGTCTAAACTGAAAGAGCCTACCTAGCAGGTAAGGAATGAAAAATCAACATTAAATTCTGCTAGGGAAAAATCTCAATATTTCTCTGCCTAGAATACATCTCCTTTCAGCAAAATACAGCCTCATTAAGTGCACAATGTATTTCTTCTCAAATGGAACTTTGAAAATGTGTTTCAAAATGAAAAAGTAATTACTTTTCATGGTTTACCTATGTCAGAACAGTGGATAAATACCTGTTCCTGATAGTGAAATTCATTAGCTTCAATCTTCTGTATTTCTTCCCATATTCTGCAAAGGAGGAAGAAGATAATAAAAGTGGATTTTCTCCATTATTCCACAACATTTACCAAGAATCTTAAAAAAGGAGCCTTCTAGGAAAGGCATCAATGGTGAGATCGATGATTCATTCAGGTACAAGACACAGAAGCCAATATTAAATGCACTTCCCAAAATGGCATTTCTCAGAACTGGCAGAAAGTTCTTCTATTTTCCAAAGAGAAAGAGAGTTAACTAAGAAGAGTCAAAATCTGATACCAAATTAACATAAATTTAGGCTAACACCAGAACACCCAGTCCTGACTTCCACAGACCTGGCTCAACAAATTCATTTAAAATGAACACAAAACTGCACCTGACCTCTACACTAGTTCAGCTTACTAAACTGAAGGAATCACATCACAGTAAGTGAAACTGAAAACACCAATAAATAAGCATAAACATTTAGAAAAATTCTTTTTAAACTGACCTGTTTTCCACACAGACAAGCTTTACTAGTGACTCCCTGTTTATGCTCCAGGAACTCCACAAAAAGTACAAACACTACAAATAACAGGATAATGGAGAAGGACACCACCACAAATATCTGCTGCAGTGGCAAACACTTGCCTTTGATCTGGCCCCCTTCTCTGCAGCATCTTCACGTACTGAAACACAACGTGGGCCACCTGCAGACAGAAAGGAACAGATTCATTTTTCCAGACATCAGGGAAACAGCAGGAAAAACAAGCTGCAGGACACCATACCTCATAGAAGTGCTTGTAACCTTCATCAGTCAAAGTCACAGAAATGCTGAAGATGGAGTAAGTGGAGTTCTGTTCAAATCCTGTCTCTCCATTTCCTCCATACAACGCAAGGGCCCAAAACCTATGGAAGAGTGAAAGATACTCATTAATTAATCCTTCCAGCTTTGTTTGAGCTTAATTACAAGTAGTATATTACAGTGTATCTTTATTTCAGAGGCTTTCAATCCATTTACCATTTACAGAAAGCTTAGCCAGTTTAAGGATGTGACCTCAGGATACAGAAAACTCAAGAAAAACAATGAAAAAGCTAAGTAATGTTTTGGAGATCTCAAAGATCAGTCAGAGATACTGCTGATCCATGAATCACAGAAAAAAGCCCATTTATTTCTTACTTGGGTTTATCATCACCTTACAGAATATCACTACAAAACACTGATACAAAAAGGCAGACTTGGCCTGCTTTTACATCTATTGAAAATATAAATACACAAAATATAGTTAATCTGTATTTGAATGAGATCAAAGCATTTAATAACCATGCTTAAAAACCACATACTTTTTCCTAAGGAAAGAAAGAACACTGCCTTTGCCTTCATGTCCCACCAGCCAGGAAATATAATGAAGAGGCTTCACCCTAAGAGAAAGTTTGGAGGAGATTAGATGCCAGGAGGTAACACATTTCACAGAAAGAATTCAAATCACTGGGCTAATGACTAAAATATGCACTGTCTCTTTTTTCAGGGCAAGTTTTGCATTTTCAGGCAGAATTAAGATAATAAGCTGAAAGTGTGGGAGTTCAGAACATAATGACTGATCTGAGTCAGTGAGGAAAGGGAACTGCATCTGCAGAGCAGTTGAATTCATTTTTAAAATGCCCCCCTAGCTGAACCAAAGTAATCTGTTAGACAAGTAAATGAGATTCTTTGGCCTGTTGTGGAAGTCAATGAATTATTCACAGCATAAACAAGGTAGAAATAAAGTGCAGCACAGTGTACCTGTAATACTGTTCTTGTGGGGGAAGTGCCCAAGTGATGGTCAATGAATGAACTTTCCTGATTGGAACGACTGGACACAAATAAATTGATTAATTATAAATATACATGATGAGACAGAGATAAGTAATTTTACATAATGCAGAAAGAATAGTTAAAAGCTTTTTAAAACCACACAGAATTACTCTACATAAAGTATCTGGATCACCCAGAGAAAATTTCTTTCGGTATTCAGGTATTTAAAACATTTAAATCAATTTCACTTACCTCTGTAGAGCTTGTGAAACTCTGGTGTGTCAAAAGGCTGAGTCAGATGGCCAAAGCTGGGTTTGGGTAAACCACTTAGAAGCAAAATGGAAGTGTGATGTTACTGGCAGGGGTTCAAGGCTACACTGAGATATTCAAAGACATCAGGACCTCAGCTCTACAGGGCACCAGAGAGCCTGGGAAGGGCCCTTTTTTAAGGGTGCAGTCCAGCATCCCCCCAGCCCCAGGGAGGTACCCTGGGAGGCAGCCTGCACACACAACTGAGCAATTACCACCCCAACACCTCCCCTTCCTTCTGTACAAGAAGCACAAAACACAGCCAAGAACAGCAAACAACATCCTGAGTTCACCCTGGGCCCAAGGAATCCTGATGGATTGTCTTATGGGGCAGGAGGGATGAGGAAGGGTGTGGCCAGGACAGACAAATGTGGCTCTGAATGGCATTAGGCTCTCACAAGAGCATTTCCAAGCACCACAGAAACAAATATCTTGCAAAAGGGAAAAAAATGCTTTTCAAATTAGCAAAGCTTTTATAGAACCCCCTTTTTAGAGGGCATATTGGAGTGAAACATTATAAAAAAGACTTATTTCTAACCCATTGCCACCCTAAGGATAACACTTAAATTCCAGATACGGTGTTAATTAATTCTGCTTCTAATTATTTTTGACACAAAGCAAAGATAAGAAATGTGAATTGATAACCTAAGTTTGAATGACTTATCAAAGTTAAGGTATCAGCACATATTAAGCAAACATTGATTCAAGTTAGCACCACACAGCTCACAGCCTAAATAATTGTTAAGCAGAAACAAAGTCTTCCTGGAACAATTAACAGTGGTCTTTAATTTAAAAAGTTGCTTTTTTTTTTCCAGATAAGAATGTTAATTAACAAATGGTAATTTCCTTTGTTTCTCCAGTAAGGGATTTTTTAAAATGTCATTTTAAGAAGAGATAGTTTTATCATCTGCAATGTCTTTATGCATCAAATGAATCTTACTTATTTGGGATTTCAGAGAAGATTTCTGTCACCCACTTTTCCAAAGTATCCAGTGTTTCTAAAAAAGAAAGAAGACAGACAGAAATGCAATTTCCTCAAGATCTAAGTCAAGTTACCTTATCTCATCAATTCAGTTATTTCGAAGAGGCTGCAAGTCAGTGTATTTGAAAACTGTTCTAAATTATAAACTTCAAAGCTGTTGATTTGAGCCAATTCTTAACATTTGTTGAGCTGCATCGGTGGTCACAGCTCTGGGCTTGTGTAGGGTGCTCAAATCCCAGGCTGACACAACTGGGATTTACAGTTTAGTAGTGTCTGGAGTGACTGGGAGAAGGAATTACTGTCTTAGGGATCTACAAAATCACCAGGACTTGCAACTCGCTCCTTGACTCTCCAGATTATACACAGGAGTTTCCCCCCTCAAACGCAGCCCTGCAGTCCTAAAGATTCCTTCTCCCCATCCTCTTTTCTGAGGGAAATAAGTCACAAACCAGAAGGATTTTTAAAATAAAAACTTTGCTTATTTAAGCAACCATTCTGAACTCCAAAAGTGATGTTATATATGTAAACAACAGCAGTAAAAAAGGCTGGATGGGGTAGGGGGAGGATTCACTGTTGAGTTTGTTTTAACAGAGAAGGAAATACAAAATTGACCTGGCTGGTTATCAGTTACCACCATTTTTTCCCCAAACACCACAGAAAATATTACAATCCAGCACTGGCTTAATGACTATTCAAGAGGCATTCAGCATCCTAAGTAGTTTACTGTCTAGACCAAAATTAAAAGCAAAGGAGAAGAAAAGAAAAAATGCCTCTATTATTACCATCTTCATTTTAGAGATGGGAATTGCAATCCGTTTTAGCATTCAACAAAACTCCTCTCTAAACACAAACCTAACTTGAATAACTTCTGAGAAATGTGTTTCTTCTATTCTCAGCAGAAACAATCTAAAGGTCTGCAGTTCTTCACTGAAATAAAATTCTAATCCATTTGTATAGAATTTTTCAAGCTATGGGGGAAAAAAATAGAACCTCTACTCTTCCTAGACAAACAAGACAACTGGGAGATTCAGTCTCAGTCTCCCCATCACTTGCTGAGGAGTTTCACTGTTGATGGCATAGAAATCAGCAGCATTAATTTATTTAAGTTGCTTGACTCTTCATTGCTACAAGATTATTTCTGAAATGTTATCTTTGAGATTTTCCCTTCTGTGTTAATATGGAACCCATTCAAAAGGTTTCTCAAGAAGCAGCAGGATGACAATAACACAGCCCAATTGCTCAGGTCTTGTTTCATTTGGAAACCAGGCTAAAATCTCCATATAAACACCCTCTGCAGGACTGGACAAGCCACTAGACTGGCTTGGGCTACAGCTGGACTGGTTCCAAAAGCACCAACAGCAGCAATGAGGCTGTTTTTAAGGAGTAACTGATGTTACCTTTAGACTGGACAACCAAGGTCATGTAGTGAGCAGAGTAATGGCGCTGCCAGAATTCCCTCAGCCTGGTGTAGGTGTCAATATTGTTCATTTTGGGCTCGTGCTTGAGCGTATCTGCATTACCTGCAAACATCAAAGGGGAGACAAGGTTAGTTATCCACACAGTGCTTACAGCAAGAACACACACAGTGAGAATTCACTTTCCTCCCTAGGTCTCAATCATGGTAAAATTAAAAATACCTAACAAAAATTTGGAGTGAAAGGAGTGTTAAGTGAAACTGGGTATTTTCTGATTTCTGGTTCTTATCCAAAGGACAGCTGATATTTTTATGACAAGGAAGGCCAGAGTCCTCCTTCATTATTACATCTCCCACAGGTTCCAGCTCACTGTGTGTTACCAGCTATTCCCTCACCAATGGAACTTGCAGAACAGCAGAGGGAAAAAGAGAAGGAAATATGAAGTTCTGTGTATGTCATCACAGAAATTTATAAAAACAAGCTACACTTCAAAGCTAGTAACTCATCAGTCACACTGCTATTTACACACTCACCAGCACCACGAGGGTGAGGGAGTGAGGACTCAAGAGAAGGACAAATCTCCATTCTGCTCCCCTCACATGGCTGTGAAGGGCTAACTCCCAGTTCAACAGTGAATTATTTACTTTGAAAAGCCTCCTTAGACATACAACTAGAAATAACTCATTTTTCCAGGAAATTCTAATAGGAAAAAAACTAAGCTTAAGGAAGATGGAGATGACTCAGAGAGCACCACCTTTGTGTTAAAAGAAAGTTCCATGATTATACACCTTGTGCACCCAGTTATAACATCAGCAAAAAGCAGTAGCAGAAAGAAAAGTATCTTAAAAAGGAGACAGCTGCTTTTATTCCCAACCATTTTCCTGTAAAATGGATAATTGCTTGAATTCTTCTCAACAAGTTTAATGGTTGCTGTGAATGGTTCATGTTAGTGCATCTAACCACTCAAACTTCTAAGTGGTTAAAAGTTTAATTATCATTACCATTTTATAACAGAAATTCAGGACTTACCCCAAAAGAATTTCTTCATGGGATGTCCAGGCCTGGCAAGACTCCCAAATAACATCTCCTTTCTGTTTGCATCAGAGGGCCTTGCGAGCTGATACTCTGTTAATTATAAGAATTTGCAGTGGCATGCATCAAAGTTTGACACCATGTTCTCACAAAACAAAGCACAAATCCCAGCCAAACTGAAAAAAGACATACCACACAGATGCAGTCTGGAATTTCTTTTGGTATAGGAATGAAGTAGTGAAATAAGAAAGAAAACTTGCTAGTAGTAATGAATATAAGAGGAAAAATGTAGCTCATTACTGAGAAGTAAAGTGTTAAGAAGGAAAAGCATGTAAAGCATCAACTTGTCCTGTCTGAATGCTCTATGTTGAGCTCAATGGGGACCAAAGGCCATTAATATTATACAGGACCAGGCCCTGCAGTAAGAGCCAGAGAACAATTACAAACCTGTTTCTACCATATGTCACACAGAACAAACCCTAGCCTAATAATGAAATAAGAAATTGAAAGGTGAGCAAGATAAGTTTCTAAAAATGCAGTTTTACAACCACTTTACACTAATCTAAATATGGGGCTCTGCCAAAATCAATTCACCCTCCTGAACTGCATTTTCCCATTCCTGTTTTGCTGGTAATAACAACCATGTACAGCACAGCTGTAAACTAACTCCTGTGGCTGGGCTCTCCTGCAGCCAGTGCAGCAAGCTGACACCATTTCCTGGGCAGCAAATTACCACGGTGTCACTGCAAGGGAAGGACTGGTTCTGCACCACCAAGGTGTAAAATGGCTGAAGCTGTTGAAGAACCACACCTTAACTCAAAGGCTACACTGACTTTTATCTAAATTCAAAGATCAAATTGCCCACTTTTCCTTGCCAGAAGACAGATAAAGAAAATTACTTGGAATAAATATTTGACCTAGTTGGGATATCTGCTATTTTTTTCCTAAAACAGTGACATTTTAGAGGCAGTCTTGGAGTATCCATCACATATAAGACAATCAACACTCCACTCACTTTTGTGCCCGGTTTAATTTCCTTCTGGGAAGTGACTTTTTATTGTTATTGTTATTCAGGTGTTAGAATAAGGAGACAAGTAAAATTACCTCAACTTATTGTATTAACTGCACAGGACTGGAGAGAGCTCTGGGGCTGTGCTAGAGCTTAAAGGCATTTTGTTCACTGCAGAGCATTCACATGCTCATGTAACTGCCCTGCCAGTTACTGCCAAACCACTTCAGATTATTAATTTCCAATTAATGAAAATGCAAGGGTAAACTCTCACAGTGCTGGCACCACATCCAGTCTTTCTTCCTCTAAAAGCTACTGATGTTTAACAGCCACAAAGCTTCAACTCAGGAGTTTAATCTCTCTGGTAAGTTATGTGAACGTGACTGAAGTGCATAGAAGGGGAGTTCAACACAGAAACAATAAACAGTGTTACAAAGTAGGTTTTGTTTTAAGAAGATGGGCTAAACAAACAGGAAAAGAGTCTCTTACTTACCACTGTCTACAGCCTCCACTTCTCGATCTATTGCATCCCTGATCATTAATGGGTGAATAAAGAATTGTGCCCACCTATGGAACAGAAAAATTCATATACTTTTCTTCAGTGTCTATTAAACTACGGCAAAACCCCAGTAATTAAATCCAACATCTACTATTTTGGTTTACAAAGCTGCTTGACTAACTACAAGCTATGTCATTCTTGACTATAATGTCTTAAAGAAAGACAAAAGCCATCAGAAAGCAAAGGGCAGGGCTTTCCAGCTCCAGAGTGGGACTGAATTGGTTGGATGCAGTAGGATATGGCACTAATGGCTGCAGGACTATCTGCCTTACGTCCTAAGAATGATCACACCAGATGAGACAAGTCATCCACCCAGTCTGGAATCTGGACCTGATAAGGACCAGCATCAGATGCTTCAGAGGAAATCCTCAGTTTTTCCTCAGGAACAACATGACCACAGGGGAAGTTTCTTCCTAACTCCAGGAAACAAATTGTCATGAAACACAAGTTTCTATTCCATTACAATTTTATTATCTACTATAGAAGTCAGCAGTGTGATCCAAATAAATTTCTTCTGTATCCTCAGAGAGCAGAGCACTGGAAAGAGAGAGATGTGCAGTACATGGGGACTCCACAGAAGGCTGCCAGAGAATCTAATAGTTCTGTTTTGTTTGCTGAGACTTTTTAATGAAAAACTGAACTGGCTGAAGGAAAAGGTTAAGAGCAATAAAAGGTTAAAAGTAATATATCTGTGATGGAGTTCTATGGCCAGAAGACCCATTACACTGAAGACAACTGAAAGGTGATGTATTTCCATTTCTTCAGATCCACAAGTGCTTGAATGAGCAGAATTCATCCTCAGCACTCATTTATCTCCTTTGTATGAGAAGCTGTCCTACAGAACTCCTAATTTCTGTTTTCCTCTGCACTAAGCAAGCTGTTGTGACAGATTGCAATTGTATTTTTTTTATTCTTTCACACTTCCAAACATCTTAAAAAGCTGGATTAATCTGCAAATGGAAGCTGAAATTGGCCTAGTAAAGTAAAATTTAGGTTATACCTGGAAAAATGTGCAAACACTTGCTCTCGTGTCAAAGTAAATTTGCAGTGGAGCCTACTCTCCTCCTGAGGTATTTTATGGCATCAAGAATATTCAGCTACGCCCCTATGGATGAGAAATTCCTCTCACTAAAGAAAACCATGCCAACCAGTGGAGCTCTGTTGTTCCAAAAGCACAAAAGAGCCAGTTAAGCACTTTCTGGCAAAAGAGACATTCAGCAGTGAATAACCTGCACTGGGTTAAATGTCTCCTTCTGAGACACACATTGTACCATAACTTTGAGGGCTGCCTGAAACAAACTAACAACAATTTAGAAAAACAGTAACTCTACCAGGACAGACATTTCAAAGGATCAGTCACTGGGACTGGGAGCACTTCCCCTCTGATCAGTTGTCACATCGCACAACATTTCTCCTGTCATCAATGCTACCAGTTTAAGAGTGCCAAAACAATCAAAGAGCTGCATGTGTTAAGACTTAAACATGGGTCCTACATAATCCCACAGCAAAAGAACCCAGCTACATATCCAAAGGGAAACAGCCCTTTCCTATACTCAGTATCACTGCTGTAGTGCAGGTAGCTATTGAAGTTCAACAACAGCTTTGATCACCCCAAAATGAAGAACTGGACAACTACACCCAAGCTCCTGAGGCACATACAGACATTAATTAACACCTAATCACCATTCATACAAAGTTACCTATCCAGGGCTTCTTTGAAGTACTTCCTCTGCACATCAAACTGGAACACTGTCCTCTCACAGTCCGTCGAGGCGTTGTCACCGCCCCCGTGTTTCTTCAGGAATGCATCAAACCCGTTCTCATCTGGGTACTTCAAACTGCCCATAAAAACCACTGCAACAAAAAATCACCAACATGTGCCAAAATGACATTAATCTGTTAATCCTGACGGCAGCTACAGCAACCCCTCTATGACTGACCCACACCTCACAGGCAGAGGAAACTTCTGAATACCAACAGCCTGGGTGATCTGCCCAGTAACTGCTGCAGCTGGCCTCTGACAGTGCCCTCCCTGGCAGGCCTGGCCTCAACCAGGCAAGAACAGTAGTTTGAGACACACCTGGTCAGAAACTTCATGTGGTTTCTGTGTCCACATTACTAATTCACCACCCTTTACCAGGAGACAAAGGTCTCTAGCTCCAACCTGGGCTATAAAGCCACAGGTAACATAATTCCCCTCAATTTAATGGGTAATAACTAAAAAAGTTGATATAAGCTAATGCACAGCTTGGCAAAGTGTAAGAGACACCTCATCCCATATTAAGAACTCCTTACTAAGTCAGTATTTGTATAAAATCACAAACTCGTGAAAATAAATGCTCAAATAGCCAAATTAGGAATTGATACTAAATACTTCAGAAAAGCAGAGCTACATAGCACCCTTTTTGCTCTGAAGCTGGAGAAGATGAAACAGGAGCAGATACATACTATGTTCCAGGAAGTGTGCTAATCCAGGCAGATCTTCAGGATCAGAGAAGCTGCCAACAGCAACACAGAGGGCTGCTGCAGACTAGAGAAAATACAACATTCTCAGTAAAAGCTGCTTCAAGAAACACTTCAGGAAAATGACAGAAGTACAAGATGAATCAACTGGGACAGGTACAATAAAAAGGTCACATCTGAGCACCTAATCACAAGGTTTCAGACCTCAAGAAAAGTTCACTATATATTTTTGCACCCTACAGCTTTAAGTACATACCTGCTTTTCTGAACAACCTCTCTTTCTTGTCTCCTCCTTTTCAGCCAGCTCTTCTAATTCACTGTCATCAGAATCATTGAAATCCTCATTATCTCCATCACTGTCCTCACTCTCATCCCCCTCATCACACTCATCATCATCTTCTCTGCCATCTTCGATCTCTGCTCCAGAGTCATCACTGCCCTCTTCAGAATCATCATCATTATCTTCCTCCTCCTCTGAAGATGTTGGGGCACCATCCAAGTAATTCAAATCCGAAATCAAAAGTGCACATAAGCCATTCTGCAGTCTGATATACCTGAAAGAATAATTTGGTGCAATGAATATGTTCATTTCCCAAGTCTGAATTTTCAGAATTGCAAGAATTTCATTATTTCCTGTAATACTTAGAGAATGATTTCCTAATGAAAATCTAATGGTAGTCAAGACTGAACAGTTTTACAGCAGGAAAGTAAAACATTCTTCTGGTGTTCAGCAGCTCTAGGAATAAGAAGCAGTTCAGGGCAGTAGCAGAAGCCCTTCTCCCCATAAGGTCAAGCTCACTGGTTTTGGCTTTTATTCTTCTCCTTGTGAAACATTTAAGCTATTAGCACTCACTTCATGCACTCAGAACAGGCAAACCCAAACTTCAATCATCTTTTAGGCTTATCAGGCTCTTGGAAACAGGTATGATGTGACAGAATGAAGATCTTAGTCTTTGCTTCTAAGTAGGCCCCAGAGCATTTGATTTTATTTGTTTTCATCAATAGTTTCTAATAAATGGGGTCTGCAGATGTAGCAGCAAGTGTTAGAAAGGAGAGAGTTCCTCTGCAGGCTCCACAGAACCAGTCACAGGGAACTGGCTGGGCTCCTATCAAGAAGCAATAAGCAGTTCTGCTGTGTGTGTGTTTATACAAGCACAGAAGTTTTTAAATGTGTGTATGTATATATAAAACTCCATAAGCCCTCTGTGCAGCACCCTTCCAACAGCTTTTCACTCTGAGGCCTGCAAGCACCAATGCTCTGCACTACAAGAGCCCTCATCAGTATTCATTTACCATCAAATCTGGAACAGAGTCACAATTTGTCAAATTAACCACAGCATCCCTGCCAGGAGGTTGCACTGCCTAATATACCCACAGCAGACAGGAAGGAATGCTGGGTCCAGAAAATACTTCATCCACTGAATGAACTAGTGAGATAGAGACCTGTGGTATCTGACCCAGCAGAAACACTCACAAAAAAAAGCAAGCTAGAATAAAATAAACCCATGGTCACACCCCATGCTCCCAGAAAAATCTGAGTTCCACAGCACAGAAACACAGAACAGTCTTTGTTGAAAGGGGCCTTTACAGGTCATTTACTCCACCCCCTGAGCTTGTACCAGGTCAGAACCTTGCAACATGGACACAGCTCTTGGACATCAAAAAGCTAATGAACAAATGTCTGATAGTTGTGTTAAGGTTATGACTCATGAGCAGTCACCCAAGGGTAAGTGACAGAGCTTACTCTGGGTCAGGGTTTTGTGGTCATGAACACACCCAGTTTCCTTGCTGCAAGACTGCTGAGCAGGACAAATCTGCTCTACCCAAAAGCACAAGTGCATTTTGACTCATTCAAACTGCAGCACACACTGTATAACTTGCAGGGATGCTCTGATGAACTGAGGCACAGAGAGTGCTGGAATGTCTATGAACAAAGTTAATCCTCCTGCATTCTGAAAGCATGTTTGTGAACCATTCCCACCAGGCAGGTGTCCCAATGCACAGCTGCAGCACTCCTGAATGTCCTAAAACACACACTGCACACGTGGGTGCTTCAGCCTCTGGGCAGCTGAGAGCCAAAGCCCCAGACAGCACCTTCCAGCACAACCAGCACTTCCCCTCCACACACAGCTCTGCTCTGTGGGTCAGCACAGCTCCTGGAGAACTCCAGCCCCCCAGCACTGGTGGAGAGCAGAGAACAGAACGGGGCTGCTCTTCCCGAGGAACAATGTGCCATAAAGCTGCTCAGCCAGGTGTACCCAGCAGCTCTTGTTGATCCTTTGCACAGAGCCCCATTAAGCTAATGGAGCAGATTATACTAATTTTACATTGCTCATCTGGAGGCTCGTGGGTGTTGCACACAGGACAGAAAGCACCCGGCAGCAAGGACACGGCTGAACCACGGCTGGTGCTGTTGGATGCTCTCGGATTTCACTCCAGCATGATTTAAACAGCTTAGGTTATACAGAGCACAGGCACCACTGACATAGGTGTTCTTTACTTTTTCCATGTTTCAGTCCAATGGAAAAGGACAAATGTAACTAATATCCACTAGTATGCAAAATACAGTACAAAAAATGCAATGGCATAAGGTAGAAACAGAAGCAAGCACAGTCCAATTGCTTTTTTGAAGAACTATACAGCATTGATGCAAGTAAGGCCAAATTATAAAATACAATTCAAATTCTTAAAAATACTGCTTAAATCTCCTGAATAAGTTTAAACAGGATTGTTCTCACACAAAGATTTTCTTTGACAATTGTTTAGAAGTTAATATTGAAATACATATCAGTGTATGGTAAACACTAAGAGAAATGCTGTAATTTCACAAATGACGATAAATATAAGACCATGAAATTCCATGTATGGATAATGTAAATAAAACATACATTTTTGGTAAATATAACTACACAGTTACAGCTCTAATGAGCAAACTTTTATCATGGCAAATATTTTGTCCCAGCAAACCCACTTCTGAAAATACATCCTGCAATCTATCTCAGAGCTCCTTTGGTTTTGTGAATGTTATTTGAGAAAGAAAAATAAAACATTTGCTATTAAGTTAAGACTGATGTCACCAGACACAGACACTAATGCCGCTGTGACTGGGCTGCAGCACACATCACTGAAGTGTGAAGAGAGGAAAATGTGTCAGCATCATCACATCACCTGCCAAGACACTCCCTCACGAGGTTTGGGACCTCACACCTGGACAGAGGTTCAGTGTGGTTTTGCTTCCAGACACACAGAACTTCTCTTCCATAAAGACAGTGTCTGTGCTCTGTCAGGCTCACTTCACACACATGGAAATCAGTCTGAAAGGATGCAACTCTGTGCTTCCAACTGAAAAATTCTGTTAAGAATGGACAGTAGGATTTCTGAAATATTTTGGTATTAGTTTATGCTATAATCAAACACTCTCTCCAGTTCTCACATGCAGAGGAGGTTCCTGAACCTTAAAATAGATAGTGGCAGTTTTCAATGGATTTTCCAAGCTTCATGCAGCAGTGTGCTACTTCAGGCAGCAAAGGCAGGAGTTTCTGAACCTCACAGCATCAGCAGCTGAGAGCAGGAGGACAAGCCTGCCACAAAGTAGCATGACTAAGAATGCCATCAGGAGAGGCAGGCAGAGATCCAGAGGAAGCAGCAAGGAAGTAGGGCAAGAAGGGAGGGAGCAAGTTTCTCCCTGAGCCAATGGGCACAGTCCTCTTCAGGCAGCCAGCAGGGAATCTCACTGTCAGCCAATGTCACTGCAAATCCAAACTTCAGTTCCAGGCTCAGGCAGCAGATTCTCCACTGGCTGCACAGATTAGACATCATGAAAAGTAAAGATCAATTTTAAAAAACAGCTCTAACAAGGGCTGAATAATGTTCTGTCTTAGACGAAGAAGTTATCAGAGTGTCCTTTCAAGAACAGACTGCCTTACAGCATGCAAAAAGCTCAACCTCGGCTGGAGTTCTCACCAGAGTCTCTCGCTGGGTCTGGGCCACAGATGCTATGGGCTGTGCTCAGGGAAGTTGATCTTTTTCGTCACTTTTCGGGGTATTACTCAGAAATATTGAAATAAAAACACAAGCAAAATGGCAGCCTAAAAGCACTTTGCCTCAACTCACAGATATATTTGTGTTAAAACTTAGAAGCTCATCTAAAACATGAAGAGTAACAGTTTCTAAGTTGGAATCTGCTCTGAAATACTTAAACCGCACTTTTGCACTGAACGCTTTCGAAGAGGAGCTGCCGGGCCGAGGGCTGCGAACTAACGCTGAATTGGGCACTGCTGTGCCTGGAGAGCAGCCAGCACCGACCAGCCCGGGCACAAGGGCCGCCCTGTGCCCGCACACACACCGGGCAGCCCACCCTCAGGGCGAACACACCCGCGGGCTCGCCAGCCTCCTTTTATCACAGACAGCACCCAACTGCCCCGGCCACCGGGACCGGCCCGACTTCCATTCCCCGGGGTCCCCGGGCAGACCCCGGCCCGCTCCACCGACCGGCCGGGCTGCCCCGGCGGCAGCTCGTCCTCCCGCACCCGCCCTCACCGGTACTGCTTGGGGTCGCTGGGGGACTTGACGATGTCGGGGTCACCGAGGTTGTGTTCGGGACCGGCTCCCCCGCGCTCTTCCTCCTCGTCCCCGTGGGGCGAGCGGCCCCCGGCGTCGCGGCCCCCCTCCGCGGCCTGCTGGCCCACCGCAAGCTCCGGGCTGCCGTAGCCGCACGTTGCCTTGTTCCTGCCGGGCATGGCGGCGGTGCCGACCCTCCACAGCGGCCGGACAACGGCCCGTCCCGGCCGCCAGCCCCCGGCCACGGCCCGCCCGCGGGGACCCCCGGCCGCCGCCGCCCGCCCGCTCCGAGCGAGGGCGGCCGCGAGACTGCGCAAGCGCATAGCTGCGCGGCGCTCCCATTGGGGGAGACGAGGCTGCCGGCGAGAGCGGGTGGGGAAACCAGAGATGGGGGAGTGGAGGGGGGGATGTGGCCCCTTTCAAGAATCGGGCGGAGAGGGCAGAGAAATCAGAGGGATGAGGAGAAGGCGGAAGCGAGGATCCAGATTTCGGGGACTGCTCTGTGCGCCGTCACGTTTCCATGAGTATGCCCGCCCGCCGCCTGAGCTGTGCTCCCCTGCTCTCGCCTTGGAATAGTCCAACAGCCAGCTGGCGGAAGCCAGCCTCCTGCCCTCAGCTCCTTCACCGATTGGTCGGCCTGGCTGTCGCTCAAGCCTGTAAGGACCAATCAGCTCAGGAGGCCGGCCGTCGGCGGCATGGCGAGTTCCGAGGGTCGCCGTTCCCGGGATGGTCCTGAGCAGCGCAAAGGCCGCACCCACGGCTGCTCAACAGAAACCACCCTTTGTTCTTTGCGCGGCCCCTCCGGCAGCTCCCTGCACTTTCCGGTTCCTGGATAGCCTCTTCCCCGTCACACTGCAGTGCCGGTGGAGCGGCAGCGGGAGCGCCGCTCTGCCTCTCGGCCCGGGTCCCCTGGCGCTCATCGCAGCCTTTTCTGCACCGCTCGCGTCCGTCCCGCTCCGCTTCCCGCAGTCCCCGGCTCCCGGTGCTGAAAGCCAAGGCGCGGGGTCAGAGGCCGGGCCTGAGGTACCGGGGCGATCGTTCAGCCCGGGTGCGCACCTGACTCCAGCGCTTTAGTTCCCCACCAGATGGAAGCCGAGACCCGTGTCCAGTCCCAGGCTTTCCCTGTGGCTTCTGCTGAGCACAGCACGCTCGGTGCTGTTTCGTACAAGCCATAGAGAGCCGCTCGTGAGGAGCTGTCGCCTCTTTCTTTTCACACCCTAGTGCGTGCCCCTTTTTTACCTTGTAACCAGGCTGCTTTATTAACACAGCTACCCTGGGCCGCTGCCAGGCAAACACAAGGCTCTCTGCACGCCCACATCACAAATTTCGCGTTTGCCTTCAGTGCAGGCAGGCTTATTTCCCGTGCCGTGACAAACGAGCGTCTCACATTCTGCCATTCCCCTTACAAGTCAATACAAGTAACAATTACTCCTGACTCACTGCTGGTACTGAAACCAGCTGCAGGCCATTTAAGGCAAAAGGCTTTCCCTGTATTCCTTCACAGCAAACAGAAGATTAAGAGATGCACAAAATATATATTAATTCAGAGATGCCTGTGATGGTTTGATCTGTTACTTGAAATAAATTCTTCAGGATTTCTGGAAAAGGTATTAGGCTTCTCCATGTATGCAGTATCAGGCAAGGTAGAATTCCCAGCCCTTTTCTTCAGACTGCCATGTAGCTACTTGCTGTTTTGTCCTGTGCAAAACAATTCTGCCCATGCTAGCTTGAAGGGCTTGGAATGCACTTGTATTCTTTAAAGAAGCCAATCTGACTTGGCCAAAACACAACAAAACACAATTATATATTAGGTAGGAAAGGGAAAGGTCTTTTTTGCTACAGGAAAAAGAGTAAGTGAAAGAAAATAACTGAAATTCCATTTCTGCTGAATCCATTTTCTTTTAGCAGGGAGCTGCTGAGCTGACAAATCATTATTTGCACTGAAGGTACTAAGTTATATCTGCACAGCTCAAAATCTGATGTGGATTTTTATTTTTATTTTTATTGCTAGTTATACAAGTTACCCTAAAACCTGCTTCTTCTACAATTAGAACACAACACTATGCATTTATTGGCCAAATATTCCTTCTCCACACTGTACTAAACCTATATAGTGATTCCAGATTGCTGGGTTCAAAGACCATCACCCTGTCAAAGAAAGATCAATGTAGTTTGATGGATTTTTAAAGCATTAAAAAGATCACTCCACACACGTGTAGGACTCCTAACGCAAGAAATGCAGCTGACACAAGCTCTCTGGCCACACCCAGTGAGTACATTTCTCTTTATTTTGCAGTTTCAGGGGTTTAGATACAACAACCACAGTCCCAGCACTGCACAAATCACACTCTCAGGACGAGAACACGTCACAGTAGAGATTCCCAAAAGCAACAGACAGAGGGATCAAGCCTTTAGCACAATGAGCTCAAACCACTCCAAAAAAGTTGCATTTTTGTCCAGAATTTTGTGCTTTTCTTCTTAGAGCTATTACACTTTGAGACACAACAGAAGGAAATTACAAAAGCACTCACTGGTGTCATGATCCAGCACATTACAGGGCAGTGGGCAGGCTCTCGACTCCAGTTCCTGACATCAGGAAGTCCCCTCAGTCAGAGGAGATCACAGATCAAAGGTAAAAGCTTGTCAGAATTTCCCCCTTAAGACAACCAATGTCTCTCCATATCCACTTAGTTTAAAAATTTTGCCTCCCTTCAAAGCATGATGCCACAAGAAGTTGACAGAATAATAGGATGTCTTTGCCACGTTTCATTTGCAGTTGTGTTTTATTAGTCATTCTTACTTTTCTTAAATTATACTTTGTGGTTGAATCTGAACCCAGAAAATCTAGCCCACCCCCACACCCATCTAGAACAAGATTAAAAAAATAAATCAACAACAAAATGCAGAAAGAGAATCTAATAATATTGGCACCAATACCTGCCAACACTCACACTTTGGCTTCTGATATTTTTATCTCTCTGAGACAGTGCTGTTCCATATCTTACATGTTTTTGCCTCCAACTAAGCATTCAGCAGCCAACTCCCCTTTTCCTTCATCCTGCAAGATGAGAGAAGATCCAGACTTGGAGAGGTAAAACTACAGGATACAGGGGAAAGGCTGCAGGACAGTCAGATTCTGGGGAGAGGGGATTTGGGACAGGAATGTGCTGAACACAGCAACACCCCCAGCACTCTGCAAGCTGTGCTGGAGAAGTTTGGAGGCAAGGGCAGCTCCTGGAAGGGCTCTTACCCCTTCACTCAGCACCAGCCAAAGCACAGGGAAGGAAGTACAGGGATGGCTGCAAGGCCTCCTCCTCCTCCCCAGCTTTGATTCCTCCCTGTGTTCTTCATCTGTTTAGAGACCTGACACAAAACCCAACCCCCTTCCTCTTCACACTCTGGAGGACCTCACACTGTCAGACAGAAATGCTCTACTTGCTGCTCCATCCTACAGAAAAACTGAGGTCCATGTCTGGAGGACAGCAACAATTCTCAAAATATCTGGGGATGGAATTTTTGTTTGTTTTATGTTTTAAAAAAAGCATATTCTTGTTTTATAAGAGATTTCCCCCTTTCTTCTCTTAGACCTCATCCCCTCTAATTGGTTTTTGTGCTTCCTGCTATTCTTGACAAAAACACTCTTTCTGCAATAGAGGAATTTATAACTTAAAAATGCAACATTCTCTGTAGAAATAGCATTTGCATCACTACACAATTATTATTCTTCAGTGTAACTCACATTCACACAAGGTGCACTTACAATATTTTTTTTCAGATTATTAAATTATTGGATGAGGAAATATATAATATTAACACTCCAGCACATGAAACAAACATACCAGTTTCCTACAGCAGACACTTCTGTCTCTGGACTACATGATAATGCACCACCACAAATGAAAAGATAAAATTTAATCAGGGGGACAAGGACATTTCTCAGTGTGAAAGGTCACTAGCACGAGCAGTTCTGCTGTGAAGGGGGGGGGTTGTCTGTGAGCCTCATGCTCCTTCCAGAAGTGCCCCTGGAATTGTCTGACTCTATGCTCTCTGACATCTTCTCACAGATTATATCCACGAGACGCTCAAACACCTGCCTCACGTTGATGTTTTCTTTGGCACTGGCTTCGAAATAGTCAAAACCTGGGAAAAAAGGGAACAAAAATTATCAATACAGATAGTCATGATGGTTTTTAAAATACCATCTTTTTCAGGATTTACCTTAAGAAAACAAGACATCAGATAATCCTGAAAGTCAGTTGATTCCCACAATCAGAATAATGAGCAGAAATACTTTTAAAAGTTATCAAGTTCTTTAGGAGTGAAAAGGATACATGGGTCCTGCCCATTACCCTGGCAAGCACATCTGCAGGTAAGGGTAAACCCAGGGTAAGGCAGTCAGTTCTGCCCCTTTCATCAGTGCAGGTCCCCTGGGCTGCAGCTGGTGACCAGCAAGGTGTGGGGAACCTCCCTGGGCTCCTCACAGCCCTGCCCAGGGCTGGGCTCTACCAAGCCCTGCTGCCCTCTGGCAAGAGCAGAGGTCAGAAAGAAGATGGGGGCTGCTTTCCTTCTGCTGACCAACTTCTGTGTTCAAAAGCAAAATGCTCCTTGATCTTTTAAACACTGACCCTTTCTGATTAAAAAAAAAAAAAAAAAAACAGACCAGCAAGGCTGGAGTTACACCAAGGAGGGGATGGCACCAGCTCCTCCTGCTCCTGCTGCCACCCCTGCTAGGGGAGAAGCAGCCTCTGACAGACAGCCCAGGCCCTGCCTCAGCAGCAGGAATGCCCTGAACTGTGAAGCATTTCTTTATCTCCCTCACCCCAGGGGCCTCGAGGGCCAACCAGGCTGCTGCTTCTCTTCTGTCAGGTTATTAAATTGCCAGCAGTGAGAGCTGAGGCCCCACAGAGAGTTTATTTTGCAATAAGCTCCGTTCTGTTGTGCTTCATTCTGGGGATATTCTGCATTGCATCAGTTTCCTTTGATTCTGCCACAAACAAAGAGAAAATTTGTCTTAACTGATTAGTGTGCCACTGCTGGCAGGCTGAGGCACCTCGATGTGTGGGATAAGTAGGTGTCCACCCCATTTGGACCCTTTTTAAGATTCATGGGACAAGGGTTGAAGTGATAATGATGTTTGCCCTGTTAGCAAACAGGGAGAGCTGCCCTGCATCAGAAGAGGGTTCTGTCTGCCCCACTTGCTGTTTTGATGATGAATAAAAATGTATATAAAAAGCATAGGAAATCAGAGAACTGCACTTAGATATCTGTTAGTCCAACATTGGCTTAGGTTCTGCTAAACCAATCTGTTTTGCTTCAATTCACATTCAGGCTAACAACAATTTCTTAATCTGATTAGGGAATTATTTCAATGATGTTAATGTCACTATGCAAATTTAGATAAATATGCTGAAGGATAACCTTTATGTGAATCATTATGATGAACATTAGCACTTTAAGCAGTCAATAGCCAATTAGATTCCTCCCACGTAACTCACAAAATAATTTCATATAATGCTGTACACATTAGCATAGCTACTATAAGGAAAAACTCATCTGATCAAATCAGATCTATTTTTCAGCTCTTTTAAAAGGAGTGTTTTGGAAGTTGGGAGGTTACAGAAGAGCAGAGCTGGGACAGCACTTCCCAAAGGCTGTTGGGCTGCTCTGCACTGGGCTGGTTTCTCCAGGGTGAGCTGTACAAGCACCAGGTTGGGGCAGCACTGGGGATTCTTCTGCAAAACAGTTTCCTCTGGATGGAATCAGTTGCTATGGTAACCGTGTGTGTGTGTTTTGAAGTGTCCCACACGTAAAGGATTCAGATTCTAGATGCTTGTATTGAAGTTTTTATTGAAACAAGGAGATGAATTTTGGGTGGAGAAAAAAACACTGGAAGTTCAAATGGACTTGGAAGTCCATTGGAAGTCCCAACTGGGTTGGGAGTTCAAATAAAACTCACCATTTACTGCTACATTGGTCTGGACAAAATTGCAATTACTAGCAGTGTAATTATTCCTGTGAGATTGGTGGACACACAGGCATCTACAACCTTTCTGAGAGTCTGCAAGCCAGGAACCAAGTTTATTCACATTGGTATTTTCAAAAGCAAATTGCATTTTGATAGGTAAAAAAGAGCCCATAACTGACTTTGCAAACTAACCATATCTTTGTTTGCTTTGCCAATCCTACATGTAAAGATTTACAATAATAGCAATGCTCTAATTTGATATTTGCTTGTTATTTGTTTAGGATGGCAGTACCTCAAGGCTCCAGCCATGAATGGGACCCCTTTCTGTGTGCCATATGTAGAATTTACACTTTCAAGGCCACACTTTAAACTACACCAATGTATGCAGTGTGTCCTGGAACTCCAGTACTCCCAGTTTAACAGTTTATTATGCACCCTCCAGTTACTGTTTAACAACTGAAGACAACACAGGATTTTATAAATTGAGGATGATAGTGATTCTTTTGGGTCTGGTAAGAATCTCTACTCTTACAAGTTAAACATTTATGCCCACTGTAAGGGTCTCCACTGTTACCTGAAGGAAATTTTAGCAGGATTTACTTGTTACTTTGAATTCTTTAGCAGAAAACAACAGTATAGTTAAATTTTCACACAGAGCCCTGATTTCATATTAAAACTATCTTATAGGCTATAATAGATAATGAAAAGTGATAAATAACTTATAAAGTAATATGAGTTTACTTGACTCTTCATTATAAAATTTTCATTGCAATCCCAGCTTCCTCACAATGGAACTGTTTTGCTTTTTCTATCCCGTATCAATAACTTAATGTCATTTTCTTACCTGGATAGAGAAGCCTAGTACATTTTTAAAATATGTTTTACTCAATTCCTCAGTTCTGATATATAAGCTTCTTTCTTTTTCATTGTTTACTTTAAAAAAATGCTTCAACAAAAATCAATATTTGCATTGATTTGCAATGAGTACATGGTACTTGGAGACACGGAGACAGAATTATGTTTATGAAAACTTCTCTTTTCATTCTGATGAGCTAATAAAAGCTTTTCTCTTTAGATAAACTTTATCTTTCTTCCACCTCCAGACATCAGATTTATAAATACAGTGACACTACAAGTATTCTACCAGGTATTCTTGGCCTACTGAGCCAAAAACAAGTGAAATATGAACCTAGAATATATTAACTTCTTAGTTGTGAGACCATTATTGAAGCATTACTGCTGTACAAACAGAAAGGAAGAGAGTATAAAGAAGCAGAGGAAGAAAGGTGGAAAGAAAAGCTTTGCATGTACCCAGCTGATCTGCCAGATGTTTCCCCTTCTCCATGGGAACAATCCTGTCATCCTCCATGTCACATTTGTTTCCAACCAGGATCACTTGTGCATTGTCCCAGGAGTAAGTCTTGATTTGTGTGGCCCTACAGGAGGTCAAAAGAGATGGTTACATTCCATCAGCTGTGCCAAAATACAATCCTACATTAAATATGAAAACAAGTACCATTAATGAACCATCAACATCCCCAAGCTGTGCTGGTTCAAGGACAAATGAGCAGGTTTACACACAAAGCAAGAATGCAGCCTGTGTAATTCACAGCACTGCTCTATTTTACCGCTTCTTAACTTGGTGTGACAATAAAGTTTCTTGTTAAGACTTTGCAAGGGTTTTAAAGATCCAGAAAAAAAAAAACTGAATCAAGTAATTTTTGAAGATTAAGGAGAAAAAAGGCTTTTGGTAAAGCTTATTCTCCTTCAGGTCTCATCTGTCAAAGGAACAACAATCAATTACAGCTCTTAAGGATACTGATCCATAAAGAAAGCCATACAGTAGATGCACACTTCATGTTGGATTTACAACTTCATATATAAGACAGAACAACAATAATTCTCTCATTTTCTGCAGCACATTTGCTGTAGAGTTTTAGGAACACCATAAGAACAGATGGAAGCATCAAGTTGTCTTTGCTCGAACAGGAAAACTTCACAGAGACTGAAAATCACATAGAAACAACTGCAAAGGAGAAAGAGAAATTTACCAAATTGGGAAGACACGAGATCAAAGCAAGGCTCTGTGAGCTAACAGAACCCAGCAGGACTAAAGGCTGGAAAGAGCAGCTGCAATCACAGACCAACACTAATTTCAGTGGCACAGGGGTGCAGTGCATGGGAGCTTGGGCAGGAGCACTCAGGTGAACTTGGAGCCTCTAAAGTTTCTGTAGCTCATGTGCTGAAACTAGAGTGGAGCTCGCTGTGGATCCCAGGACTTTGACCTTTTATTTAGCCTTTTAGAGTTTTCCATGACAAAACAGAATATTTTTTTTTTTGTATATCCTGAGGTGCCAGTCCTCTCCCACCGTCCTTGGTGTCCCAGAGGTGTTCCAGAGCCAGCAGCAGAACATTATTATCTTGGTAGCATTCACTTCCATCCATCTTTTCAGACCCACACAACCTATTTTATCCTCACTAAGCTCTGTCTTTGAAGGCTCCCTCCTCCCCAAGGGTATGCTAGAAGCCATACACTCCTCTCCTCCATCCTCCTCCACTCCCTAACTCACCTTCCCACTCTCTGCCCCAGCTCACCACCACTCCAGGCAGGACACTACAGTTTCAGGCAAATCTGCCACTTCCCAGGAGAGCCAGGGAAGTGACACAAATTTTACTTGTGTCTAAGTTTCCTTGAACTCCCCTAACAATAAACTCCTTGATTCCTTTTCTTTTGAATTAGCAGCAGCCTGTAGCTCTGATCTACTGACAATTTTTAATTAATCGGAGTTACTTACTTGCTTTTTTCCCTGGAAAGCAGCCAGCTATGTTACTCCACAGATACCTGGGAAAAAGGGGCCATTTCATTGTGCAACTTGCCTTGAAGAGACTGCCTGCTTGCCTCTTTCCTGGAGAACAGGAACCTCACCCAAGCCCGGACCCACAGTGCAACATGCAAAAATCAACAAAGACTGTATGCAATGAAACTTCTTACTCTCCCTAGTGTCCTCCTGGAAAGGCACTCACTCCAATCCCAATTTTAGCTCCTCCAGTCTCACCCTTTTGAGTGTCTCCATGCAGATAAGTCCTGTAAGAGCTAACATGAATCTGTGATGAGTTTTTGTGGGACTCTGGGGTTTCTCAAGGCTCATCAGAGCCTTTCTGCAGTGGTGACTGCAGAAATCAGCCAAAAGCCCAGGAAGATGAAATCTCCCCAGTCTCCTTTCATAAGCAATAGAGAGAAATAAAGTCTCCCAAGTTCAATTTCGAACAACTAAAAGCAGGCTTCTCTTCTGACTCACAGTTCAGCCTCTGGATTCATTTCAGCCCCTGGCATCACATGGGGACACCCTGCCAAATCTTAACTACTTACACAGAATTACTTAGAAAATTAAAAAGAAGCAAACAGCATGAAGGATCTCCCAGAGAAATGCATCCTTCTCCTTGTTTTGTACAAATTAGTGGAAAGCCTCTTACAGAACACCAATCTTTATTCTTCTTAGGAATAAAAAACAACCAAAAAAGTTATGAAGAACAAATAAAAGAAACCCTGATGTCCATAAAAAAAGAAAGCCATAACATTTCCAGCTGTTTTTGGAAAGATAATGAATAATAACAAGGCTTGTGTGATGAAGCTGTTTCAACAACCATCAGGGCAGCCTAATATACACACTGGGAGAAACATATTTCTGTGACACAATAAAACACTGTGCCTTGTTTGTGCTGAATTCCCCAAATTAACAATAAAGCACAAACTTTGTGTTTCATGCTTAGAAGAAAAATAGTCTCAGGTTCACAGTTACATGGAGATATCAACAACTCAGTTTGGGTTAAAGATAAATAATGCTGATGATTTGTGAACCCAGATGTCACTTTTATCTAAGTTAAATTTTACCAATTTTTATTTCCCTTCTATGAAATTATCTAGATTGTCCAAAGCAGAGTTTCCATAATATTTTCTATTTACTTTACAGTTCCAAGTACTGAGTATATTTTAGTTCCACTGCAGTTTCAAATGAAGTATAAACAACTGATTTATCCACACACAAAACTATCAACCCAACATCAAATAACAGCTATCAAAGAAGACTACTAAAAAGAATTCTAGAAACTGAGCTGAAAGCTATGAAAGCTCATTTAACCCTTTCACTCACCCTACAGGAAAGATATAGTCAAAGGAAATAATTACTTATTTTCAAAAATCAATTACAACCAATCTTGGTGTTTGGTTATTTATATTTTTTTCTTGTAAAATAACCTGACTGAACTCTTGCCACACTGCAGTAAGGAAAATCACCCAGGCTTAATATTTTAAGGTTTCTCATACAATGTGTACATTTTCGAGTGAACAAGAGAACAAGTCATCTTCCAGGTATTCCCAAATGCATTTAAATAGTGTCTCTTTCTTAGTGGTTTTAAGATCATCATCATTAATTGGGGTGATTCATGTGAATGAAGGAAAGACTCTGCTTTGAACTCATATTCTACTTGGAGAGTTTGTCTAAATACTGATATACAGCCATGATCCTCTCACTCAGGAGAGAAAGTGCCTCTTTACTTGGTTTAGGAGAGGTCTGAGTGACACAAAGCAAACCAGGATCCTCTTCAGGACATCCCCCCATAGGAAGAGCAAGGGTAGTAAAAGAAATCATTTGGCAGACTGGGAGGAATACTCTCATTTCCCTTGTGAATAGGTGAGGCCCAATCAGGAGGCTGCTAAAACAGTCACATGTCAGTGAACCAGAGATGGAGATAAAGGAGCTCAAGTAGTAGACACTTTAATTTCTATGGAGAGTACAGCTCCTGACTGAAGATCATATCCCATGTAATAAGATTTTTTAATCATAACTGTATCATGCAGAATGGTGGGGGGGGGAATCCTACTTGCTATGCTAGAAAACAGCCAATAGAGCAGCACCAACAAAAAGCTTTTTTTCCTGCATTTCTTGTGCCTTTGGAAGTTTAGGAAGCAAATTTTTAGACTGGAGAAAAACCATCTCCCAGCTGCAATAGCCACTAGAGGACTCTGCTGGCCCAGAGATGCTGGCTTGGCTGCAGCCCTCATCTCTCCACTGGACAAGCTTCAGGAAGGAAGGAAATGGTCCTTTTTATCCATCCCACTAGCTCATTGGGGCTCAGAACCTCAAAGCTGGTTGGAAAGATTCCTGACACACAGAGGAAAAACACCCCAATGGTTCACCTCTGTCCTTTGGCTGACAAGGTGCTCTTAGCAAAGCTATTCCTGCAGCTCCTGTGGCACAGGAAGACATGAAGTCAAACAGACAGAGCTGACCTTTCCCAATTCTTATTCTCACACCAGTGCCTTTGATGGAACAGACCTTAGACTACTTGCAATATAAAGCTTCGGGTTAAATTTCACCTGTGCAAACTTTAAAATAGTAGCAGCTCAGAGATGCAGATTTGGTAAATTTTGGCTATCTTAAGACTGATAAGTAAAACTTACTAGAGCAGAACCAACAGACAGACAGGTAGATGAACTGTGGATCTTGTTTCATCAGGGAAACAAGCTGGAAATATTTATAGTTTAGTGAAAGATATTGCCCCAGCTCACATGCCTGAACTCCTATGGAAAACATCCCTGTGCAGACACTTGCAGAAAAAGCTTCATCTGAGCTTGGTGAGCAAAACTTGATGGATGAAACTGGTTTTGGCAAAACATTTGGGTTTGTGTTTCTAACATGAAAAGAATGTATTCCTCAATCACAAGCTGCTGAAGGGCTGCTGAGGATGGGGCTGCAGTTCATTTGATGTTGTGGTACTGGGGATGGGGGGTGAAAGTGGAGACTGCATCTTGCAGGTGACCTTCATGACCAACTGCTTTAGTGAACAGAGAGAACAAAAACCAGGCAGCTTTGGAGGAAAGACAAATCACTTGAAACAACAAATCAGCTTTTGAGTTACAGCCTGGCTTAGGGGATACAGAACAGGTGTTCAGAAAGCCAGGCTGAGCCAGATGCTAGGAGCCAGTGCCACAGCCAGGATGTCACATGCTCCCAGTGGGTCACTGAGATCACTGCAAATCAGTCTGACTCAGGAGACCACATCAACCACTGCACTGCCCTTCCTTGCACCATTACCACTCTTATCTGCAGTAATGAGCACCAGGAAACCAGTAGAAATGATTGCAAGGTGTTTCAGTGGAGTCACAGAACACTACTAAGGAGAAACACAGCCTTTCCCCACATTCCTGAGATGTGAATTGAACAACCACTGTTAATCTCTATTTTTAGCAGCGTAACCATAAATCTTATGAACCAAAAAAAAAAGCATTAAAGGATTAATTTCTTCACAATAAATTGAAACTTTTAAAAGTAACAAATACTATAGTATGCTACAATATTTGAATTACAACCTTTTCATTAAAATGAAGCTGTAGAACTTTTTCTAAGGAATGTTTATAAATCAAATTATTTAGATGAAGAGGAAAGAACATGGAGGTGATGGAGGGGGGGATGTCTCATGTTTTCAACAAACAATTGTGGGGAGAGAATTGGCCAAAACCCAAACAAACCCAACATTAACAATAGTATTTCAGTATTTCCTACCAGTCCTGCACAGCATTGAAGGAGTCTTCACTGGTGATATCATACATGAGGACAAAGCCCATGGCTCCTCGGTAGTAGGCTGTAGTGATGGTCCTGTATCTTTCTTGTCCAGCTGTATCCTGCAACAGAAAGGAACATTTAGGCTTTAAGACTTCAGTTCTCAGAAGCAAAAGCTGTAATTAGGTCCTATATCTAAAATAAGGCAACCCCTCTTTGTTTTTATACATTTTAAAATTCTTAGTTGCTCCCAACTGAAATGAACTCTACTTACATTTTAGCATTAATTAGGCTTTTGCATCAACCATGATTTGTTAAATGCATTTTGACACATGTACTATTAAAAAAATAACAAAGATGTCAACCTTTAATTGCTCTTCTCTGCCTCAGCTGCAATGCAATAATAAAATGTTAGCAGAGTTCACTGAAAACTGACACTTCAAAGCAGAGGCAAAACAACCAGTCCAGGACTGTTCCAGGCAAAAAACATTTACATGTTGCAATTCGGTGTCACGGTCAGGGAAATGTCCTTGAGGCAGCTGCTGTGGGTGACTCCCTTTTTTTGCCTCAGGTTAGAGACAAAAATTAAAGATTTGATGCAATCAACTTTATTATAAAAAGAGAATTTAATGTGGAATATCCCAAGCACAGAGTCTGAGGTGCACATACTAATATGAGATCTATTAATCCTATTCTGTTGGTTCATCTTAATTCTGTTTAGCCATAGAGTTCCTGCGGAGTTCCTCCACCTGCAGTTGTCATTTCTGCCTTCAGCTGGGCAGCACAAAGGTGAACTCTGGCATATGCAACAGAAGAATTTTGAAAGACTTGTGACAGCTAGAAAACATGTCAACTACCATCTGTTGGATGCCAGTAGCACTTTTCCTTTACATTTTGCAAGCTTATTTTTAAACGGAGGAATATTTCTACACCAGAACAGCAGTTCTACAGCCCAATCCATTCCCTCCAGACCTGCCTTCTGAACCAAGGAGAGAAGTCATGTGCTGATTGACTCTCTCACTCTGAAGGTGTCTATCTTTTGAACACATTTCATCCTTTGGGCAAATGGGAGCTCTGTGAAACAGCTGCAGGGAGCCAAAAGGCTTTGCCTTCAAAGTGTGTGCTCAGTATGAGGTGTCAGCTTATAGTTACTGTGATGGGTTAGTTCTAAAATGAACCATCCTTCAGTCCCCCAAAATCCACACTGAAGAAAGCATCACTGCCACTGGTTTAAAATGGGATTAAAGTTCTAAAGAAAAAGACCCTAAAGGACTTAACAACCATCTAACTAGTTGGAAGAGTAAAATAAATCCACACAGAGCACTCTTGCAGGAGTAGAGATCAGACACACCACATCACCACAGCCCCAGGTGACAGTGGGGGGGGAAACTCAGCTCTAAAATCATCCTGTCCATCATACCCACACATGCAGCTTTGTTTTTGCTGCATGCAAGAGACAGTGTTGGCCCTTGCAGAACACACAGCAGCCAGTCTGTGGCCGCCTGTTGTTCCGCACCAGAACATCACAGAGCCTCTCTGCAGGACAGCACTTGTAAATAAGCTCCCTACAGCTTGCTTAAAAGGCTCTGCTATTGCACTACTGTGAGACTATCCACAGCTGTAACATACTGTGAATTTCCCAGTGGAGAGGCTGTGCAGCAGGAATCTTGCTGTTTCTCCACCAGCTGTCTGGGAAAATATGTCATTTTTTCCCTTAAACTTGTGCATTTATTTCAAGACAGGGTAATCCATTGGCTGATCACAATGAACCATTGCACACTGGCTGAGGAATTGTTCTGTTCCCTCCTGACAGCAGGTCAGAGATGGGAATATCAGAATGAGCTGGGCTCCACCCTGCAGCCTGAGTGAACATTTCCTGCCAGTGATAAATCCATCACAGAGCACTCTCATATTCATTGATAGATACGACATCCCCCCCCTTAGCTGCTGAACAGCTAAACCAGCCATGACAACTAGATCCTAACTATATTTCTTCAAGCAAGGAAGGTCTCAGCAGTAATAGTATTGTTCTTTTGTCCAGAGAGATGATAGTTGCTTTATTTTAGCCTGATTTCCTAAAGACATGAGGCTTATTAAAACATCAGTATCCACATAGGCACTCTTGATCAAATCTGGCTCAGGGAAAATGTGTTCAAATGTTTTTACATCTGTTACAAAAAGTAGTTGGTAAGGTGAAGAAAGACCTTAAGCATACCTTAGCTGTGAAAAAAAGCCGGTGTAATAATTATCTTTTCCAAATACCAAAGGATTCACAATAGAGAGGCTTGCTTTTGTGTCTCATTAGGAGAAGGCCCTAGATCAGTATCAGTAACTTCAGAGATTCTGCAACCAACAAAACCAAACGAATCCATAGGAAGTCAGGTTCCTCCACATCTCATGTTCACAGCATTACTGTTTGATACCTGCATTCACAGGTTCATCTGCCTTCCAAATCTCATCTCCTATTTTCTCCCCTGTGTTTAAGCAGTGCTCACTCGGGCTTAGGGCATGAGGCTGTGACTAGGCAGTAACTGACTGCAAGACACATTGTCAAGTTACATGCAGAATAATTTGGAAAGAAATTCAATTTGACAATGGCTCAGAGCAAGGACTCAGCTCTAGGGACATACATCCAGGCTGTCCTGGGAAACAGCTTCAAGGGACACACAGGGTGACTCCCAAAATCTATCCTGATACCACCTCAGTGCCCCAGCTCAGTGAGGAATTGGAGTGAAAAAGCCAAATTGTGCTATTGCCTGAAATCTCTGGAATTTAGCAAATCTGATTTGCTGATTTCAGAATCTGTGATCCCCTTGTGCGTGGGGATGGGCCCCAATTTATACATTAGTGAGAGATGGGGCTGCAGGAGGTACAGAACCCCAAGGGATAACATGAGTTTGCTCAGTCATAACCTGTCCTATGTGGGCAGTGCACTTAAATCATAGAAAGATAAATTGCATATTCACTAGGATATACTTGTGTGCCTGCCTTCTCAGATTATCAGAGGGAGTGTGTGTGAGGGAAATGCATCCTGTATCTCATGGCATATAAAGATTGTTCATACCCTTGCCCTGGTAGCCTTGTGCTACAATGCAGAGATGTGATTCATCTCCTCCTGAGTCACTGATGGCTTCCTTGCTCTGTTTTACTGTACAGGTACAGAGCATGTCATCTCCCCTCACAGCTTCATAGTGACATTTCTCCAGCTGCATCTGCATTGTTGTACTATCACCCTGAAATTACTTTTTTCCTCAGGATACATTAGTTCCTTAGACAGCAATAAACTGCCTTAATTTTCTTGACTTACACCATGAGAGCTCAAGTGCACACCTTCCTCCCCCCACGTGCCTCATCATAATTAAAATGAAACAAACTGCAAAATCTGAGCTCACTTTCTTCAGCATTTACAACAGTTGTCCTTCCCTCAGTTTAAAACACCACAAGCCTCAGGTAATTAGTAATTTCAGGTTTTTAAGTTCAAGTTGTTTATCTAATGAAGGAAAAACCAACTGACAGAAATCGCTCCCCACCCAGTTGTTTCCAAGATTTCCAGGTAGACCACAAACTCATTAGGAGACAAGTACATGAGGCACAGGCAGGGATCAGCAGAAAGGTGATGTAGCATTAATTAACAGTCTAGCCAAATGCCTGGGTGGAATAGGCTGAGCCCCCAGCATCCAGAAACCTGCCAGGCTGTCCCTGAGGAGGAACCAGAGAGCTTGGCTGTAAGCAGGCACAGGAGGGTCTCTGTGAGGTGTATTTACAGCAGTGTGCTACCAGCTCTGTTCTTCTGCAGCTTACACGTGTGCCTGTGCTTTATGCAAACAATTAAAAACACCCACAGGACCATTAGTGGGAAGCTTGAAACAAAATTTTGAAGGTTTTGCATTAATGAGCGATCGTGTTTATCAGAGCAGAAAAAGACCTAAATGCATTTGCATTGTGTGCAGATGCCCTCTAGACTCAAGATCCAGCACGCAAACATTCACAATAGGAGTACAATCAGCTTTTCTTAAATTTACTTGGCTGTCTCAGCAGAAACTACAAGTTACTAACACAGGAAACATATTTGAGTTTTTTAAATAATGACAGATGCTCTTTGTTGCAGGTCTGAAAAATCACAATCCCAGATTCCAAACCATCCTTCTTCTAGTGAAGATTTCCAGCCACAAATTCTTTGTTCCAAATAAAATGTCACTGAAACATCTAATCTGTACTGAATTTAATCCCCTTAGCACCATGACTTTTCTAGCAGTGTACGTGACAAAAAGCCTCTAAGGAAATAAACATTTCAATTTTTTAATGGATGATGGTGTGATTTCCATGTCATTGTTGGTGGTTTTTTTTAATAAGAATAATATGTAAAAATGAGAGTTGCTTATTTTCCAGCTATTGGCAACATCTACAAGCTGCATGTACTTGGCATCATCCTCCCTTAGGCTGCTCAGAGTCAGAACAGAGGCTATGTCCTCCCCAGTAACCAGCATCCACCACAATGTTCATCAGACTTGGTGAAGGAAAGACTTCTTCCCTGCTGTCAAATGGCACATTGTAACACTTACACTATGGCATTTTGCACCTTGTTTGGGGTTTGATCAGCCGTGGAAAGAGGATAATCCACTATTATAGGGGGATGTTACACTCCCACACAGACACACATCTCCTTTGCAAAAGTAGACTTTGGAGTGGAAGCCAACAAGAATCAGATAAACAAAAGTCACCTTGGGAAAGGAAAAAAAAAAAACAACCCACCCACCACATACCACAAGGGAGAGGACCTTGGGCAGACTAGACTTAATGTGTCATTAATAAGAGAATGTTAACATTAAGCTTAGCATTTCCTGCTGGCGGCTAGAAATAGGAACAAACAGGCAAGCAGGATGAGTCACTGGTTAAGACATGGAAAAGATGTGATGTCATGAAAAACCTGTGAAGATTCAATTGCTGCCAGGAGCAAAATAACACCTGGTTCCTTCAGAACTCAGCTCTGATCAAAATGCTCCAGCAGTTCAACAGATCATATTAGGCATTTTGTTTTTTCCTCTCTTGTTATTGAGTGCTCCCATTGCCCAAGAGCCACTGGAACCTACTCAGACCCATTCAGCTGCCTTGAGAGACCTTTCATTTCAGCAATATGAGGGAAAACATTTCTGATGTGAAAAAGATCCAACACAAAACCCCTACCTTTTCTGATAAAATGCTCTACCCTTGCTAAGTGCTTTTTAAACATTTCCCCATTATGGCTATCTTCACTTCTACTCTTTAGAAGCAGTAAAACCAGCAGTCTTGTATCATTTCAGTACTTACCAGTTGCAGGAATTTCCCTTTTCCTCTCCTAGTTTACTTACCCTGTACAGAAAGTTCTACTACCCTGTTCTCTCTAACATTCCCACACTAACTGCTTGTAAAGGAGAGGAGGAAATTTTTTGGAAAGAGACTTTGAGTGCATGCAGAGCCTTCAAGAACTCACCAGTCATCGAGGCCTCGGTCATGCCCAACACACAGGCTTTTGAAATTGTTCCCTGTAACAGTGGCTAAGTATCTCTTCAGGTGAGGCACTGCACTTACATTTCAAAATACTTTTGTAAAATAAGCTTATGGACAAGCAGGAAAAGCTACTGTAGATTGACCTAATCCACCATTTAAATATTTCTGGCAGTAAGGAAGCCCCCGCTCTTTTAACTTTTCTCAGCAACTCCACATCATATAAGACAAAAAGTCAATCACTGAAAATGCAACAGAGTGCATTTGCTCAGGAGAATGTAATTCCCACACTGGAATCAGGCCAAGGTACTGTGATTGACACTACTGCTCATGACCTGCTAAGATGATAAAAATGTTATTTCCATTTTCCCAGGTGCCTTGAGACTGTAGTAAAGATTAGCATCAGTTGCCCTTCCTGATCTGTTAGAGGGTAAGGAGGACTAGAACAGGACTGGCTTGCCTATGAACCTTATCTGCTCTTCTCATCATTTTCTAGGCTGAGTTTTTTTCTGTTGAAGTATTTAAAAGACAGTGGCTACGAAAGTGAAATCACATAGAGAGATATACACAAAGATTAAGTTCATTGGGCACATTTCTTAAATCTCATAAGAATTCAAAAGTTTTATTTTTCATTACTTAGAACTAACATGAAGATCAGTCTCATATTGTTGATTCTTTCTGATTCAGCTATCTTGATGGAAAAATAAAGAAATGGCAGTGATAAAAATCTGTAGCATCCACACCACATGCCTACTTCAAATTCCATTTCTTTAGCTCCAAATAAACAGCAAACAAAGTTCAAGAGGCATATGATGCATTTGAAATCCCATCCACTGTGGGCAAGTGATAAAACCATCACTGATATGATAAAAAAAAAAAAAAAAACCACAAAAAACCCACAAAAACATCTAAGAGCCTGAGATCCCAGGGCATTTTGGGCAGTGGATGCATTATTATTATGGAATATGTTACCAGTTTTGCTAGATCTTTTTCGTTTTCCCACGTATATCCCTTAATTCTGTTAATCAGCCCCTGTAAGAACAGCTGAACAGCACACAGATGTCTGAGCAGGGTTAGCCACTATAAGCATTATTAGTTAGCTGCTGTTGAGAAGCTGCTAAATTAATCACAGCTGGAGCACTTCAGAAGCAGCACTCACTCCTGAGAAGGAGCCAGCACGGACATCCGAACAGGTCCTGCAGGGCAAGGGATCCATGTGCTCCAGCCCCGGGCCACGGCGGTGGGCACAGCTCCCTGCTGACCCAGCGGCACGAAGGGAGACCTCAACGCGTTGTGAATCGGCTGCCAAAAGAACAAGTGCACAGCCTGCGAGGAGGAAGCGAAGCGATCCGCCTGGATTCCGTAGCCTGCTTCTCTCATCTCGGAAGGAACAAGGACCGGTGCAGGGAATTGAGCATCGCGGTGCCGTGGGGCTCCCTGCCGCTCCACCGCACGCAGGCGAACGGAGCAAATCCCCGCACGGAGAGCAGCCGAACAAGGCGCGGGCAGACTGCCCGAGCCCGCTCCTGGGCGATCCAATGTCATGGTAACCGGCACGGCGGCGGCAGCGCCAGGGCTGCCGGCGGCTCTGCGGAGCCGGCTGGGCGCAGGGACGGCCATCGCGGCGGTACCCGGGGATGGTGCCCGGCCCTGGGCGAGACCTCCCTTAACTCATTTACAAAGCAATTATTTCCGTGTTTACGGAAGTCAATGACTTGGTGCTGAAAGACCTGTTGCAACCCCGAATTGTGAAAAAAAAAAAAACCAAAAAAACCAACAACTTGGTACTCTGCTAGGAGCATCCCTCCGAGAGCTGGTTCTTACCCAGGGAAGACTTCATCTTATTCAGGAGTGGATTAAGGCTAAATCCGAGCCTCATACTTCACAAGAACCCCCCAGAGATATTATGTCAAGAGGGTCAATTCTAAGATAAAGTGCTCAGAAATTCTGGAAAGCTGTCCATGATATTTTTGAGATTAAAATACCAAATTGAATTACAAGCATGAGTCAAGAATGTGCGCTTTAATTTGAAGGGCAGCAGCAAGACAAAAATAAAATAATCAAGCTTAATTTATATTAACAACATCATGCCAATAAAAAGAAAATATAATATTCCTTTAAGATCTTTAAAATCCTAATGTGTAATTTTTCATGATTTGGTGGAAATTTAGAGTAGATCAGGCAATTTTTCAATTATTACCTCCCAGATTAGGAAAAAAGCCCCACTGCTGCATTCAGGTGAGCATTAAACAAAAATATAAAGAAGGTTCTAGCACTCAAGAAGGTAGAATGAATGCTTAAAGACAACAAAATCCAAGAGCAATCTGAACCACATAAACCAGAAGGTAAATAAAAAGGAAAATGAAAAAGTGCATATCTTACTTCAGTGGAGTTTGAAATACATTTTCTAAATGCTAGAATTAACAATAACATAGATTCCTCTCTCTCATGTGTTTTTGTTTGACAGAAATGTGCACATACTTTGAAAAGCAATGTAATAAATAGATTTGATATATTGGTGACATGTTTAAATTCACAAGAAATGTAAAAAAAAAAAAATCAAATGGAATTTGAAACTCTCCAAGTAAACCCACATCTCTGCTAAGAATATAAAGGAAGACTTTCAGCTAAAGAACAGCTATTTTGGAACAGTCCTAAGCATCTTAAAATAGAAACTTAGAATTTAAGTGCTTTGTCAGCCACAACAGTACACGTGTGGTGATGCTCAGTAATAGCACAAGACAAAGAAAATAATCTCCTACCATTTACCATGATGTTTTCTATTATAACCACACAGATAAGACGTTCAAAGAGAAATCTGGTTGTGCAGCAGCTGCGGGTGGCTCCCAAGGCAGCCCAGCAAGCACCTCGGGGCAGAAGTGGTTACAGCTGATGCATTTCTAGGTGTGAGGCTCTTTCGAGCACTGTTTTAAGTTCACCCACCCTTGTGGTGATGCTCCTTTCTCTTTTCCATTTGGAAAGAGAGCCACGAGCAAATAATCCTCGACACACATGTGATGTTTTGCTATTTCTACTGTGGTATTTTTACTGACCAATTCATTGCCACCTCCCTGCTCTTGCTAAGCCCTAAACTGCCTTTGGCCAGTGGGCACATCAAGGGCCCGAGTGGCTCAAACCTTCCTGATGGAAAGCACACCTTCATGTTCACCTTTTCAGAAAGACAGAGGAAAATGGCAGATTTCCCAGCTGAAGAAAATGTGGTGCTGGCACTATAAAAAAGCAATAATCTGCTCCATGCCTCCAGGTTCACCCGTCCCCAGCCATGCACACCAGTGGGGCTTTGGTCAGGCTCTCAAGCACAGCCTGCTGTTTTGACTTAATAGGACCACTCAGTCCAGCCCAAATTTGGGGATTGATATCAAATAAGTCCTGAAGAATTGTAAAGTCCTGTCTGCATCCCAGTGACCCCAGCAAAGAATCTTGCACATGCAGGGGTCCTGACTTCTCTCAGATAAGACTAAATGTCTAGGAAAGAGGAACACAAGGCACAGCTTTTTCCTTGTGATCTGTTTCTCAAAGCACAGACCTCAGCCCAAGGAAAGGAGTCTGTAAAAAAGCTGTTAATGACAACTCCAAAGTGTCTTATTTAAAGCTAATAAAAAGCCTATATGCAACAGAGACAGCATGAGATCATATTTGTACAGAACACTAAATGTGTGCAAAGCTTTACAGATCAACAAAAATACAGGGGCATCAGTCTTCATTATATTCTAGCAATTTTATACTAATACAGCTTCATAAAATAGGGAAACTGCACAGCATTACCCCAAGCAAGCAAAGGTCTAGCAACCAATCTGTAATTGAAGCAATCATAGTATCAGGCACAATACAAGCACAAGTTCATGCATTATGCTGCTTCCTAAATCACCCAGGCCCTCTGCCAGCAGAAAATTGAAATCAGACTCTCTGGACCCCTGGCTCAGTTCAGCAAAGGGAGCTAAACTACACTCCATTACCTCGCACTTCTGGAAACACTTCCCAGCTTAGGAATGAATTAGTAGTGTTACACTGGGAAAAACACACACTGAAATATTTATCAAATGAAAGCAGCCTCCCTAGCAAGCAGTAACCTCTGGGCAGACTGTACTCTGCTTTCATGTGCAGCTGAGTGATGTGTCTGGAGAAGGTGCAACAAGTTGATGTTTGGAGCAACACACATTATTTACTGTGACAGAGATGAAGAAAGGGCTCTTAGGACTTGTTTCTTGTCCCACCCCTGCCCAAATCACTTCTCTGGACTGAAAGGGTGCAAGAGCAAACTTTGGAGCAAAGCATAAGTAAGCACAATTAGATGTGCCAGTGAGCAAAAGACATTTTCACTAAAGGGGACATGACTTCAGCAACAGCATAACTGCTTCAAAACATTATGAAACTACAATTAAATTAATTGCACTTTCTGCCTGCTGCTGTTTTGCCTTATTCTGACATCAAAGAATCAACACAATTTTGGAGGTTTCAGAGCAGCAGGGGAAGCTTTGGTGTTGGCTGTCTGGAGCTTACCCTGATGCTTTATCCCAAGATTCAGGCAGTGACAGTATCTGCCCATTCTGCAGAAGAGAGTGATTCCTGGTCCTTCAGGGAACAGCTGCTGTTTCATTGCTATGCTCGTATCACAAACACCACCATCAGAACAACAGAGTTCAGAGAACAAAATGTATCCCCATTTAAAGCACTAATAAAATTAATACAAAGAACTGAAAGGAAAAAACAATCTTCTTCACATGGCACCAAGATCTACTTTCTCCATCTATTTTTCCCAGTGGAAGTAATTTCTCTTGATCACAGCTTTTCTTTACATCTCCCGAGCCAGTTGAAAAATTATGAAAGCCACAGTAATATCCAAAACTGTTTACATGTGTTCTTTTGCTAGTTCTTCATATGGAGCCTGGAGGGGAAATGGAAGATTTCATCCCTGTCCTACCAGGACAAACTGAGAGCTCCCATAACTGTCAACCTCAGCCAGGTCTTTTTAGCAAACAGTGTGATAACATTAGAGCTCATCTCTTGCCAGCACCTCCCTCAACAAGAAGTCTTTGCAACTTTTAAACATCTCTTTCTACCAGTCTTCCTGATGCTTAGTGACTAAAAATTTCGTGGATTCTAGTTATCCTCATTAAGTAGGGCAAAAGTAAATATGCAGCAAAGTTTCATTCATGTTATGTACTCTTCCTGGAGTCAAACAGTCAGGCAATAAGTATTAGATGATAAAGAATAAACATTCTGTTCTAATCTCATAGTGTCCTTCCACATCACTAATGATACATCAAATCACTCTGCATTCATTAGGGCAGTTACATCAACAGGCAGCAAATGTTATATAAAAACTCTTAGATAAGAACAGGCAACATGTGTACCTCCTTTTAATTAGTGAGCAGGGGAGCTGCAGTCTATCTCCTGAAATGAGATGTAAACATAACCAACCTGCACACATGTCCCCTCTTTCAAAACAGCTTATTGACACAAACTGCAGGAACCACCTTGCATCCACACTTGCTTCAGTGCCACATCCATGCTCTGCTCTTCAGAAAGGGAAGAGGTGGCATTTTTGTGTGGAAAGAAGAAAAACAGCAGGTATTCAAGGTGCACCTGGCAAACAATGAGGGTAATCTCTGTGCCCATCAAAGAAAATGGGAGGGATGAAACTAGAAATAGACTGGGACTTTTCTGGAGGGAATGGGACCTGTCACTTCAGGGAAGGAGACACCTTGTAACATGTCATGTTTGAGGAATAAGGGACAAACTGAAATGAACCAAAAGAAGAGCAAGAAAAGATGATGGGAAGGCTGGCTCATCATAAACTGTTGGAAAGATGAGCTGTAGTTGGGTAAGTACAACAATCATCCCAGGATGTTACAAGGCTTGTTTCAAAAAAGGCAAAACAAGCAGCTTCCTTGGGCAGGAGACAGGTCTGTTCTTCTGTGACAGAGATCAGCAGGTCTTCAGGCAGTCACTCCTTCAAGCTTGAATGACTCTCTAAATCTGCAATTCCCAAGGTACTCAGAATCTGCAGATGATAAAGTGATATTCTTCTTGTCACACTCAGTAAGACCAAAGAACTCTGGCTGATCTCACTAGGTCTAGGACTTGTACCCATTTCACTATTCAAATTTTTAAAAGGTAGGGAAAGCACCTCAATTAGTTATTTTGGCAATCATAGACCTCTGCATCTGCTGGTGGGTTGGGGTTTTTTTGGTTGTTGGGGTTTTTGCTTGATTGGTTTTTACATCACTGTGTAGAGTTTCTTCTGTCACTTCCAGAAGTTAGGCCAAACTCAGCAGCCACAAAACAGTGACAAAATCTGGTAAAGCTTAAGACATTCAAAGACAAAGATGCATTTGGTTCATGTATCCAAGACACTCAGGTCAGGATTTGATGCTGTGTGACAGAGGTTTCCAGCATGCAGCAGTATCCTCCACTTGGAGCTTTTCCATTTGTCAGCTTGTGACATAATCTGAACGTTGGACCATTTTATAGCATGGTAATGCAGATTTTAGTGCACAGACTGCACTGAGAACTATATCCACACTCTGGAAAAGCAGAGTTGCCACCACCTCTATATCCACGTGGTTACTGCAATTTTGCAGATATATTCAGATTCCAGGAGGAACTGATGAAAATACAATTAATGAAAAATTCTAATGAAAAGAGAAACAGAATCACAAGCTTCATATTGTGTCTCAATTAGACTCTGCTTAGGTCAGAATTCTCAGGTGCTAATAGGATTGTTAAAACAAAGAAAGGGAATAACTGAAGGAAAAAAATCAACTAGGAACAGTAATAAATATACTTTTAAATAGCATATTTGTTTTGCTGAAGGGATCACAAGGTTTCAAATAGCAGTATATAACAGCAGAGAGTTTGCAAACACATAGTTGTAATAAAAGGGAAAACAAGAAATTCAGCAAGAATGTGCTATATTAACTTGATACTGCCAGGGTAAACAGTTTCACAATCTTGTAAGGAAGATAAGATCACAAGTTACCAGGATACTATCATTCCTTCCAGCTTTGTGTTTTCAACACAAAATTGAATACTTTAACACAAACCTGTACTTTCCCTGCTGAAAACTCATTCATCCTGTTGTGTGCGAAGCTGCAATAAACCAGCACAGGACTTTTCAGAATTTCTTTGTTCACAGGAGTCACCAGCTTGTTATTCATAATTCATTATAGTTCCCACAATTTGAAAGTGAAATAATTTCTGGGCACAGTTTTCCAATGTAACTTCAGAAAGAGCATCTGATCCAGATTTTGCTCCCAGGTACACTGCTGTAGAAGTTGAGTTTTTTTGGGTTTGTCTGAGTTCAGCTGAGATTAGCAGCTGATCTTCCATTTCTTCACTTGCTCAACAGTGACAAACTCTGCCAATCACAGAGCAGGCTCCTGTCACTCCAGGTGGACAGTGCTGGAGGGGCAGCTCATCACAGGGTGTTAAAGCAGGGGAGACAAGGGCACATGCCAAGGCCTTTTAGGAGTCTGCTGAGTCTTTGTGAGAACACTTTTCACTGACCTTTGACCAGCAAGGATTTCCCTCCCAATTACACAAACATCTCCCACCTCCATGGATTACTTCTGACCACTTCCAGTGCCACGGATCTTCTTCTATCCCAACTGTCCTTGCAGAGAAGAGCTGAATTTTTGGGGCATGTGAAAGACAGGAATCTATAGACACAGTATGACAAAGCCATTCCAGGACTAGTTAGTGTTCTTCTTAAGGAATGAAGAGTTGATATATAAGAGAAAAAGGTTAAAAAAAAAAAAAAAGAAAAGAAAAGAAAAGCCAGCCTGGAGGTAGCTATTCATTTATACTGAAATACAGATTGGAGGTGTTACATTGAAATACATATTGTTTTGGCCACAAAGAATTAGGTTTCACAGGTTCATATATAGAGTATAGTTCATTTGCCTTTACTGCCCATCTGCTTACCCACCTGAATGAAGACAGGTGTTACTGACAAGCTATACCTTCCAAATACCATATACAAACAGCCTCATGGACACATCGAGGCTGTCCTCTGCTACATCCAGGAGGAGATACTGCCCTGCTGCTTGACAGGAACAGATTAAATACCAGCAAACCTCCTCCTGATCTTAGCAGCTGTGCTCACATCCCATGAACCACTCCTGCAAACATACAGCCAAAGCAGAAAAGCCAGGTTGTGTTGTTGTGTACCCAAGGAGAACACCCCAGTTAGCAACAGAGCAACATGTCATATGTCAGTGGGACTTTCTGCTTCTCGGGGGTGCCATCTCCTCCCCTCACACATCACAGTGCCTAAAGGTGAGAGAACTCCAGAGTCCCACAGCAGCCTCACTGGCAGTACTGCCAGCTGTGCTGCCAACAGTGCAACAAGCACTGTGATCACCTTGGAGCTGCTCTGGGACAAAGCAACGGCAGCTCTGACATTTGTGGGCTTATCTTACCTGTGAATTTCTTCTCCCGGAGCAGTAGCTCTGTGCCTATGCAGAAGGTTTGACCCTACTGCAGAACTTTAGAGCAGGGAGAAAAGAAGCAGAGCTCTACTCCTTCCTCCAACCCAGGTTTAACACAGGAGGCTCCTGTTTACTTAAATAAATGTTATTTATATGGCTCACCTTGGTAGCTACACAGAGGCAAGTGTGATTGCTCAAGTCCTGTGTGAGAAACGTCATGCAGAGATGGCTGTAAAGCATCCCGCTCTTTTTTCCTCTCCTGCAGCAGCTGTGTCCATAGTGATTATTTGCATAAGTCACTCACATCAGTTGCTATCAATTACTACGTGGTGGATTATCATTTAATGTTCTTATATAAATAAGATTTGATACTTCCTTGATGAAGTGGGTATTTTTGGCTAGGTGGAAATAATTCTGGGGCTTAGCTATCAATCGTGTCTGGAGAAGAGCAGTGGAGCTGAGGAAGGAGCACAACTGAGGAGCAGTTGAGGGAGCTGGGAGTGTTCAGCCTGGAGAAAAGGTGACTCAGGAGGACCTTGTCACTCTCCACAACTCCCTAAAAGGAGGTGTAGCCAATTGGGGATCAGGCTCTGTTCCCTGCTAAAAAGTGACAGAACAAGGGAAAATGGCTTCAAGTTGCACAAGCAGAGGTTTAAACTGGATATTAAGAAAAAATTCTTCACTGGAGGGTGGTAAGGCACTGGAACAGGCTGTCCGCAGAAGTGATGGAGTCATCATCCCGGGGGGTATTTAAAAGACAAGTGGATGTGGCACCTGGGGAAACAGGTTAGTGGTGGGCTTGGCAGTACTGGCTAAACAGTTGGACTCCATCTTAGAGGTCTTTTCCAACCCAACCAACTCTGTGATTCTAAGTCTTCCATATGGAGACCAACTGACTTGCTATGACTCAGCTTCATTTACTGACCACTTGGAAAGATTTTTATTTCAATCCATATTCATAAGGGTAGAACAACCAGCTCTACTGTCTTAAGTTGTATATTTAGAGTGATGCATGTTGTTCAGCATTTGCCCCCAATCTATGTAAGTTGATATGATTTTTTGAGAGTGCAGGAGGAATAAATACATCAAGGAAGGTATTCTGCTTCTTTTCAAAGAGCAGCACTTCATACCTTGGCTGGTTTATACCCACACAAAACAACAGCAAGGCTTCCTACCTATAACTGAATGCTCACAAGTATTTAGCCTCAGGTTTGAGATGTTGCATCCAATAATCCACCTTCTCTGAAAATCCTCCACTATGATATTACGATTTTTCTCCCTAAGCAACAGGTACACAAACATCTAAACTGAACAGGCTCCAGTAAACTGAAAACTAACAAACCAATTTCAAAGACATTGGTCTGAGCTGGTCTCCTAGACCTCACACACCTCTAGTCAACCTCCTTCTGAAACTTTTTAGATTCACCTCCTGATCCACAGCAGAAGTTTTCCTGGAAAATGGCTTGAGGTTTTTTACAGCTACCAGTATTGCCCATTTCCTGATGCAAAAACTACACCTGTTCTAGCTAGATATATTCAATCAGTTCTAATTTGTACTGACAGAAGAATGTGTTGTCAAGCTGCAGTGAGAATAATGTGTCTCCTCCTGTTCACCACAGAGTAACCACTGAGAAAAATTTCAAAATAGACAACATTTTCTCCCCTACTTTTCATGCATATGATACAAACATGTATCAGCTGTGCTAGAAATTGAAACAATCTTTTAGACATGCTGGATTGTTTCTCATTAGCATATCCTCATGCCAGTAATCAAAATCAATCAACTCAAATCAAATTACTTCTCCATGTGTTCAGTTAAAATGCATACCATATGCTGGCTGAAATGTATACCAAAGCAAGACTGTGCAGCTGTAGGAAGCTTCTTTCTGCCATTCCATTTCACAGCAATATTAGGACAATTTCCATTAAAACACCAACATTTAACTGATTTCAACCAGCCTTGTGCAGCTCCAAAGGAGCAATTAACTGACTTGTTGAAATTAGTCACTAGTGATGCATCACAATACCTGCTGTCTCTGTGGGGTTCAATCACAGGTTAAAGGAAGAGCTCAGTCTCTGATCAAACAGGACCTCTGAGAAATCACAATTCACCAGGCATACCCAGAGGCTCAGCTGTGGTACCATTTGCAAGATTTATATGATGGTATTTCGAGTCATCGCTTACCCCACCTAGTTAAACATCTGTCTGCTGTCAAATTGTCAAGGTATGCCGAGCTGGAATGCACCTGCTTACAATACCAACTATTTCTTAACATCATTGGTATTGCAGGAATACTTAGGAGCCTTCATTGTGAAATCACTGCAGAGAGGTTACCCAGGCTGGCTGAGCAGCAGCTCTGCAGCCACTGCTCTGTTTCTCTGTGCAGGACGGGCAGGAGCGAGCACTAAGGGGCTGCAGGAGCCACCACCCCAGTCAGCACCAGGGCTGCCTCCCTCCCACTAGATCACCTACTCTGCACACCAGGAGGCACTGGGTGGGCAGCCCTTCAGAGCCCTGTGTTTGGGTTTTATCCCACAGTTTAGCTGAAGAACCACTATCAAGTATAAGATACACACCCTCAGCATGCTCGGCATCCTGAAGCACCAGGTGAGAGCTGAACCACCTCTCTTCAGTGCACCCAGTCCTCAGCCTCCCTCCTACAAGTGCTCACAAAACCAGCTGTGGTAGACTCTCTGAAGCTGGCTGGGAAGTGGGCACATAGCCTGTTTTTATACTAAATGCATTACAGTTATTTTAACAGCCCTGTTCTAGTCTGACTTCAAACAGCAGGAAACCTTAGCTTGCCTCTCCACTCTCCTTACTAGAAGCCTCAATTTGTACTTGATGAGATGACTTGTTTTTCTCTCAGCTGATCACTGTCATATGCCTAAGCAAATGTGTCAAGCAAAGTATTAGAGGGGATTCATAAATGCTAAACCTCTAAGAGGCTTAGGAGTGAGAAACATAATCGAGTGTCACTGCTGGGGGCAGAAGAGTTGTTTAGGAATTCTGATAAGCATCAATTCAGCAGATACTAAGTTTTGTGCTGGTTAATCAGAAACAGGAAGCTTCAGGAAATAGAAATGCTTCTCTGTCGCTATGCTCATTCACCATGGGGTAGAGGAACCACCATGGGATAAAGAAATCACCGTGCCAGCTCAGATTAGCAGCTGAAGTGTTTCAGCATCCTGTCCTGAACAGTACAAGCTTCTGATCTAAACAGCAATCAGAAATGGATGTTTCTGCAATACATACAAAATTGCAGAGAGGTATAATTATGTAAAACTTTACATAAGTAACAAAACAGGGGAAACACTTTCCTAACTTAGAAGCCAATCTCCAATAAATCAGCTTGTGGTGGACTACCTTTGCATTACAAAAATATTCCTATAACTGAAATACTAAAAACCTCTCTTCCTCCTCCATGCAGAGTCAGGCAAATTCTCCAGACCCTTTTCTATCCCTCACAGACTCTCAACTCAAAACTTTTCCTCAACCCTATAGGTGTAATTTAAAGGACCTCATCCCTCACAGGTCCCTTCCTCACTGATGAAATTGTACACTGTGACTTCCAGATGATCTCTGATCATTTTTGGTCAAAAGCCTTAGAATTCTACTGTCAGCACATACCTCAGACATGTTATCTCTTATCTCAGTGGCTGATACCTTTTCAGCCACATTATTTGCCATCACTGCCTACTTCTTCCCTTTCAGTGGTGACCACGGAGTTATGGCAGAAAAATACTGCAAATTGATAGGGTTTGGTCCCCCTTCCAGAAGGAGCCTGTGACTGAAGCCTGAGCCCTAAGAGGGGTTCACTCTGGTGTCCCCTGAGCTGGCAGCAGCACCAGTCCCTGGGGTTGCTCTTTGTTATTTCTACTCCCAGAACAGTGTGCACACTCTTCAAGAGCCAGAACTTCTTCCCCTGCACTCTCCTCAGCATCAAAGCAAAAACACATTTTGCACCAAGTACCCAGCTAGACAGTCCCACTTCATTACTTTCCTGCTGAGCTCTTGCTGGCTACCTGCAGGTAAATCCAGCCTGTATTTAATGTCTAAACTTGAAGGGATGGTTCTTGTTTATTTTCGTACTGTCCTTGAATGCAATATTTCATACCCAGGTACCCGCTGTGCCACCAGTCTGAAAACTGACTTCCCACAGAAATCTGTCAAAAGTTCTTCACAGCATCAGGAAGGCACCTGAGCACAGCAATACAGATACCTGGTGGAGGCATTTCCTCTGCTGCCCTGATCCAGTTAACCAGCAATCACATTACCTTGCTCCTTCAATACCTCTGGGCTCACTTCAATTCACTTTGGTCTCTCTGAACCTGGCACTATTGTATCTGCTGCTGTAAGATCCTCTCCAAAAGACAGCTTGATTTGAAGAAGGGCTAAACATCTTTAACTCCTATTTCACCACTGGAAATACACCTTTGGTCAAAACACATCTAGAGTCAGAGTGATCACTGCAGCACTAATAATTAACAATTGGATGCAGGCTTCCAGTGAGCCATCTGAATGGAGGTAGGATAAAGCAGTCAACAAGTACATCAGTTATCTGTCCATTTTGAACTCCTGCACTCATTAAAGGCAAAACATGCACACACACAAAAACATTCTGCACTGATAAGCTAACAACAAATAACTTCCCTGTAGTTTCCACAAAACAAGCATCCCTTTCCTTTAGTCATTTCTTGCACTCTCCTCACCGCACCTATAGGAACTTTCAATAGCACCATCAAATCAATATGCATATGCAATCTGCATGCATTTAACTTCAAAAACAGTGTTACTAACAGCTTTCTACAAGATAAATGTTTCCTGTTATCAAAATAATTCATAAGACAAATTGACTTTCATGACTCCTTGCTACTTTCAAAATCCTATTCTCTGCCAGAGACAATCAAGAAAAATCTCTAAATAGGTTCATCACAGCATCCTGTTCATTAGAAAACCCCATACTTTGCAATGTCACTTTGAAGGAGGAATTCTGCAGAAGTAGAGCTGGGAAACTGAATTCTATTACAAGCTGAAAAAGCAGAAAGCATGCTGCCATTCATTTTAGTCACTTCCAAGCAATTTCGTTTGAATCTGCTGAAGGCAAATTTCAGCATAAAGTATGAAAGCTCAAGATCATCTAGTTACTAAGATGAATGCCTGTTAAGTCTTCAGTTGGGACTATCGTCTTCATTTATAAAAACACAATTTCTCCTCCAACAACAGAATTAGCATAAATGTGCTTACAGTCCTGCTCACAGGATCTGCCAGCCATATCTTCTTTCTTATTTCTATCTGAGATTGACGTCAGCAGCATTCACAACCTTTTGAGAACTCATTCTCCAGTTTCTACTTAATTTGATGTCTCAGAACATTTATATGACTCACAAAATTTGCTGTTTGCAGCTTCAGGGCACAAAGATGGAAAGAAATCCAAAGGGAGAAAAAAAAAAAAAGATTGCATTTAGTGTAGTAAAATAATAGTAAGGAAGAAGAGACAGGTAAAATATAGTCAGGTGCTATTTTTGGCAATGGCTGTTTAGTAAAGGAAGCACAATTTCCCCTTTCATTACTCAATAAAACAAAGAAACACAATTTTCTGTTCCAGTCATTACTCAGAGTGAATGAAGAGATCAATCTTAAGAGCAAAGCTAAACTTACAGGATTTTATAGCTACCTGTGGGAGCTGAGTGACACTTTGGGACTGCCAAAGCCGAGAACCAAGGCACCAAGATTCCCAGGAGAGGACACTTCTTTACACAGGACACACTCCTGACTCTGGAAGAGAGCTTCTCTGGGGTCAGAAGGCCCTGCTAGAAATTGCTCCAATTCACATTCAAAGGGCTACTTGTGTTGGGCAGAACTGTAAAACTCAGGAAGAGCTCATTTTTTAGGAGTAGGAAGTAATCACCGATGCCAGTACAGATTTCATTTCTGAAAACCCCTGACCCTTCCTCTGCACACACACAGGTGCTCCACATCCTCTGGATGAAGGGAAGACCAATTCATTTGGGGAGCTCGATTCCTGACTGCACCTCACGGGGAGACAAGTGCTGGAAAGCTTCCATTCTCTCAGGTGAGGGGTTCTAGTTCTAAACCTGGGTCTTTGTCAGGTCCTTCTCAGTGAAAAAATGAACTATCCTTCCTGTTCTGAAGAGAGAACACTCGTTATATGAATCCCTCAAGCCTTGACACACTGTCAAACTAATAATCTTACTGTTATTAATCAAGAATTTAATAGATGAGATCTTAAAATTAATATGTCTTGGGAATATTTTCATTTTAAAAATGAAGAGCCAATGAGTCACGGCTGCAAAAGTCACTCATCATCTCCCTTTGAGAGATTATTTTCAACAAGTACTTTATTGAGCAGACAGATTTTAGCAGAACACAGCAGACTCACCTGTGGCATGAGGGCAATTAAGCCTTTATAATTTTTTTTTTAATATCTGTAAAATAAGTAGACAAGAAGTGAAAGATCTCCTACTTCTCCTATTTCCTGATAACAGTCCCAGAGTAGTTAGCAAATCTGATAATCTGTATTTCTTCTCAGCTTTTTCACAAAAAATATAGTAAGAAAAGAAATCAACGCTACAATTTTTCTTGGCCACATAGGCTATAGCTTAAAAAAAACAAAAAGGAGAGAAAAGATAAAGAGGGCTGTTGCACGGATTCTGACATTATAACCAACTAAACAAATACCACCTCTTCTCTACCTTTGTATTAGGTGATAAAAAGCCGTTTGGTTTTGTATTGGGTTTTTGGTTGGGTTGTTGGGTTGTTTTTTTTTTTAATCATCAAATTGACTGCACTGTCTCTCACAGCTATAGGGTAATACAACATTACTTGGAGGATGCATTCTCAGGCAGAATAAACAGCTGCCATAACAGGGACTTGAAAACTCTGAAGATTCCAGCTGGAGTAAAAGGGATGCACATGTTTGATACTTTCAGGACCAGAGTGAATAAACACCTTGCACGCAGTTAATGGAAAATAAAGCTATTCATTTCCTTCTGTTTGAGCACTGGGGGTTTGCAAATGCTAAGGCAGGTGGCTACTTTGCCATCACTTAGCAACATCAGGTTTTGACACTTGACTGCTTCCTGGTCTCCCAGCCAGGTGGGCAAGGGAAGATTCCCAAAGCCCCTGCTGCAGATGGGAGAACTGACAAATCACTTTGAGCTGATGTTGCACTGATGCAAAGGTGCTGCTGTGTCCAACTTTCAGCCATATTCTGCAAGTTCCACTCACTCAGGTGAAATTTCATGTTAAAGCAATAAATATCCTGTAGACCAAGACCACTTCCAGATTTAGATGAAAGATTACTGAAATCATAGTTTTGCCATGACAATGGTGTATTTTTACTGAATTTGTTCTCTTTAGATTTCTTGCAGTCTCTGGAACACTAAGTAGCTCCTATACATATTTATATCAGAATTTTAGCAGAAAAACTGAAGTAATTTCAAACATTTCCAAGACCTCAGAACGATGGCCACAGCTTTGAACATGCTACTGTGGCATGTGCAACGCAGAAGAGTAGAAAGTACATCACAGAGGAGGACTTTATGCAGATTCTTCCCTTGCAAGAGTTTGCTTTTCCCTAAAATCATTAACCAGTGCAAGTGGAAGGAAATTATTCATCTTACGCTTCCAATTCCCCAAAAATTCTAGAGGGAGTAAGCAGCTCTCACAGATTTACCTCATTTAATATCTTTGCAGTAGTGACTCTTCCTGCATGCTATTTTCAAGATGAAGGGCATTCTTCTAAAAGAGAAGATAATTTTAGCTAGGATAAGGCACCTTAAATAGGTATGGATTTGCAGCAGTTATATAATTATACTACAGCAGTCAGAATGATCATCAGTGCAGAAATACTGCTCATCTGAAGCTCTGAGTTCCCACAATCAGCCAAATCATTCAAGTCCCTTCTGTGCTTCACTCTCACACTTAGGAAAAACAACCTAGGGAGGGGGTTTGGTGAGGAAGGGTGTATAAAAACAGGCTGAAGAGCTTTGCCAAATGCAAAGCCCCTTCCACATCTCAGGAAGCCCAGACACCAATCACTCCCAGGAGTGCTGGAATCCAGCTGGAGTTCACACAGACTGACACTTCTGCAACAGCAATTCCACCTCTCCAGCCCTCCTGGGATTGCTGCTCAGGGCCACTGCTTGCAAGCCAGCATTTATAGCACTGCTCTTTGGTGCTGTTTTCCACTGTAATTAATGCATACATTACAGGCACCGGGGTTTTTCTTGCCATGGTCCTGCTTCAGTTCTACACAAGTTTTGTCCCAGTTTTCACTGCACTCTCTTGCTCCCTTTAGGACACATGAGCACTGCACAGTGGAGTTGTCTGCACAGGCCCTCACCTGCCAGAGGCAGAACTCCAGAGGTGGAGGGGGCACAGCAGAGTCAGCTGTGCTGCAGCTAAGCCAGGCATGCTGCAAGCCCCATCACGCTGCACTGAGCACAACCTTCCTTCCTTCAGACAACTTCACCTCAGTGTCTCACCACACTGCTCTCACAGTACCAGCCCTCACAGTGCTGGTGGTTCTACAACCCAGTGAGGGCCAGGAGAGGGTAACAGAGTCATAGAAGTTATTATGGTCCATCATTCCACTCTTGTACATGAAAGACTTGAAAAATGCATCCCTTAATTATCCTTGCTTGCTGGAAATTTCCAGTGTTATTATTCCATGTAATTAAGTGATGCACCTGTGTGCTTTATCAGAGTCAGAGTATTTCTTCTGTAAAAAGCAAGCAAGAATTCCTCACTTTTCCCCAGCTCTACTTGCTCACTCTTAGGCACTACTCCATGATTTTAAATGTCGTTATGACAGTACTCTGCCAGAACTCACCTTGCAGTTAGTGCAAAAGTGCTTACAAAGGTGCTCTCTAACCTTTCCAAGAGCAAGCCAGGGTGCACAACACAAAGAGGAAACAATGGGAAAAGTAGCTCAGCCTTAGAGAAATGTGTACAGCATGAGGTTAAACTGCAGAGCAAGAAAGCAATTTAGCACTTGGTGGTAATTCCAATGAAAACACATTTTTTAGCCTTTTAGAGTTAAAAATCCAGAACACATTTGATGGGAGTTACTTCTCTTTCTTCCCTCAGTAAAAAAGACTTGCATTCCTTGGTAAAGGACTTCACCTGGACTTATCAAAGCTGACTCATGCCAGTCTACCACAATTTGGCACTTGGAGCACTTGCTTCTTTTCACAACTGGGCAGGCTTGGTGCCCGCTGGCAGCCAGCAGAGCAGGATACAGTTACCATGGCACTGGAACACGCAGCAACTTCACAACTGCCAGGCGCAGCGCCGACCCAGGGACGCGTGGAGGGGAAGCAGCAGGTGAACCTTTGAATAAGCACATGCAAAAAGCAAAACCAGCAGTAGGGTGAGTCTTCTGCCTTGTAAATATCCTATGCACAGGTCCCCTGCATGTTCTGTTTTATTGCTCTGGCTGTAAGGAAGGCAGAGGGACAGTAAAACCTGGTAGCACCGGGAGCATCTGTGCACACACAGATCCGCAGCCGCCACTCTCTCGCCGTGACTTTACCCTCTAGCACTGCTGCAGATGTCTGGATGAGTTTGTCAGAGTGACAAACTAGCCAGAATCTGGCTGAGAAAATACCACCATCGAGCCTTCTTTGAGTAATACACAAAGTTCAATCACTTGAGTCATATATCACATGAAGGTACTTCAGTTAATGAAGCGCAGCAGCTCATAACACAGTGTTTATCTGCTGCACTTACACCTGCTCCCCTCAAGTTTCAAACACTCCTGCCACCTCCTGTTTCAGTCTCTAACACAAATTAGTAGCGAAGCAGGGACTATCTGATTAACACAGAAATGGATGCAAAGCAGAACTGGCAATACTAGAGGAATTTTCAAACAAGATGCAAGTGCACAACAGAAGCACAGGATGCCATGTGTGAGCTGAGCAGGACACTTGGGACTGGCAGCTCCATTTTGATGTAGGAACATCTCAGCAATGCTGCAAACCCAGGCTGTGGCAGAAGCAGAGGAGGGTAAGAGAGATGCTTAGGGTACACTTTTGGGCTGCAGTGGAGTGACCCCTGGCCATAAAATGCAAGGTGCTAAGCTGCTATTGGAAGATACATCTTACCCCAAACAGGATTTATGTTTCCTACTTTGTCACTCTCATGTCCAGTATTTGCTGGACAGCCAGAACAGCTCACCAGAAATCTGGGTTGAGATCAGTGTCACCTGGTAAACATTACATTGCTCTGCAGATGGGAGAACCTAACCAGCAAAACCATAGGCCTCCCAGTTCTCCACACTGCAGGAATGTGCTGCTTTTTTGTACAGTTACAGTACTTCCCACAAATGTTTCCTTCCGTCTGCAGAGTCCAATGCCTCCAAAGCAACAGAATACAGAATATTAGTGCTTATCTCTGGGAGCTCAGTTCATGCTGTTTAATGAATCAGATGATGTTGAACAGCTGGACAACAGAAAATAAATCACAAGGTACATGCTGCTAAATTCCTAGGTACTCCAGCTCTGCTATAGGGTACAATTTCTCACACCTGGAAATCATTTTTGAGGCTTTAGATTCCCTTTTTTCGTTCTAAAAACAGCCATTCAGGTACTCAAGTGTTGCATAAACATGACACTGCAGTAGACAACACAATGCATGAAAGTTATAAATGTGAGTAAGCACAGCAGTTATATTTTTTCATCTGAGCAAATGTGACACAGTGTAAGTACATGCTCACTTGAGACAAACACTATGAGAACTCATAAATTCCACCAACTGTGTTATCTCATAACTGATCACAGTGCCACCCAGCATATTTAAATATAGAATATACCCAGTCATTATGTAGAAGATAAAATTGTGAAAGAAAACCATAATAAGGGTGATTCTGATGAGACAAGGACAACGGGAAAGGGTTTTGAGGCATTTGAGTCTCAGATCTTATATAAAATGACTACAAAATATCTATTCTGAATTTCTGATAAAAAAAGCATTAAATGCAAAACATTGGGAGGCCAGCAATTTGTTTGTCCTCTCAAAGCTTAACTGCCTCACCTCATCAAGTAAATAATTTCCCTTGAAATTTCCCATGCACAGCTTTTCCTCTACTGGACAGTCAGCATTGGTCCATTTCCTCTAGGAAAGGTCCTAACCTTTGAACTACCAACAGCTCTTTATCAACACACACACACTCCACACTGCCCCTGGATACAGCCTGGTGCCTCTGAACACAACATGTTTCATCTTACTGAAATGTACAAAACAAAGCCTCCAAGGGCCCAGTAACTGCAAAGATGGAGCACAAAGAGAGATACTACACCTGCAGTGAGAGCAAATCCAGCATTGTCAGCAGGGATAACTGCAGTGGTATCAGAGCTTAGACTGAAGTTGAATTTGGCCTTCAATGTAATGCAGAGTTATAATGAGATAACAACGAGATTGAGGTGATTAACTATAAACAGAAATAAACCCTCCACGTCAACTGTTTGACTGCAAACACAGCAATGCCCTGCTCAGCAAGCTTAGGCTGCTCAGTAAATTCAACAGTGAGTTGGGTAACTGACCCATCAGTCAGTTTGTCTTATTTGTCAAGGGTCTTATTTGTCAAGTTTTTATTTCTCTCCTTTGTATCACCCTTGCAACTCTAATCTTACAGCCCATTCAGAGTGGCATGAGCACCAAGTTCTCAAAGCAGAAGTATTATTACTTGAGATATAACCAAGACCTTGGAATTGAATTACAGACACTGTTATTGCATCTCTTCTCCACTCAAACATTCTGCATTGTATTTTAGCATGAGAAGCAGTGCTTTACATCCACTCACCCACAATGATTTTCATTCCTGGGACCCAGTAAGTCCTTAATGCTGCAAATAAAATGTAATCCTTGACTCCCTTACAAAGATCAACCTGATCTTTTTACTATCATGAATTTCTCCAGTTTAGTTCTTCATCTAAACAGCAAATCAGAGGATTTCACAACTGTGAATCTATAAAAGCAGAATCAGGCCCATTAGTGCTCTAGAGACACCCATCACTATCACATCTATACATTTAATTACTGAACCTCATTATCTCTTTTTTTAGAAAAAAGTTTTGTGCAAGCATTCAAGCCTGAAGTCAGTGCTTGCAAGGAACTCAGCAAAACCATGACAGGAATAGGATGCCTTGGGAATAGATGACTCTCTCATCTGAAATGCATAATTAGCTTTTGGTTAAGTGTGCAATTAACATTAAAATTTACAATCAAATATGATGGTGTTCTAATTTTACCTCCTGTAACTGAAAAGGAAAAAAAAAAAAAAAAAAGAAAGAAATTAAAAAAGGACTCAGTTGCCAGTGTTACTGCTTTGAATCCCTTCCCTAAGAGGTGAGCTGCACAAGATGATCCTGTCATCCAGGCAATGCCTGATACAAAAGGCTTTTAAAAACACTGTGTATTTACCTTCTGGACAGCTACACAGCAGGGGGGTTATTTTGGTTTACATTTTTCTGTTTTGTAGTGGTAACTGCCACTCAATATAATTAGCAGTTGTCATATTTCTGTTTTTAAAGATCCAAAAAGCCCAGAGCAATGTTGCTTTGTGCCCTCTCCCCAGCGGTGCCTGAGAGCTGTAACACGTGCTTCAGACATTCACTAAACCTAATCTCACACCCCTACAGGTTTCAGCAGCTAAGCCACAGAGACATTTTTTGTTAATGAGAAGGGAAAACCTTCATCCTAGCAGTTTAATTCTGATAAACAGCTCCTTAAAAGAAAAATCTTACTGTAGTCTAAATATGCTGCCTCTGTCTGAGCATCACAGTCTGCGTTTTAACCTGAAGTTAAATTTAATCTCTGTTGCTTTTTACAAGGGGTGTTGGAAGTAGTTTCAACTGTAACATCAGCTGCCAAACCCTGTATTTAGTTATGTCTATTATTAATCACATCAATGTTGAGAGTCTTTTGTGTAAGGTGCTGCACGAATATATAATGGAAATGTAATCAAATTCCTCACACAAAGTATGTATGGGGTGGTGTGCAAGTGTTTGGGGCTGAACTCTGCCAGTGATTTTCTATCAGTTAATTTATGTGACTGTGCATGTAATGAACCCAGACTGGGCCAGCACAAAGGGCCAGAGGCTGCCCCTCAGCAGCCCCTCAATGCCACACTGCTCAGGAGTTCTGCTGTCATTTTCACCACCATTCTTCTTCACCAGCAATAGACACACAAATGCACAGAAGGGAGAAAAAGAAATCTCACCTTGCTCTTACCTAAAACTGAAATCACTTTTATTCATTCACCCTGCTTCCATCTGGATCTGGACAAAGTGGTCCTCTCTAGCTGCTAGGCAACCTGAACTCTGCATTAACTGTTTGCATTTGCTAAGAATACAATAATGTTACCTTTGAGATTTATTTATAATAAAAAACATACCTAGCTGAAAATATAATAGTTTTCCTCCAGTAAACAGTAATTAGCAACTCTGGGAATACAAAATTCCCAGAAAGAAATGCAGAGAGATATTATAAATTGGCTCCTTACAACCCAATAATAGGGAAGATGCTTTATATAAAAGTATTATTACAGATGGCAGTGGCATAAAAAATCTAATTCAAGAATTGCATTTATGTAGATATGTAAATATCAATATAATATATTAATTATTTATGTAATAAATTATTTTAATTAAATATTAAATTACAAAGCCTCATCCAACTACAAAACAAATGTTCTCAATAAAGCTAATTTATTCTATTAACACAACACCATCATTCCTAAACAAGATAGAAAATATTTGAAATTAAAACACAGTCAACTGATCTTGGAGTTCTTTAAAGAAAAGGAAAAAAAAGCCAACAAAACATTATTTCATAAACCCCTCTCTGAACCATTTTACTGTTTCCATATGCAGCAGCAGTGCTGTCATTCTACCTTAAAAACATGATTAATATCTCTGCTATGTCCTGTTCCTCTCAAGCTAAAGAGATATTCCTTTCAAGTCTTTTCAAAGCAGATCATTTCCCAGACTGCTTAGTCACAAGCACAACTGATTATTAAAATATCAATTTGGGTGATTGAGGCATTAATGTCAACAAAGCAAGAGGCCCACTAATGACACCAAAATCAAACAGAGGAGCACTCTCTTCTGATCATTCCATGTGAGTGACAGCTTGTCGAATCCTCATTCACAAAACACAGACTTCCTCAAACTCAGCACAAACACAAATGCAAGATCTCTGGCTTTAAAATGCTCATCAACTTCTGCTGGAGAAACAAAACCAGGAGTCAGGCCAGAGGGACATTTACTGACACAGCTGTCAGTCTTTACGTGCAGCTGTTTGGCCCCTGAAGCAGCGTGAATTGTCCCGAGCTTTAAGACAACACAAGAATTTGGGTCCTGCACCCAAATTCTGTTGTTCTGATCAACACGGGCACCAGGCAGTGTAAACAAAGTCCCACTGATCATGGATGTCTCTGGATCACAGCACAGCAGTAATAACTTCCCTCTCACCTCAGACCTGCACAACACAGAACAAGGTTATTTGGCACAGCCCTTGAGCACCTCCAGTCTGTCACAGCTGCGCTCACTTCAAAGCTCCACAAGCACCCCTGAACTGAAAAAACTCTGGGTCTGTGGAGAAGAGAACATCAAAGGTTCCTAGAAGTGCTTTTCTCTGGATTTTAGAAAAATATTTGAAGTGGTTAAGTCAAACACTTGTACCTTCCCCTTCACTTAATTTCACATTAAACCTGATTCAGAGAAGGCTTAATGCCAATCTTAGGGGGAGCATAATTGAAAAAAATGTCAACATAACTAGAAAATTGTAAGTCAGAGCAAAGGGTTCAAGGGAGCCACAGAGCCCCACACTCCCAGAAACTCAACAGCAGCTGTAAATAATTTTTTAAAGTAATTGGAACACAGGTTGGTATGAAAACTCTTTCTTCCTACACATAGGAACCCACAGTTTTGGTATGCTAATGGACCCCACTATTACTTCATGTACCCTGGAGAACACATTGAAATGACAAATATAATCTCAGGACAGGCAGGAGACAAACAAGTTAAAATACTGTAGTTTTAATAGAGGCATATAGTGGTTTTATTAAGGTCCTTGAGTCATGACTCATGTCAGGGATCCATGCAAAAAGAGAGAAGAACAGAATACAAGTTACTCTGGAAACTGTCCAACACCTAGGTATACCTTTAATTAAAAATAAATATTAAATCAACAGTGTTGTTGGTAATTCCAATATTACAGGTCCAATGGATTGTACCCTCTGAGGAATTTATCTGACATCTCTTTTCATAAGAAGTTTAAGGTTAATAAAGCCCTTTTTGTCCCAAAGCCCTTTAACAGATTTAATTAAGATTATTGCTTAATTCACTTTAATTATCGTATCTTTGAAAAAACTCTAATATTTTATGGTGTTTTCTGTCTTGCTTTTACACAGCTTCTTAGAAAATTTCACATTCCAAAATTCAGAAAGACCAACTAAATGGAAATCATCTTTAGGTGCTTATAGGGCCTGAAGTAAAAACATTTTTATTGCCAAAACCCTAAATTAAATCAATCAATTTCATATCAGGTGACCTACCTTAGTTTCAATATCAGGATTTCACAACATGAAAAGGATTTTTTATTAAATAATTTGTTTTACATTGTACCCAGCAACACAGAAATAAAATAAATCATGTAGTTGTAGTACAAAAAATAGCAGCTCATTTTAGATTCTCACTATTCAAGATTACCACAATAAATAAAAAACCCAGATGTGACTACTGTAATTTGACATTTAAATGCAATTATTAAAGAATTACAAATCAGGTGTATGTAGATCAATTAGAAGACTAAGCTCTTAGATGGGGCAGAAACTGGGTAGAAATGGGCTGCTGGACAGGTACAGGAGCTACAGGAAGATACAAGTATCTTATGTAGAGGCCATAAAATGATAGTATGAGTCGTGTGTAGAGCTCACTCAAATGTAGAGCAGCTGCTTAGACCACATCAGGACCCTCACCAGCTGAGTGAGACAGCAACAGGAAAATGAACTCCTTCAGTTTACTGCAGGGACACAAAGATCCAGCCAGGCAGAACTTAAGAACGACCGAAATCTACACCAATCCAAAAATCCACTTCCAAACAAGCCATGTTTTACCATCAGAGCTTTGCTGGGATTAATATGAAGCATCTTTGAAAATGCTGGCACTTACCCAAATCTGCAGCTTCACCCTCTTGTCATTCCTGTAAACTGTTTTCACCTTGAAGTCGATTCCCACTGTGCTCACAAAGGCAGGAGTGAAGGTGTCGTCGGCGTATCTGAAGAGGAAGGATGTTTTACCCACACTGCTGTTGCCAATGATCAGGAGCTTGAACATGTAATCAAAATTTTGGTCTGAAGAATCTTTCTGCCTGAATCTGGCATCTGTTACTGAAGCCATCTAAGAAAATGACAAACATGAAAAAAGAACAGATTTAAGAGCAGTTCAGCATTTGTTTTCCTTAACTGTGCACCATATGTTTAGGTTATCTCTCCACTTTCTAATGCCATAACCACTATATCTGCTGACTAAAGAGGAGCCCACTTTGAAATCTTCTTTTAAATCCTGGCTTTAATCCTGTTTAGTGTTCACTCGTGCTGGTAAGACTTCCAAACCCAAGAAATACACCTGTTGCACTGCTTTGTGTTTAACAGAATAACAGATGGCTACTGCAGATTGTTCAAATACTCATGGGGAAACAGCATTCTTTACTCCAGTGGCAGGGTGCCACTTCTGTTGCTCCAATAAACTGCAACCAAGAACTAAAATCTTTGACAGTGCAACCAACCATGCAATTCATCAAGCAGCCTCCAAGGTAAACAAACCTAAAGAATTGTTTTTACTACTTCTATGGAAAATCCGCATTTCTAGTGCATGTGCCACCACCATTTTATCCTTACAAAAGTTCCCTCCTCAACATTTATAGAAGAAAAAAAAAGGAAATGAGAAAAGATGAAAAAACAGGAATTTCAGCTGGAAACTTTGAATCCATCCAACACCTATCTACTCCTAAGACTGCAATTGGAATAAAGACTGTATAAAATGTGAGGACTCGATGAGGGTGCAGACAGCATTTGAAATGGATAAATTATCCCTTTTAGATTCAGAAACAAAAAAAACAACAGCAGAATATGAATCACTAAGGGCCATGAGCAGCCATGGCTGCTCTAATGTGTGCAGCTCAGACGGTGGGAAAAGGTACGACTCTGACTTTTCACCTCTGGTTGTACAGAACACAACTACACAAACCAAATTACTACAGAGGAGGAAAAAGAAACTTTACCTTTTAACAGATATACCACACTTTTAATCTCTCATGCTGTTTGAAACTACCACACATCAAATAAGCAAAGGTCTTGGCTCCTTATAAAAAGTCACAGGGTTGGCAAATTGGAGCAATGATAGCACAGGTTTGATTAGCAGCTACTTATGCAAAACAGGGCCTGGGCTACTGTGTGCAGAGTCAGAAGGCACTGAGCAGTGACAGAAGTCTCACCTTCACTCAGCATCCACAGAAGTTAATTTTCTCCTCAACTCAAATTCACAGGCACCTTTGGGAACAAAACTCACTCCAATGTCTACTCTCAGCATGTGAGCAAATACCTTCCTTCTTAACAAGTCTCACCTGCGCACAGGACTTCACCCATTCACTGAAAAAAAAACCAGCAACGACAACACTCCACAAACCTAAACAAAACCAAAACAGCTCAAAATCCACAACTCTAACCCAAAATGCTATCTCAAGGCAGTTTAAATAGGGATGATAATTTCACTTAAATTTCCAACAGAGGGGAAACAAACCAAAAGCAACCTGGTTTAAACTTCAGTACTGTATGCACAATGGTTTATCTCAGACTAAACATATGCACCTTTCTCACACAGAAAAGGGCTGGTACAGCAGACACTTCGTTCACAGATTGCATTCACAAGGGCAGTTTCTGAAGAAATTTATCAGTAGCTCAATAGTGAACAGCTGCACTGAATGCATTAAAATCTTCCCAAAAGTATTTCTCAGTAGGAGACAGCATAATTCTGATACACTCTCTTCTGAACTTCAGCTGCTCTTCAGTCAGACTACAGTCTTTTGCAAACACTCCAGAAAACACAAGCACAAATTTTCTTCTCATTAGTGTATCAGAAAGCAGCTCTTCTACCCATGTGTTGTGGTTCATAGCAGGAATTTCTAAAACGAAGAATTCAACATCTGACTAACTTCCATTCAGACACTCAGGCCAATGCACTTACTGCCTCCTTATCCTTAGGAATCTGTAAAAATTATGAATCAGGTGATTAGCTGATTTGTACCATCACCACACTGGACGACAGCAAATTCTCTATTTGAGTAATTCATTTTCCCCATACACATTATAATCTCCACAAATGCTACTGACAACACTTGTGCACTTGCTAAAGAAGACAAAAAATAATTAAAATCTCTACTTCTCCATTCCACTCACACAGGCTCGAAATAGTGAGAAACCCTCATCACTTAAAGCCTGATCTTTTAGAGATTCAGAGGTAGACCTTTAACAAAGGTAAGGCACTAATCATAGGGGAATCAGTATCTTCTTTCTACCCCTGCCTGCACAGAACCCATCCACACACTCCAAACTGATCCTGTAACTGAAACACTGCTGCCTCTATTAACCCTCCTAGATTGCTCTAATCAGAATTGTACCTGGCTACAAATGTGACTTTCAGATCTCAGCTGAAAAAGCAATTACGGAATGTGGCCAGCCTGAGCAGCTTTGTTAGAAGCACAACACAGAGAATAAGATCAAATGATACTTGTCCAGAATGCTGGGCTGTTGTCATAGAAGCACAGCCCTTGCTGGCCTCTGTGCTGGCTGAAGATGCTGCAGGTCAGCGTCTTGAATCACCAGAGGCAGTCAGAGCACAAAAATTTTAAAGAAAACTCCATCCCCCTTGCTTAAAATTCACTTCTCCCTTTCCCCTCTAGTGAACAGAGTGAAACTGAAAGGACTTTCATACTAATTTCTGATTATCCCTCTCATGGCAGATCATTACTGAAGCTGTGCTCCACCAGTACTTGGGCTGGAAGTGTTCACAGGGCTGCCCCTGAATTTGTGCTTGAACCCTGAAGCCAGGGAACAGCAGACTTTTCTCCTGGTCCTCTCCCTTTTCTCTTCCCCACCTGTTGTCTCACTCCTGCTCCAAGCACTCCCTAGTCATGTCAGCCCTGAGGACCCCGCAGAGAGATGGTTCAGAGAACAGAGAGATCCCAGTTAAAAATAAATCCTCCCACAGCTTCTCCTGTTTTGCAGGGCTGTTTGTAAAGTTGGTTCAGTTCCTGATCCCTCACGGCTGAGGGAGCCAAGCAGAGGGGACAGAGCAGTGGGAAGTGGTGGCAGTTGCTATGCTACTGAGAGAAAGGTCCACAAAATCACATCTCCTGCAGGCCCTCTGCACCTGGAGGAGATTCTGCAGCACAGGGAAATGGAGACAACACACTGAGGTCAGGCAGCTCCTGTCCAAATCACCTGAAGGCTCACAAAGCCATTGCTCCCAGGGGATTGTCCTCCCTCCTTGGTCCAAGGCCATTTAGCTGGCAGTGTAACCCCTGCTCCCTGGGCACACAGCCACAGATGCTCTTTTAGGGTGGCTCCAAACAGAGCAGCATCTCTGATGTTTCACACAAACACACAGCCCAAGGAGAGTTCTGTTACAGGAGACCAGGTCAAATACAGCTGGCACATAGAAAGCAAAGGAGAGGCTCATGACTGTTTCCATTTTGACTGTCTTAGACTAATCCTCAATAAAATACTTACACAGGAAAGATTTTGCTACAGGACATAAAACCCATTAGACAGGATAGGGAAAATCTGCCAATCAGATTGTCCTTGAGAACACTTCAGCATGAGACCTTGCATCATTTCGTTTTTTTGCCGGGGTAACCCCCATTTTTGTAGCTAAGAGCATGCTCATATTGACAATCTTGTTTCCCCACATGCATTAGCAATGGGAGCAAGGTCTCAAACACAGCCACTTCCAACTAGTTTTGTGGGAATAGGCAGTTTTGTAGCTCTGAGATACCTTATTATTTCCCTATTGAGGAAAAAGCCTGCAGTGTGAGCTCATCTTTTATTAGACAAAGAAACCACACAAGAGCAGGATGCTGCAAATGCTCTAAAGCAATAAAATCTTAATCAGAGCTTATTAGCCACCAAAGAATATATTCCTAGGTCAAGGTTGCTCTCCTGCCTTTAGTTTCTATTTTGGTCTAATGAATTTTAAAATAAAAAAGCCAATTGCCCTAAGACACCTCCATGGGAAACCAACCTTTGTTGATTTTAGTGCTCACTGAAATGTGTCACATAGATGGATCCACACAGCTGTGCTCAATTTGTGACCAGTATCATGGTGAAAACTCAAACTGGCTTCTAGTGCAACACAAAGTGTTCCCGTTCTTAGGAATCACTGCAAGTGGTCACTGTAAGCCCTGCTCTGCATCATTTTTTGCCTATAGCCAACTTCAAGAAAAGTTTAATGTGCTGGCTAGAAATCAACAGATGTATCTCACCATTCATTTATTGCCAGGAAAAAAGGCTAAGGTTGAATTTTAGTGATGCCAGCCCCTACGGTTTTGTCTACAAACTAATGGAGGGCTGTTCTTTATCCTCGGACAGACAAGAAACAAGAAATCCAGTCCTTACCTTGGAAAGTTACATGTCTCTTTATTAGCAACCACATGGGTGTGTTCACAGACATGCTGTTTCCACTTCCCATACTCTCTCACAACAGCGTGAGAAAGAAGCCTGAATTTGGGAAAGAGTCTCCTTTTCTGCTGTCAGTCACCCCAGTTAACCATGAAACCTCCTCACAATGATGCAACTTATACTTCAAATGACACCCTAAGACACTTTTGCAAATTCAGCTTGTTATGAACCTGTGTATTCTCTATATTACAACTTCTGGGCAATTCTAGGAATAAAAACATCTTTTAATACACTTCATTTTTAAAGCCAAAACTCTAATTTCCTATATTTGTCTTATGCTATTCAGGATCAGTAACAATTTAAATGTGACGGTTTAACTGTTTCATCATCATCCACTAACACACATTTCTTTAATTAGGCAGATGAGAGGATGGGGTGAAACCACTCCTCTGTATTTCTACAGTAACCCATGAGAGATGCTACTAATGTGCAACATAACTTCTTCTGAAAGAAGCATGTATGAAAGCATTAATACCTTGTGTATTTTTTTCCCAAAAAGTCTTAGAAAGTGCATTTAAGTTAAAAATATTCTAGTTTACAAATTACATACCTATGTCAATTTTCTATTACAAAAACTCACTCCTTTATGCGCTTTGTCATTGGAAAATAAATACTGTTTTCATTTTCAGAAATGAATTTCCATTCTGAACCAGATTTCTACCAAGCAATGGAATTTTTTAGAGCCAATGTGTGCTGTTCCTCAGGATAAAGCTCATAAAGGAAACAAGGCCGTGACCTTAGAGACTCTTATACAAATGCTGTTCTACAAGAGCGATTTATCAGAAGCAGAAAACAGAATATGAGCAATTAACATAACTGCTAATAAACATTGCAAGCAAGCGATAGTTACCAATTTAGATCTATAATCCATGAGAGAGATGAAGGCTTTGCTGTGAGTATATGAATCAAGAGAGTGGTCACACTGTTGAACCTGCGATGTAGAAGCAAAAGGATTACAGTGATTATGATAAAGGTGAATAATAAAAATATTAGGTAAGGGAATAATGGGTAGGCAGGTTAGGCTGGGAACACAGTGCTGTGTAAGGTCTGAGCTTCCTCCACTGAAGGTAAAGAGGAAAGTCCTGTATTGTACAAAGAGAACAGAAACAGTGCTGAGTTAGTGACAGATATTAAGATAACAGCAAACATTCGAAGCCATCAGTTTAAAGTTTATTAAAGGGAGATTATCTTTACTAATCTAAAATTAAAGTTCCGGATAATCTCACAAGTGATGGAAAACCTTGGATAGGAATCATTACACATTTCCTGAAGAAAGGCAGCAAAGCAAACAGAACCAAGAAGCAGCAGAAATCCCTCTGTACACAAGGGTGTTCTGCACAAAGCCTGATCAAAGTCTACCATGCTGCAAAGACAACTGCAATAGGACATCTGCAATTTATAGCACCTCTACACAAAAATATCTGCCTTAAAGTAATAATTATTCCAGATTTAGAGCAGAAAAATGTAACAGAAGATAGTTATCTTTTTCATGGCTAATACAATGTAAAGGCCAAGTTTGTGTGTGGTGCATTTTCTCTCCACTAAGCCAGGGTACAGCACCATTTGTCATCCTGACTTATATTATCTTGCCTTGCGGAGACTGCCAAAACACCTGGGCACACTCGGACCTTACGTAAATAACAGGCTGCAGCCACCTACTCCAGGCCAAAATTTGGATCAAAGACAAATCCTTTCTCAGGATCCACACAAATGACAATCACCTTGCTTGGCAACACGACAGCAGCTTGGTCTTGCCCAAAGTATTGCACATTTTTCAGTTACATTTCCTCCTGCTCTCACAGCCCTGCCCTCTACTCTCTGTGACAGCCTCTGGCTCACTCTTTAGTACTGTCCAGAACTTGACTTTGGGGTGTCATCTAAATGCCACTCAACCGATAGATCTAGAACAAAAACAATTCAATTCTCTACACAGAAAGTCTGTATTTATTACTTTAAAAATGTGAGGTCTTAATCTTGAACACTTCATCTTTAATAAAATTCATATATTAATGAGTCCAGAAGTCTTTACGAGAAGATGTTTGTAGTGGATTTGTTCTGGAATTTACTTGCTACAGAAAAGTTCAATATATGCATGACAACTAAAGGATGAAAACCTCTAAGCAGTATAAGTGGTTATTTATTTTCATTCCCATTTAGATTTGGGAACATAGGCTTTAAAAAGAAGCTTTTAAAAGATTTTTAAGAATTTGATGGGTGTGGAAACACAAGTCAAGAACCAGCGGGTACCACTTTTTTGTCCTCTAACTTTACAACATTTGGTTCAACTGTTGTTTCAAAGATTTCCTTGAGTCAAACATAAAGCCATGCCTCTCCCATTTCCTGCACGACATTCAACATCTTCAAAGTCCATTTTAGAGCCACAATAGAACTCAGGAAGGAGGAATTAGTCCCTCTAATATGACAACAAAAAAAAAAAAATTAAAGAAATAAAAGTTTCCACTTTAGTACTCTCTTCTATGAGCGTTAAGTGTTTGCCACTCTTATTATCACATGGTTCCATGTCTGTTGGCAAGCACACTACTCCAGAAAACACAGAGTAAAATAAGTAACAGTAAAAAAAATTTTCCCTGGTAAATGGGACCCACTAACTGAACCCAGCTCAGCTCTCTCTCAAAGGATGCAAGGAAGAGGGATTTTTATCTTCCCTATACCCTAAAGAGGGGATCCAGAGACTTCCGCAACTCCCTGAATATTCTGTTGAATTTTGGAATCCTGGAGCCAGCCAGTTTCCAGGTCTACAGAACTGCAAGCTAAGGCTGACCCAAATCCAGCCCTGTCCCAGAGAACAGTGCACACTGATGAGGTTGAGGGCTGTTACAAAACTCATCATCCTCAAAGCCCTTCCTTCCTGTCACAAACACTGCAGCGATGGCTGAGACAACAGAAACCCGGAATTCAGTCCCCTTCTCATTGGATCTCCAGCCTTGCAGCTCTGCCTTTCTTTCTCAGGAAGGAACTGGCAATAGTGAAGCACTTCCGAGCACCTCGCTGCTGAATACACTGAAGGAGCAATGACATGAAAGCACCCAGAGCAACACACAAGATGAATCTGTACCAGCTCTGCTACAAGACACGTGTGAGTCCCTGTTGATCCTTCCCCAGCTGGCAGGCAGGGCACAGCCACGTTCTGCCCTGGGATGCAGCCCTCCAGGGAGAAAGCCATGACCGTGCCCTTTTATGGTGGAGGAAGATAAGGGAAGTTCAGGCATATGATGGCACTCACCCTATCTGGAGCTAGAGTGAGGCCATATGCAGGTTCAGGTAGACACCCCTGCATCAATGAGCAGGAGACAGTTACAGATTTTTCTGCACCACTGGGTCTAAAACCTTTCACTTATAGGAAAAAACAAGCTGCTGTCCTCACCAAATCAAGTGACCAGAGACTGGAATTGTCTTGTAGAAACCACCAGAATCACACAAATACAGGGACAGCTCAGGATGCCTCTGCAGTGCAGAAGTCTAATTTGCTGCCTTTTATCCTCCTCTTCCAAGCAGAAAATCTGTGATGAATAAGTTAATTCATTTCTCTATGCTATGATGTTCTCCCATGCTGCAAAGTAAGCTACCTGCTAATGGGGATTACAACAAGCACCCTCACACCTCCCATTTTTTAATGAGCTAAAACTTCCAAACATAAATCTTATTGCTTATTTCAAATATCAAACACTACTGCACTAAGCTAAGCACACATTTCCAGGAGCTCACTAAATATGCAGAACCTGAAGCACAAGACACATTTTTACAGCAAAAAGCATACCTGAAATGACCAGTTCAGGACATTTCTCAGCATTATCCATTGAGAACTGCCTCAAAAAACCCTACTTCTTCAGCCCAACCAGTAACAAAAAATAGACCTGTACCTACTGGGGAGGGCAAAGCGGACATGAGAGCCCTTCCCTGGCACTACAACCAGCCAGCATGATGCAAGACCCTGAACTGTGATGCTGTGACCTGCACATTTTAATCTGGAGCTGCATGAAATCATATGAAAACGAAGATGGGAAAAACCATCTCTGAACTACGCAGCTAACATAACTACTACACGACAACCATCATGTCAACAAATACTAGATGCATTGCTTTGCCACTACTATTAAAACCTAAAGCTGATAAGTCTTCTCACTTTGTCACCTGAAAATATATTTGGTCTGCAAAGAGGGCATCACGATTTTGTCAAAATTGCAAAGAAAGCTTGATTTTAATTTGGTTTGCCTCTCTTCTGACTTACACTATAAATTGTTCTGATAAAACTGTCCTGAAGACAGTGAAGTCCCAGTAAATGCATATACAACCACCTCCAGGACAGCAAGTACAAATAACAGGAAATAAAAGCCTTTTAGTTACACACTTCCATACAGCAGTGTATGGATTCAATTTTGTACCCCCTATAACCCAATACCAGTGCTCCCATGATCTGAGTACAAACACACAGATCAAAATTATAGTTCCAGTGACATTTTTACCTTTGGAGGGGAAAAAAAAAAGCGTTCACAAGAGAATGTTTTTTGGATCCAGAGCTAATCCAGGCAACTCTGAAGCCCTGAAAACTATTATTTGCACAACTGAGAGTGCAGCACTGGGTGAGGAATAAGTGACGAGAAACAAAGCAGGAGAAGTCAAAACCAGATTTGCCACCAAAGAATTTCACAGAAACATGTTCTAAGACCACGGTCTTATATTGTCTCAAGACATGGGAAAATCCACGTTAAAATTATTCCCCCCCCTCCCCCCTCTTTGTGCTTTTTTTTTCCTTTTTTCACAAGTTACACTTAATTTAGGTCAGATCAACCTGATGCACTGCACTAGCCCACAAGCTTTTAAGAAGGAAAGGACGGCGTTGAGACAGAACCTTGGGAGGCAAAAAAAGGTGGAGCCACTCGTGCCGGCGATAGCGCTGCGGTCCCAGCGGCTGCTGTTACGGCGCACACCAACGGCACTGCCGGGCTGCTGCTGGCAAGCGCGGAGAAAACAGCGGGGAAAACCAACGCGTCGTCCCAGAACGCATGCCAAAAAAAAAAAAAAATAAATACCACATGCGTTTTGCACAGCATAAACTGGACAAACTGGAGACTTTATACTTTTTATGAACTAAATTAGAAGATGGATCCGTTTGGTTTGGTGCGGCGGGCTCGCTGCCTGGGGCTGTACGGGCACTGTGGGTAGAAGCAAGTCCGCTCCTCCGGCTCGGGCGGGCTGTGCAGGCAGCAGCGGGTCCCTGCCCTGCCCGAGCAGCCACGACGACAGCGGGTGCCGCGTTTCGCGGCAGTGCTCCGTCGCCGAGCAGTCGGGTTATTGTCACCTGCTCCCCCGCCCCGAGCCGGGCACTGCCCGGGGTGACGGGAACGGGCGGGTTACGCACCAGCTGGAGAACAGCCGGGAAGGCCTCGCTCTCCAGCCTCCCCCCTCCCGCGAGGCTGAGGGTATTTTAGAGATAAGGCAATATTATATCGCCTCTCGTTGCTGGGAAATGTTTATTTTAGAGATAGAACTGCTGTTGCCCTCTCCGCCCCGCCGCTCCCGAGGGCTGCCCGTTACACCACACCTCGGGGCACGGAGCTCACCCGCCGGGCACCTCCTGCTTCCCGTCCCGCGGAGCCCGAGGACAGCCCCGACGCTCGGGGCGAGGAGGGCAGGAGGAGTTTGTGGGTCCCGGTGGGTACATGTGGCGCGGAACACCGCCAGCCCCCTCCCGCCACCTTCGAGGGGAAGCAGCCCCGACGGCGCGGGAGGAGCCCCCTCAGAGGGGCGCGGCTCTTACCTGCGGCGGAGGAGCGGCGGCGCCGAAGCGAGCCGGGACGAGCCGAAGCAAACCGAGCCGAACTGAACTGAAGTGAAGCGAGCCCAGCCGAGCGGTCCCGCGGCCGCTGCTCGCGTGGCGGGAGCCGCCCCCCCGCCGGTACCTGGGGCGGCCCCGGGGGCGGAGCGCGGCGGGGCGGGGCGGGGGCCCCCGGGGAGCGCGGGAATGGGAATCGCCTCAGGCGCTCCCGGAGCCTCCGCGGGCAGGGAAAATGTCCCAGGTACCACCCAAACTTGCCATTCTTACCGCGCTTTCCGTACGGGCTGGGATTCTCACCAGTAGCACTGTCAACTCTGAAGCCTAGTGATGGCCGATGTGGCATCAGGCGCTACATTTCTACTGGTGAGAAGACAAAAATTGAGGCGGGGGCTGCGATCTAAGTCGCTCACATGAAGGAGGCCTGATGAAGATGTGGTGGACACTCTTAGCTTTAAAACCATTTAGACCCCAGAGAGACCTGACTGTGGTATGTTCCTTTCCAGGAAACCAAACTAGCCTTTAGAGATCATGCCCTAGACAATTAACAAAATATTGGGTTTTAAAAAACATATTAAACATTATGTGTGACATGACTAAGAAGGTGCTTCCCTAACAACCAGCAAAGATGGCAGGATTTAATCGAGTGCCTCAGCACAAACACAAGGTTTTGTTGGGCCCCAGGAGAGAGGCTCCTTGTGAGGGGAGGCCAGAGCAGGAGGTGCTTAAAGGCACTGGATCTGCAGGGTTTCTGTCTTCAGGCAGTACCTCTGAACTCAATCTCCTAAAACTTGGGGGTACAGAGGTCTTTTCACCCAGCTATGTCCTCCAGATCACAGCTGCTTTCTTCTCAGTCTCATTGTGCCTCTTGTTTGATGTGCAGCACTTTGACTTGGCTTGGACACTGCCCACACAGCACCAGAATGATTTTGTCCATTTGTAAAAGCTTTTTGCACATCTGGTGACCCTCAGCATCTGATCCTCAGCTCTGATCTTCAGTGGCCTTCGGACTGGCTCATAGGTCAACCTGTCCTTGGAGCAGCTTGAGATTTATAACGGTTCAGCCACTTTAGAGGAGTCTGACAATTGATTTATTGCTACATTTTGTCCAGGGCAGTTGACTAGTTACCAGTATCATGGGAATGTAGAAAGCCAGGGAGCACAGCAGTACTATATGACTAGCATGTAGCTAAGGTGAACATTTTAGGAACAATCACAGGAGAGATGCTGAGCAGCTTTAAGGAGCACATTTTCTCTCTACAGATCAGAGATGCCATACAGCTTCTCCATTTTACTCAAGTCAGTGCTATCTGCCAGGTAGCCCAGGGGACAGTTGTAACCAACATCAGAATAATTTTCTACCCTCATCTAGAATGAAAATGTGTATCTGCCATCAAAACCCCAACTAAAATTACTGTTATATAAACCAGGCCCTGATTTAAGCCTTAAGCAAAATAACAGCTTTGTGTAGGCAACTAGAAATAATCAACAGTGTAACAAAATCCCAAACTCATTACAAGTATTTCAAAGACAGCCTAGCAGGCTTGACACCTAAAAAAGACTTTCCAGCTCCTTGCAATCCTCTTGTTGTTCTAGGATAGCTGATCTCTGCCAAAACCTGATTTCTCGTCAACCCAGCATGGGTAGAGCTCTTCTCTCAGTCTGTTGACTGATGCTCAGTCTAGAAAATCATTGTGATCCCACAGGCCTATAAAGCACCAACACAGAGTGCAAATGGTCATGGGCACATACCTTTGATGCAAAGGACACATCATGGCTGAGGCTCACTTGGGCATCTGGCAGTGATCACCTGATTTGACACCCCATAACCACAGCCACAAGTGCAGAACCACTGTTCAATCCTAATTTCCAAAGGCTTTTCTAGATTTCATGCTACCTCTGAAATGCCAGTGTTTATCTACAAGCCCTTTCTTAGTCAGGGATAACCAAAAGAAGTCATGCACCCAGGTAATTAGGAGACAGGAGAATATGTAGTGATTTTTGCTGTCTATCACATTGTTTAGACATGTTTCTATAATTTATGGAGTGAATATTTTTTGCTCTCCTAGTGCACTTCCGTGCCAGGTTTTAATGTTGTATGGTCATGAATTGCTGACACAACTTCCAGTGGGGGAGGTCTTTGTTATTCTAGATTTATAGATGGGGAAATAAGGAAACAGGAAAGAACTCCCACAAGCACACGGAGGTGGAAGAGCAGATGCTGTGCTTTATCTTGTTTTCTGACATGTGGATCTATCTCACTCTCTCACAGCAGTCAGGAGAGCACATTTATCAAGCACAAAATACATACTCTACTACTCTCTCAACATTTTTAATTCAAAACACTCCATCCTCTCACAATGCAATTGATCTGAAGAAACAAATTTAATCTTTTCTAAAAAGGGAATTTTAAAAAATGAATTTATCAATTCATGTATTGATTTATTTATTCTTAAAGCAAGAGCAGCACCAGAACAGTTAAATCAGCTGTTGTCCAGGGGAGCCAGGTAAAAACAGGACACCCACAAACAAAATCCTCCTTGTTTGAATAGGCAGCACTCACCCAGGATCTTCTCCACTTCAGTGTTGAATAAAGAGCATGTAAGGCCCATGCTGTGTCCCCAGGATGTGTGTGAATTTCATTCCCTGTAACAGGGCTAATGCATCCAAATCCTCACAAATGGCTCTTTGAACACTGTTCATAATATCAGAAATAGCACAATAAAGTGACATCCAAATTTGACTGTGCTGCCAGTGCAGCTTATTTTATGCACAGCACGTTATGTTGTGACCTGAAGCACTCTCAAAAAGCAGGGAAAACATCTGCAGTTCTCATCAATTAATATTTCTGCAGCACATCTACCTACTTCATGCTGTGTGTGTGCACAGTGGTCCAAAAATGAATGTATACCAGCAAATAAACTCTAATCAGCAGCCAGTTACCTACAGCCTTAGCCAAACACAGTCCACACACTCCTGCCCCTTTAGCTCTGCTCCAGCTCCTCCCTTGGAGTGGTAACAATGGGATCATGACCTTTTGAGAGGGTGGAAACTAGGAAGTTGGCTCCCCTTCACTCCCCACATCACAGCAGAGACATGGGAATGGAGGAGGAGATTCCTGTGTTGGCTGGAGGAAAACAGAACAGGAGCAGCACCCACCCACTTGAGATCCCGTGCCCAGGTCATACCCTGCCTGTTCCCCCCACCCTGCCTGCTCCCACATCCTGGCTGCCCCCTGCACTTTTCCTGATGCCTGTGCCCCGTGCTGGGAGAGCCAGCACAGGGTGGTGTGTGACAGCCTCTTTCACTGTTCCGAGTTAGAACCTGGAGTGCTGTAAACACAGGTCAGACAGTCCCTGCTTCCAGCATAGTTGTGAGCAGAGAAGTTTGGGGTCTCCATTTCTTTTATTCTATTTTATTTTTTCGTCCATAATCAAAGGAACTTACTGCAGATTTTGCCATCACAAAATGGTGCCATGACATTTTTCACAGCTTGGAAGGATCACTCAAGATTTGGTCCCTGTTGCCACTGCCTGTGACAGGTCACAGGGGCTGACTTCCTCCTCTTCATGGTGCTGACGTGGTGGCACCGGGCTGGCGCTGCAAGGGCAGGAGTGGTGCTCCCTGGACAATGGCAGGCCTGGGAACTGTGCACAGCCACGCCTTACTCTAGGCAACCTTTGAGGGGAAAAGCAAACTGAGATTATTTGACTAACTGCTTAACAACTCAGCACCTGTTTCTTCAAGGAGGAAAGGGGGAATGAGTTAATACACCAAATAGTTTTGAGACAAAGTGACTTTTAACATTTAGACAGACCTTCATTATTGTTTCCTGGTTTCCCCCAGGCAGCAACCTTCCCTCTCCAGTCAGTGCCAAAGACAACTTAGACAGCTGTTTGGAAAGGGGATGCAACCTTTTAGAGAAACTTCGTCTTTAGCTTTGCTGTCTTTGAAATGAGCATGGATTTGCAGTGGCTAACCCTTTTCATCCCACTCTCTGGAGAGAGCTCTGTTCAGAGTAATTCCATCTTTATTGCTTTCTGAATCTCTCTCCTCAGGCCTCAAGTTTAGAGCCACCTACAGTGACAGTTGTCAAGGAATAGCCCTGGAGTGGTTCTCCTGGCTGGGCAAACCCAAGCAGGCATAATACCAGGTCAGCTGCAAATAAATATCACAGCATAACATAAATGCAAATACCTCTCCTCTTGCCAAAAGTTAAGAGAAGTTTCATCTCCTCCAACAATATATGACCTCATATTCATAGGGGTTTAGTAATACTTCACTTCAGAGCTATTTATTACAGGAGCTCTAAATGAGCTCTGAGTGAATGAAGCTCATTAGCAGTTTGATACAGACTAGACACAGTGGCAGGCAGACAGCCACAGGGACAAAAGTGCGTTTGAAGTAGATGACTCCTAAACTCAGCATGCCAGGATGACAGATGGGACACTCTGGCCATGCAGGCATCCTTGGTTGTTGCAGTTTTGCTCCCTGCTGCTTAACATGGCAAAGGAAAGTTTTCCCGGGTCTCCAGCTGAGACTTCCTTAAAGCCTGTCCAGCCTCAGGTGCACAAAACAACCTCTGCTCCCAGGCAGCCAGATGGGAGCTGCAATCCAGGCACTCCCTAATTAACTTTGGGTTTTTTTTCCTCTGTAGGTTGTTTCTGGAAGAAAGGGAACTGAGAGCATGTTTGTTTACAAGAGATTAATTCAGCCTAGCAGTTCTCTGTGTCTGTACTAAGAATTTTGAAGTGTCTTTGGGTTTTCTATCACCCTAGAAGGAGTAAAAGCTAAGAATCCTAGGGGATTTCTAGGTGCATCTAAAGAAGTGATCATGTAAGTTACTGCAAGTCATACACAGATGGGTAGCACAAGAAACAAAGCTGATGGGGCAAACTAATCTGAGGCCTTGGTTACTGAGCAGTGCTGCAGTGTGTCATTAACTTCAAACACAGCTACAGGAAACACTGACCTGCAGGCAGCTTCTCTAAGCCCTGGGGATGTGCTTGTGTGCGTAAAGTCACACAACATACAAAAAGCAACTGCTGGGTGGATCCCTCTGCACAGAAGAAAATGCCAACCATCTGTACCATCTTATCAAGATTATGAAGAAGAAGGATGTAAAGAATCTGCAGTAGGAGATAGCAACAAAAATATTCAGGTATAAAACTAAGAGGCAGGAAACAGAAAAATACTTAAGTGACAGATCAAAAGTAGGTTCACCCTGCAATCCAGAGATGGGAAAACAGCTTTTACACAAGTTAACCAGCTGTCCCTAGAAATCAAGCTGTGAAAGCACATAAATCATATTCTGCTAGACCTAGCTAGACACCAGGCAGGCCAGCAAGTGCCAAGCTCTATCCTGCTACAGAGGACAAAAGCATGGTCTAGAAAAGAGCAAATGGAAGAGAGAGTGGGGAAGCCGTACCAGCTCACCGTGTCTGAACATACAGAGAGTAGAAAGGATTAGAGAGAAAGGAGGCTGCTGAAGAACAAAGGAAAAAGGGTAATGAAATAAGCTCTTCCTTCCAAAATACCAAGTCTGGAAGGCATGCAGTACTAAGGAGAGGAGATGTGTCAGAGAATATGTGAAGGAGGATAATTCTGAATCAAGGTGGTCTTAAATGTAAAGAATGATGCACATTGCCCGTACCTGTCACTGAAGAGAGATGTCTGTGGATGAAGAACTTCCTAAAAATTACTTTGAGGCCACATTGCTTCAGGCATCAGAGCATTTTGCAAAGAAAGGGACACTTCATGTACATCCCACAGGCTATACCTTCACTGCAGAGAGAAGAGCAGGGCAGAGCTGCTGCAAAATCATGCATGGAAACCCACAGAGGTGCACCCTGGTAATTTGCATCAGAGATTGCTTTTTAATTATGATTTGTTGTATCTTATCACAGATGAACATGCAAAGTCCTCCCCCTGCTGGTAAGTAAAAAAAGCCATTGCAATGATTTTTTAGTTATGTCAATCTAAAGCTCTAAATGAAACGATCATCAGATAGGAACTATTTTTTTATTTGCTCAACGGATAAAGCTGGGGAAAAAAGGGAATATTTTGGGCAACACAAATCCTTTTTTAAGGCTTATACAGATTTACTTTGAAGTTGATATGACTTGAGAGTAGCTGCTGAGTTCAATTCCATTGTTAATTTACTAGACAATTTGCAAGAGAAGCAGAGGATAAAGCCTGTAGTGTAACTATTAGCAGCTGAGCAGGGTAATTGCAATGTGCAATAATCCCATTAATTCCACTGAGTCCTTGTCTTTTAGTACCCAGTTGAGTTTTGGTGCCTAAAATTTCTTCGACAGACTGGTCTGGAAAGTGGAATTCCTAATACTGCTGAACAGTAAAAAATTATTCAGTAGACAAGTTGGGTTTATTGTACAAACAATTTTCCCACCTAATGTCCTCAGATGGCTCCTCAGTTAGTATCTGTAGAAAATGATCTCCTTGTTTGTTATGGGAAGTTATGGCAAGTGTCTATTGGACAGGATTTTTTGCTTGAGATGACTGATTTGGTGGCTGAGGGGAGAGCAGTAGGTGGTGTTTGGCTTTACTATGGCTTTCAACACTGTCTCCCAAAGCATCCCCACAGACAAACTGAGGAAGTACAACCTAAATAAAAGGGCAGTGAAAAGGATGTAAAACTGGCAGAACAGCTGGCCTGAAGGGGGCTCACCATTACTGGAGTACCCTTGGTTGGTACTTTTTAACACCTAACTCTAAGCAAACTGGCAGATGATACAAAGCTGGGGAGAGGGCTGACATCCATGTAACAGTGGTTGTGCTGCCACTGAGGACCTCAACAGGCTGGAGAAATGGGCAGAAAGGGCTCTCAGGAGGTTCAAGAAAGGGAAATCCAAAGTCCCTCAACTGGGGAGGAAGAACCTGTGCATCAGTAGAGTCTGGAAATCCATTTTGCTGCACAGGAGAATATGGGAATCCAGGTGGAGAACAAGCTGATCATGGGCCAGCAATGCACTCATGTGACAAAGAAGCCCACACATGCTGGGGTGCATTAGAAAAAGTGTCCCCAGCAGGTCAAGAGAGGTGATTTTACTCCTCTCTATTCTTCTCTTCAGTTCCAGTAAATAAACACATTGCCTTCAACAGTGTGGGTAGTGTAAGAATGGCTGAATTGTAATTGTATGGAAAAATAAATGATGTATTTTAATTATAAAAAGGAGAAACCTTCAGCTGTGACAGTCAACACTAATAATCACTGCAACACAAACAAAAACATATCCCCCTATGCTTAAAAATGTAAAGCTACACCCTTAACCACAAAACACTCTGCATGCTTATGTTTAAAAAGGTTTAATTTTTTTCACCCTGGTACAAAAATACAGTACAATGTGATGGCAAGGCATTCGCCAAAAACATTCAAAGAATAAAAGGGGAAACCCCGTAAAGCTTCAACATAACCCACCCTCACTTGATGGAACAATGAAAAGGTGAGTGCATAAGGAAAAAGTTATATTTCTGCCCAAAGGCAAATAAAGATGAATCACACAGTTTTACACAAAAATACATTTGCAGAGCTGATAATTCACATGCTACTTGGACATTCATGAAATGTAATCTACTTGGTGTAGTTGCAGAATTCATGGTTTTAAATATCTAGAAAACAACTGGCCCAGGAACGTGCCCCAGTGGTGGGAATGCCCAGTAAAAACGATGGCATCACATAATACCAGTGAGAAAAGAGAGATTCAACCCTGATTGGTGTCAAAATGATGGCTACTTCTAGTTTTTCCCCATCACATTGTCCTCAAATCGTGTGTTCCCTACACACCTCCCTTTTAACACCAAATATTAGTGGTTGCTCAAACACACGCACAGATGTGTTTGCACATTACCCAGTTGCAAAGAACCACCACAGTTCAAACTGCCAGGCAGAGAAAAAACTGTAACTATTGTGTATGTGTGAATTCCAAACAGGGCTTTTAACCTAACATTGCTGACAGGGGAATTATGTCCCTTCAGTGCATCTACATTCTTGGTCTGTTTAATCATTTCCTCTTAGTTTTGAAGCGATGAAAAGGTATCATTCAGTGTATTCATTATAGTTCATCTCCCAGGTGCTTTTGTTTGAAAGCATCGCCTGTCAGCTTCTCCTGGGCCTCCTTCATCCCTTGGACAACTGAAAGATTACACAGAGAGGTACCAACCATTAATCTCAGGGTGAAAACATCAAGGTAATGAAAGTGTTTTAAAACAACAGTTACAGAATGTAGATCTACAGATTAATCTATAAGAAAAAAAAAACAGTCCTGCACCCTTATCCCAACTATGTGTGGCTGGATCATGCAAATTCCATGACTTCCCATGCCAGAACTGGAGACAAAATTAGGTCCTAGAGACTTTTAGTAGGTATTAAGGGGAATCATGATTCTGAATATGGTTCCTGAGGCATTAGAGAATCACTCACACTGCATTTAACCTATCCCAGTTATACTTTAAAGTAATATCATTTCTCTCCACTGCCAAAGCTTCATCTCACTAAAAATGAACTTCAAACAACTCAGCACATACCTTGATCAGCGTTGGTATAGAAATACTTGTAGCTGGGGTTTCCTCTCTCATTTATGATTTCTGGATGGACTTTTCCACTGGGGTCTATGAAATAAGAAATTCAAAAGGAAATTTAGATGGAAACAATAAGAACCCAGTGCTGTGAATGGACACAACAGCTATGGATGCCTTACCCATGAAAAGGATTCTGGGGATGTAACCTCCATCAGGACTAAAGGCTTCATCCTTTGGCTCTTCATCATCCTTCCACAGCAAGGCAGGAGAGAGGAAATATATTAGCAAGACATCTAACAAAACATGGTGACTTTTACAGAAATAAGTTACTGCCTTCAGGTTCCTTCTACCCTGAGCAATTTACATCTTGAAGAGATGCTAAGTAACTGCAAGGGAAGAAAGTTATTTTTACCTACATAAGTATCATTTGTGAAAACAATATTTTTCCTGGTCTGTCAATTTGCATTACCCACCCCACTCTGCTACAGGAATATTTGATATGTACTTGGAGAATGAACATAAATTCCTTTCTTGTGGAAACTGAATCACACAAGGTACAAACCCTTAAAGAGACAATGGCAGAGAGCCAGGTTTATAAACACAATTTAAAAAAACAGACTGAGAAAAAGTCTTTTTAAAACAATGAGCTCTATCAATCAATCCTGAATGCCTATTTAGAAGTGCAGGATTTAGGATGTACACAAAACAGGATGTAACCAGTTGAGTCAGATTCCAAATGCTTCATTGCTAGGCAGAACCTGGATACAGAGCAGAAAGCAGCCTACCTCAAGGTTGACCATTACAAAATTATGGGCAAGTTCAGAAATCTCCTTGGATTCAGCAAACTTCGGCTTTAAAGCTAAAGAAAAAAATTAAAATAAGAGGTATGCAAAAGCAGTGGAAAATATTTCAGATTTTCAGGTCAATATCAAAATCTCCACTTCACCCCTCCCTCTGGAGAGGTGGCACTTTTCAATAAGCAGTGAGTAAATGGAATATATGTATCCAACCCTTCCAGCCAGGCTCAGAAGAGGTGGTGACTGAAGCAACTCTTGCCTGGCAGCCATGGGCTGAAGCCTGCCCAACAAATATAGGTGGTTATATTTGATCCAGTACAACAGAAACAGAAATCCTGCTGTAAACCACCACTCCCACTCAACTACCTCATCCTTTAAGGCTTAGCCATACACCCAGCTTATTTGTTTGCTGTGACACTGCCATATTATGCCACTCTCAATGAAATACAAATACCATTAGTTACATTTGGATGCAAAATTCACATTTCTCATGGCTACATGATTTCTGTACAAAGGTTCATCAGAAATTTCAGCAAGCTCTAGTATTCAATGCGCTTACCTTTGCAAGCTCCACACCAGGACTTGTGGATGATAACCATAAGAGGCAAACCACTAGCAAAAAGAATATAGAAAATTGTCAAAGAAATTCTATTACATGTACAGTTTAACAGTCAAGGCTTCCTCAAAGGCAAAATGTAATGGGAAATAAGTCAGATGTAAAGAGATTATGGGGTGCTCTAAGATTGTCTTGCAAAAGGTTTTCCTAATCTTAAAACATGTGATAAACTAATTTATTAGAGCTGCCAGCCAATAACTGCTTGTGTAGACAAGGATATTTCTGTTCTTAGTTTAGATTTCCCAGATACACAACTGGTCATGCTTTTTTTTTCCTGGATTACTGGAAATGGTTAATGACAGCAGCTGCTTGAGAGATCTCAGGATGGATTTTCGTGGCTGCTTAAGGCAATCCAGCGGATGACAACCTCTCCTCGTTACAGCCCACGTCTCAGTCACCTCCTGTGACTAAGCCCTCCACTGAGCAACCAGCAAACCCAATAACGCAGCAAACCCTTTGGCTGCCTGCATGGCTTCCTCCACATTTGTATGCTGAAACTAATTGTGATGGATGTGTCCAGTACCAGGGCTAAAGAGAGGGACCTCCTCTGTGAGGAACTGCAGCCTAAATAAAGTGCAACGCAAAAGGACCCAAGTTATTTTTGCTTCCACTCTTTCCAAATAATTCATTTTACATTCACTAGTTATGCTACCCAGAGGTTAAGTTTCCATATAATAATGATATGGCTTCCAGAACAGTAAGAACAGCCCTAAAATTAGGTGGAGGACAGGAAGGAATCTGAAGAGAACATCCTAGATGGGTACTTCTTTCAGGATATGCCAACCAAAGCAAACTGTAAACTTTCTCCAACTGCAATCTTTGCACCATATTAGGGGATAAAAATAAAGTCAAATTTTCATATACATGAATTATTAACACCTTTGCACACAACAACATTAATTACTAGTAGAACTGATGTATGAGTTTTTCTTTAGGTGTAAATAGACATTAAAGGAAATCTCTACTTAGTAGTGTTAAATAATGAACTTTAAAATGAGGAAAGGGTGGAAATGAAGCCATTAACATTTAGAATTGTTCAAACATAAATTTGCCATCTATAATTAACTGATATGTCATCAGCTTTATATCTGCTTGCAGTAAGGAGCAAGAATACACATTTCCCTAGTAAAGCTTGCATTGCCTCAGTGCCTTCTCACTGACTTCTTTTCATTGTTTCTATAGAGAGGCCAAAATTATTTTGCTTATTTCTTGAGGAGAGGCTAATTTAGGACTGGATTTAAGATTGTTCTTATCATCAAGGATCAGTGATTCATGTTAAAAGAGTTCAGTGATCTGGTGGTTGGTACTGCCACACACTTTTTAAAAAGAAATTTTAAAAGCAGATTTTAAATGAAAGTGCTCACTTCCTTGAGATACCAACTCTTAGTCAGTGAGAACTCACAGAGGTTTGAGATAACTGATGTGTTTTCTCAGCTTTGCTCTCTTTTCTTTGACTGGTAAGATAAACTTATTTATATAAAAACTTTTTTGTAGTTCTGCAGTGCATAAAGCCCCTTAGCAGCTGGTGTGCCAGACAGACACTGTAACTGAAGTAACCCTTCCTGCCCCACTTCACCATTTCATCCAGTGAGCACTACAAGTAAAATTAAAACCAAAAGCCACCATTTATTAGAATGAAGCATCCACCAGAAAGTGAGAAGTTTATATAAGCTGTACCCAAAACTATTGGAAACTTAGCTACCCATGACAGCCAGTACAGACTTATGAGTTTCACACAGAACAGAAATAAATAAATTTATAAATACATTTATTTCTGTCATTTTAGCTCATTTTTTTCTATGACAGCACTCATTCTTAAGCAATTTATGTGTTTTTAAGGGTGTAAAATGATGGTTTTAAAGATGTATAATGACCTTGAAGAAAAAAGACAAGGCCAAGTTATTTCAGTAAAATAGTCCTGCAGGTAAATTAAGACTTTACTCCATTTAAGGCACACATTTTATTATTAGACCTGAAACAGAGAAGTTTGAGTCTGTTAAGCCAGCACCCTTTTGCAGTGCAGAGTTGAAAATCTCTCTTGGGTCAGTCAGATTTTTTGAAACAGTCACATCCTAAAAATATAGATTGTTCCAGTTCTGGACCTGAAGTCTCATCTGCAGTTTGACATTATCTGGTGGCAGCTCTGGAAAAACAATCTTCTTATTCCAGGCATACACATGCCAATGTGGAGAGAAAAGTCTGCCCTACAGTCATCACCTTTTACATTTTCACGTCACACTATTTGATTACTGGGGTTTGCATCTCCACAGGAGACTTCCCTTGCTTGGGGATGCACCAGTAGCTCTCCTTTTTGCAAGATGCCAGTAGGGAGAAGGCAGGGGTGAGGAACTGCTTCTCTGGAGATCCCCCCAGCAATGCAGCTGGCAGGGACACGGCGCCCATCTTCTCAGAGCTGCTGCTGCCAAGTGATCCGATCCCCGAGGTGGGACCCAGGCTCTGCAGGCACATTCTGCCCACTGCGAGTACTTCGGGGCCGGACCACCGCCACTGCTGGGTGGCACAGGTGACACTTCACTGGATGCTGCGGCTCAAGTATTGCAGGAACATACTGGCCAGCTGGGGCAGGTTTTCATCGCTGGGCTGCATCTTGGTATAGCTGATGAACTGTCTCCGCAGCCGGCTCAGCTCGGCCACGCTCACGGGCCGGCTCAGCACCAGTCCCTCGGCCACGCCGGGGACGCGGATGGTCTCCCCGGGCTGTGCCCCGCTCCTCTGCGCGGCCAGCACGGCGGCCAGCACGTCCTGGGTGACGCGGTCCAGCTGGTGCAGGAAGCCGCAGGACTGCAGCGGCTGCGTGCGGGTGGCGCGGTGCGGCGGCGGCGGGGCGCTCTCGAACAGCGCGGCGCGGATGGCGCCCAGCGGCAGCGGCTCCTCCCCGCGCACCGTGAACAGCGGCCGGTCCCAGCGGCAGCTCGGGTCGGGCTCCTCGAAGGGCGGCTCGTCGGGGCCGCCCGCGCCGCCGGCGCAGTACAGGACGCAGCGCGCCGTGCCCGCCTGCCGCGCCGCGCAGTACAGCTCGTAGCGGATGCTCCGCAGCTCGTTGCCCGCGTCCACGATCACCACGTCCCGCCGGCTCAGCCGCCGCTCCACCTCGGCCCGCAGCGCCGACCGGCCGCCCTCCGCCTCGGCCACGACGTGCGCCGGCCGCTCCGGGCCGCCCAGCGCCTCCCGCAGCTCGGCCGCCCGCCGGCTCTTGCCGCTGCCGGGCCGCCCGCACAGCACCACCAGCGGCATCGCTCCGCCAGCCCGACCCGGACGTGGAGCGACTGCTTCCGCCGGTCACACACACCCAGAGCTCGCCCGGCCCCGCGGAGCGCCCGGGCCGGGCCCCGCACGGCCGCCGCCGCGCAGCCCCCGGCGCGCTCCTCCTCCCCGCGGGCGCAGAGAATCGCCGCGCCCCAGCGCGGCTCTGGCACCGCGACACCGCCCCGCGAGGCGTCCCGCTTAAAAACGCCACGGCAGCAGTTGTTAGGACGAAGGGACCGCGCTCCCGCCCTCAGGAGACTTAATACCGAGAAGTCCCCAGCATCCCATGACATTGTGGAGTTTACAGAAGTGAAATCGAAGGTTTGGGACTTCCTAGACCACCGGCTCTGGTGCATCTCACTTGATGCATCCCAGATAATTTTGTGTAATTTTTCATCTCTTCATTTATGGTCAGACTTAGAAAAAAAAAATGTACTTTTTACGGTTATATTTTCTTTGCAACTAGTAGTTTCTCCCAATCCTTCAATTCAATAACACTCAAAGGCTGCCACGCTGAAATCAGCGAGAGATCCGTGCCTCAGCAATGAAAGGAGAGAGTGTTGCTCACACCCCATCCCATCCCTTGCTGCAGGGTCTTTTGGAGCAGGAACACTAATCCTGCCTAAACCTGAGAGTTCAGACCTTGCCATCCCTCCCACCCTCTTCTGTCTCATTTTAAAGCTTCCTCTGCTGCTGCTACAATTATAACTGTAAAAACTGAAATAATTTACTTTTTTTTTTTTTCAAAAATGCTAAAGTATCAAGTTATAAAAATTTGTAAGACTTCTGAAGTGTACCATCTGGGTTAATTCAATGTCTGCACTAGAGTGCAGAACTTGCCAGATGGATCAGTTTGAGGGCAGAGCTAAATTAAACAGCAAACCTGGAAGGCATGAGCAATTTCTGCTCATGTCAGCATTGTCAGATCTAGGTTATAAAGTTAAAATGCAAGTAGAATTTATAAGCATGCCATTCTTGGATTTTAACAAGAAGCAGAAGAAACTTTGAGAAAGAAAAAAAAAAAAAATCAAGATGTCATTTTTCATAGAGACATTGCTCTTTTTAGAATTTAAGCTTAGCCCAAACCAGGTTCTGTCATTTCACTACAGTTTGAAACTTCCAGATTTTTGCTGCAGATGGAAACAAAATACCTCATGCTGAGACCTCATGTATACAGGCACGAGGAATTTTAGGGAAGCTCTTAGCACTGCTGAGTTTAAGGCATTGAGCACCACTTACACTTGTATTTGTGTGTTTGAGAACCATATCTTTCTTTACTGTGATAAATAAATATTTTCTTGTTTCAAGAACATGCCAGGGCTTCAATAATTTAATTAGACTTCAGTGATTAAACCTAGGTGGAGCCTCAGCAAAGTTAACAAAATTCTGTATTTTCTCTCCAATAACCTGTAGGGATCTAAAGAGTCTCCTAAACCATTCTCATTTTTGGTAAAAGATACTATTTTCTGTGGTTAAATTTAGGGCTGAAATAGAACCATTGTGAATGCTTCTGAAGACAAATTTCTGTATTTAAAACCAAACATACCTGGCTGCTGCCTCTTTCTTCCCATCTTCTAGTGTTCTCCAATGAATATGATCTCCAAAACCTGCCAGAGAGAAGAGTTTATAAATGCTGCATATTTAACATGTCAGCTAATAGAGGAAAATAGCCCAACCCTTGAGTATTTTCAACTCATTTTATATTCTTTTTTTAAAGACAACTATAGCCCCACTTCTGGAAAGACTTCTGCAAATACTTACAGCCCACATAGTCATATGAGGAATCCCATTGAAATTAATTAGCAAAAACATACCATGCTCATGAATATTTCTATATATCTATGTAAATGACGCTAAAATCCCCCAAACAGATATTAAAATGGAAGTGCCTTCTGATTATTCTCCGTTTTTTTTCAGTCTGTGAACATTTATTATCTGATGAATGAGAAATTAAACATGTCAGGCTTTGGCTTCCTAAATCCCACTGAAGATGAACTAAACTGAAACTTAAAAATTTCAAGGCGAACATATGATCATTAATTGCTCTAAAGCTATTATGCTAAGTATTCCTGCTGATGATAATATCATGGAAGAGCAAGAAAGAACACCATTATACAGATTTCTGAGTGTTATAGTGACTGAACGATGCAGGAAACATTTTATCTGACATCAGATAACAAGTCTTGTCATGTCAATTGACTTAAGAGTGAGCCAGTGCATGTTTAACAGCTGCAAAGCAGTGACTGCCAGGGTTGGGTTTTTTTAGTAGCCAACAGAGCACATGGCCAAAAGCCACCTGGAAAGCTTAGATGAAGGAGATCCAGGAGCTGTACAAAGAGGAACTCTCTTGGAACACCTCCTCAGAGGTCTTGGTTCCAGTAATTAACAATTACTGTGCTGGATGGCCAAACACGAGCCTTGGTTTGCCCCTTCCCATCCCAAAGGGTTCGGATTAGTCAGGAACCCACCATGCCCCAGGTGCCTAGGGGAGGAGATTTTGGGAGCTACACAGAGATCAGGAGCCACAGACTGCCCGGTGCAGACATAGCGGAAAGTGGACATTTTCTCCAGTAGACAACTAGGGCAAAGAAGCTGGAGAAAGCCCAAAACAGCGTCAGGAAATCTTTGGGACACCTCTGTTCAGCATCCAGGTGGTGTGGACGCTAGCACAGTGTTTGTGTTACCTGATCTCTGCTGATATGAGCAACTGTGAACATAAATGATGCAACACATCAAACACATGAGCTCACGGCAGGGTGGGGAGGCCTCGTCCCTGTCCCCTCACACCCACACAGCAAGTGCTGAGGCAGCCCCCGACACAGGAGCACGTTTGTACGAGCTCAACATCCAGAGCAAAAACCCAGCTGGAATAGCACAAGTCACGTTTAGCCAGAATATTGACAAGTCAGCTATTTCAGTCGAAGGCCAAAACGTTAAAATAGGAAAAACCTTCTATTGTTCTAGCTGGGAAAGACTTTTCAAAAGCTTTTCTGTATTTAAAACAAACCCCACTTTGTGGTGAGCTACAGGGTGTTTTTAAAAGCATTGCCCAACACATTACAGAGCGTATCTTTTGAATGAAAGTCATCTGGGGAATTAAAGGGTGACTGGCTGGCTGGGATCCACACCACAGCTTTGCTATCATTGATCAAATTGGTTACAGCCAGCCTTGAGGAGGAGATTTACCTCTACGGCAAAGCCACCACCTGGGTGAAGCCCAGGGCCCAGATGAACCGGGCTATTAGACACGGTAATTAGGCAAGGAGCCTGGGCAAACCAGGAGTGAGGTGAGGAGCGGTCACCAAGGGCAAGGGAAGCCGAGGGCGGAGGGAAGGGCCATTCATCGCCTGCCAGGAGCCCGGCAGGCACGGGGGGCACCGCGGGGCTGCTCCCCCAGGGCTCCGCAGAGCCCTCCGAAGGGCTTCAGCAAGAACCCAACCACAAGGGCGGAGACCCCGCAAAGCCCCCCCGCACCTCCAGAGCCCCAAGCTGCGCCCTCTGCCCCCGCCCGGCGGCCCCCAGTGGGAACAGAAATTGGGGAAAGCCCGAAGAAAGCGTTTGTCTGACCCTTTCCGAGCCCTCCCGCGGCGGAGGCGGCGCAGGCCGCCAGCACCAGGCACAGGCAGAGGACGGAGGCTGCCGCGGGCTGAGCCTTCATGGTGTCTGCGCGGAAAGCGGCGGCACCGGGTACGGCCTCGAACCTCCGGACAGGACGGGACCCGCTTACCTAGACTTTTTTTTTTTTTTTAAACTCCTTTTTTTTTTTTTTTTTTTTTTTTTTTTTTTCTTTCCCCGTTTTAAAAGCCCAGGAAGTGATGTGTGGCGGATGTGGGCGGTGCGCCGCTCTGACGGCTCGTCCCGGCGGTGCCGGGGGAGGCAGCCGGCGGGAAGGGTGTGAGGGGCTTGGGATGAGCTCTGCTCCTTACAGGGAGCGGGGAGCCCCGGGGTAGGAGTCATCGCAGCCCAGAGTCCTGGTTACTCCCCCTGAGCAAACCCCAGCGTTATCCCAACGGGAGCAGGCAGCGGTGGGAGGGGAGTGGTTGCGGGTTTATTCTTCCCAAATAAACCCTTTTGTCGCGCTGCTCTCCGGAGTTGCCCAGCTGCCGGGAAGGCAAAACCGACCGCAAGCGCAGCGTGTGAGGGAGGGTTCACTACGGGGGACAGAGCGAATGGTGACGCGTTAGGAAGCGCCGCGTCCCAGTTTGGGTCACAGGGCACCGCTCCCTGCCCCGAGGCACGGGCGACTGCTGCTCCCTGGAGACTACAACTCCCAGCAGGCCTTGTTGCCACCCGTCTCTATGTAAATGAGGTGGGCGGGCCCGCCCATCTGCGGGCGGGCTGGCGCCGTCACGTGGCGCGGCGCTTCCTTTCTCTGTGCGCCTCTCTTTCCTTCCTCGGCCGCCATCTTGTTCTCGCCGCGTGTTGGCAGCGGGGGCTCCGCCGCGCTCAGGTGAGGGGGCCCGCTCTTCCCGCGTCCCGGTGTCTCCGTGTCCTGGTATCGCCGCGTCCCGGTATCGCCGCGTCCCCACCGGCCTGAGGCGGGGCGCCGCGGCAGCTCGGTCCTATCCCCTTGGGCAGTACTGGGCCGTTCCTCGAGGAGAGGCCGAGCGAGCGACCCCCTTGTGCGGGGGCTGCCCTGGCTCGCGGGGCCGCGGCTCTCCCGTGAGACCGCGGTTACACGGGCTCCTGAGGGATGAGCCGTGTTCCCCTCCCGCTCCCCGTGCTCTGAGGCTGCCCAGCGAACCACCCTGAGCCCCTTCTCCCGCCGCCCCGCGGGGTCCCTCCGTGCGCCGCTCCCTGCCCCGCTCCCGCTCTTCCCCCGGTCCTTCCCGGCACAAAGCACATGCGGAGATTTCCGGGGATCACTGGTGACTCGCTGGGGCAGAGCAGCGAAACGCATTCCTTTTGCTGGAAGGCTTGAGGCGTTTTTTCACCCATTATGGGTTTTCAGGGCTTTCAGCCTTTAAAGGTCCCACCTGACTCGTGGTAGAAGCACTGGACAAACTTCCCAGTCACTGTATTGGATGAAGAGCTACCAGAGTTCATGTAGTAAATATGTCCATACACGAACTTCACAGAGTTTGGATCTCGCTTATTAGCCATAAGTATCATAGATTCATTATATGAATACTGTCTCAGGTATTTTAGTGATGACTGTGTCCCTGGACCCTCGTAAAGATAAGGTGTTTTCCCAGGTTTGGGTCTGGCTGGAGCCAGTAATTCAGTTAAATACTTCGAGCAATAAACTGGCATCTTGGAAATGAGTACCGCGGCCTGATGCAGAATGCAATGTCCTGTGGAGTTGCCTCATCATGGCATAGACACTTCAGGTAGATGTGGGTCCTTCCTACTGCAGGACCACTATGGATTGCTTAGGTGGTGTGGCTTTAAAGCTCTGATTTTGTGTGTTTGTTTGACACGCTGTTTTGGGTGATGTTCTAGAAGTTTGGAAAACCTGCTGCAGTTGTAAGAGTACTCTTAAAATGGACTGTGACTTTGTTACTGTTTTGATGTTAAATTGAACTTGTTCTTGCTCTTTAGACGTAGCACTATGAACCAAGAAAAACTGGCCAAGCTTCAAGCGCAGGTCCGAATAGGAGGAAAGGTAAGAAAACCACCAGAGATGCATTTGAAAGTATAGGCTGAAGCTCATAGAAAGAGAAGGAAAAAATTATTTTCAGGCTTGACTAATACAGGTTTTTTGTGATCTGGCCCATAGTGCAGCTACCTGAAATGCAAGTTTCTTTCAGTTCACAACGGCTGGATGAGCAGTTTCTAGTGTGCAAGCATTGTTTTAATTCAATGACTTGTTGTGACCTGTGAAAGCTCCAGCTAATCTCACCTGTTGGATGTTCCAGTTCGCCTTTATGGTCTTCCTGTTGGGGATTTTCTTCTTTGTGCCTGCTTCAGGCACTGGCTGTGCACTGAGCTGTTTCTTTTCTCTGAGCTAGTGGGTGGTTAATATGACCAATAAAAAGGCATGATGTTTGTTCAGTGTGGGTGCTCATCCCCTGTTGTAGGGATGATTGTACAAAAGTTTGCAAAGCAGGAATTCCAAAATTGCTGTCTGTGGAACACTCTGAAAGCGTTAATGACTTGGTTGCCAAAGTGGGACTGTTTAAATCACTGTATTTGTGCTTTGTTTGGGAAAAAATATCTTGGGGAAACTTCATTATGTATTGCTTAATATTAAGTAGTATTTTTGTAGCCTGGGTTAGTGGAAGGGAAAATGTTCTGCTGTTTGGTATTTGGTCTTTATGCTTAAGAAAAAACTTTAAATTGGGAATGATGGCCAAAGCTGTAGGTAAAGGGAAATAAGTTGAGAAGTGTTTTTGTCTACAGAAGTGTCTCATAATTTGAAAGATGTTGCTCAGACTGTGCCCTGACTTTTGCAATTAGTGTTGTGAGATTTTGAGTGGAGCTGACTGTTGTCTCTTGATTCTTCCCAGGGAACAGCTCGCAGAAAGAAGAAGGTGGTACACAGAACAGCTACAGCTGATGACAAAAAACTTCAGAGTTCCCTCAAAAAACTGGCTGTAAATAACATTGCTGGCATTGAAGAGGTATAGTGAAAAAACAAGTGTTTCCTGTTTGAAGTTAAATTCACTCTATTGTTTTGGTGGTGGTGTGGTGGGGTTTGCTTTTGGTTTTGACAAGTTTTATCTTCCAAGCAAAAGCATAGAGATCTGGTTATTGAGAGGTAACGTTGTTTGATGTATTGTTGCCTCATTGGCATTAATATGTATGTGCCTGGAGAAGGAAAGGTGCAGGTTCTGCTGGCCAGGCAGTGTGTGGTGGAGGTAGTAAGCTCTGTGCTCTGTGTGTGTCTTGCATTTATTGCAGAACAAAGCTTCTCTTCATTCTTGACTTTTATGAACTTATTTACCTGCTCTAAAGAAAAGAGCAGGAAATGTACATGGACTGTGCAGGCACATCTAGAGCAAGTGTGGTGCAGAGTATGAAGGAAAGTTTAGAAACATCTTGAATAAGACCTTAAGTCTGTATTATCAAAATTAGGACCTTTTACTGCACAAAAATTGCTGGAATTGTTTGTAGTAGTTACAGGAAATGTTTTTTAAAGCACTGCAGAGTCTCTACAGAAGCAGTTTCTGTGTTAATGTAAGTGGGAATGTGAAGGTTTCAGGTGTTCCTTGAATAGCTCTCATTTACATGTATTAATAAAACATGTTTTCCACAACAGTGTAGTGAGTGACCCTCATACACGGGAAGAGGAGGAGGTTTCTTCATCGTGAGCTCAGTGTGGCTGCAGTACTTGTATTACTTGGTTAAAGAAGCAGAATATTTACTCTGTGATTAATTAATTGAAGCAGGATTGCAAGGTGCATGCAGAAGTCACTAAGTGCATTGCTCCTTTCCAAAGGCAAATGCAGATTCTATGTGGTTTGCCTGTAAGTTTTCAGACCTCTGTTACAGAAACAGTTTGGTGTGTCTGTTTTCTTGAGCTTAATACAAATATGCAGAGCTATATGAACTAAAGAAAGACATGGTTCTTCTTAGTGTATGTTCAGTTTTTTTTTTTTGAGCGCAGGATCTTTATTCAGACACACTTATTAAGGAATTTAAATATGTCAGTGTAGGAAGATGATGCAAAATGTTTCTACCTTGATGGCAAGAGACATAATTGTGGAATGTTTTATTCAAGTGAACGCAAGTTGACCTTGGTAAGCTTCGTGCAGATAGAAGAGTTGAGTCAAGCATGAGTAACACATTTGTGTCATTTTGAAAGAGGCTCTTAAGTAACAGGATAACTGTGCTTGAAGCCTTTACCATTTCCCCATTGGCAAAGGACAGGACATTGCTTAGTTTTGCAGGAAAGCAACACACCTGGATTTCCTGTTCAAAACATATTTGGAACTCTGCTGCTGTGTGAAGATTGAGATGTTTTTGTATTTTAGATCTCATCCTTAGTTCTGAATCCCTCTTTTCTCCCTGTAACTTGGAAACATTGCTTAATGTTTTTTTCATGTAAGTTTAATACCCCTGTTCTGTTGGATGGGTAGAACTCTCTTCCTATGGTCAGACAATTATTTTTTGCATAATAGTTTATCCATGCCCAGAAGAAAAAGCTTTTCAGCTTTCTAAAGCAGGCCACTACACTGGCTGTAAGATAGAATTCTTGGTGATTCAGAAGGCCGGGGAAGAAGAAGAGAGCAGGATCACTGTGTGGTGTCCTTAGTCTTAAGAGCCCTCATGGAGTTATTGGGAAGGTATTGGAAGTCTGTTCTAGTCCAGTTGGTACATAGTCCCTGCGTGTGCATCCCTGCCTTGAGCCAGTGTGAGTCCTGTGCCTTTGCCAGCTGGGAGGAAGCAGGAATGTTTTCCTGGTAGGTGACACAGGTACCTGTGAAAGGCAATGGCTTAACCTGATGTGGCAAGGTGCTGCTGTTGGAGCTTTGAATTTAGATGGTGTTAATTCCAGGTGCTTTTATCATATTATCCTTTAGGAGGAGTGCTAATTACGTAATTTTTGATATTTCAAATCTAGATTTTTGTTATTATGCTTGTGTAACAAGATGCTGCAGCACTTAGGTAAATGTTATTAATATATTTAAACAGGTGAACATGATAAAAGATGATGGAACAGTTATTCACTTCAACAACCCCAAGGTTCAAGCTTCCCTCTCTGCCAACACTTTTGCAATTACTGGTCATGCAGAAGCTAAACCGATCACAGAAATGCTTCCAGGCATCTTAAGCCAGCTTGGTGCTGACAGCTTAACAAGTCTCAGGAAGTTAGCTGAACAATTCCCAAGACAAGGTAGGTCTTTTTGGAATATTTCATTGCTGACTTAAAGAACATATGAACTACAGAAAGTTTTAACCCATATTTAACAACAGCATGTGACTTAAAGTCAGAAGTGTGTGTGTGTGCTTTTATTTATTTGCCACTGTTGTGGAAGTAGAGGGTGGGGGAAGACCTTTCTTTTTATCTTTGTTGATTCAAGATTACATAGTCAGGCCCTGATTTTAAAAAAATAGATAAGTCTGGCATGCTATGATAGCAGGTGTACAACTATATATGGCAGACTGCTATGGGGAAAGCAAGTTCATGTTTTTACTTGGAAAAACTCAACCAGTTCTTTTTGTCAGGGAACCTATTCTGTTTTCTTTCTTCATAAAAAACATTTCTATTGCAGTTACAGAAGAAAAAAAAAATGTTCTTCTGCTCTACAATTCGCTTTGGAATCCAACCAAGACTTAAAAAAAAAAACCTAGTTAAAAATCAAAGTTTTAATAGAAAACTAAAAAAAAACAAATCACAGTTATGCATACGAGTCTTTATTTTCTATTAATTTTAAAACTTTGGGAGCATGGGTGGAGGGGTGTATGTGGTATAACTATTACTGTAATTTTACAGTTAAAAAATGAAGATTAGGTACAGTTCCAGTTTAGACTGTTATGGCCATTAAAATTACTATAGTTGGATGTGTTGCAGTTGTGTTTGGAATGGAATATACATCACCTGTTCTAATGTTTTCAACAGTTACTCCTTTTAAATCAGTTTTAATTTCTCCAACATTCATGTTCAGAGTTTAAGTGAAAGGGTTTGTTTTTCTTCTTTAGCAATGTGTAAAATACCTTCAAAATTTAGAGAGATGGATCATCGTAAGCATATTTGAATCATATGATATGTTGGTCATTGGTTGGTGCCATATTATTGTTGCATTAAAACACAGGACTTCACTTAGAAGATTGAGTCATGCTGGGGGTTTTCTGCATCATTTGATCTCTTTCAAACTCTTTATGAATACCCCATAGCATCTGAAAATGGCTCTGCTAATGCTTTGCAGTCGTGCTGTTAACTCTCAGTACCTGGTCATTTGTGTGTTTGTCACTATTGGGGACTGGGGAAGTGCTTGCTTTTCTCATATATATGGTTTTTATTTTGTTGTGTGAGTGTCCCTGATTCTGTATTATGAGAACTCAGTACCAGATTTCTTTTTATAGTGTTGGACAGTAAAGCACCAAAATCTGAAGATATTGATGAAGAAGATGATGATGTCCCAGGTAGGCACATACACACTTTTATATCCACTTAATAGATAAATATTTTGATTGATTCACTTAAATATGTAGCTTTTGATGTGATCATACTTCTTGCTTGCTAAGGGAGGCTTCTTATATAAGACAGTGTTAAAATACAACTTGGTATTCCAGCTTTTGAAAAAGGGATTACCTTGGGCAGCTACCTTAAATATTGAGTGAAACTAGGTTAAAATAGTTTCAGTGAGGTTGAACAGGTATCTAAATATCCAAACAGAGGTTTAGGACTGCAAAATGACATAATTGGCATAGTTATCAGGTTGTTTTCATATCAGGGTCTGGAGTGGGAATTTTTATTTCTGTAGTGGAAGAAAAAAGGATTATGTCAGTGTCTGAAAGTAAATATAATAAGTGCTTTATTTGTCAGCAAATAACTATTTTATCAATAACCACATTGCACTGTATCCTTTGGTATGGTGTGTTAGCTAAAACAACATACGTGTGGACCAGAGATTCAATTCCTCCTGCCTTGGCACTGATTTATTTCTTTGTGACCTTGCATAAAATTCAATTCTCTAAAACGCCAGGCATTCTTTAAAGAATGCTGATGCTCAAAGCTCAACTACAGCTAGTAGAGCATCTTTGGAAATCAGATCTTAATCACTTAATGTTAGAATTTTCACTGTTGGAATGTTTCTGCATTTCTAGTTCTTTGTATACATTTAAACAACCAATATTTTCTAAAGCCCTTTGAAATCTGCCCACAAAGAAATGGTTTCCCCAAGTGTAATTAAGTACTATTTAATCTGTCCTGTAACTGTATGCATTTTCATTAAATTTACAAAGGTAATCTTACTGGCCATTACTGTATTAAATATCTTCGTCTTTTTCAGATCTCGTAGAAAATTTTGATGAAGCATCAAAGAATGAAGCTAACTAAAACATTAATAGTTCTGGAAGCTGGCATGGACTAGATTTAAGAAATCAGCTATGTGGTTCCAAAGTTTTAAAGAAACAGAGAACATCATCTGTTAATAGTTCAGTAATATAAATATTTTGTATTTTTATGATGCTGTTTGTTCAGCATTTTCTGTCAGTTGATTTTGCATTTTGCACTTACTCCCAGGATCTACTCTTTTGGTCAAAAAGAAATGTCAGTGCAGTTTGAGGGGTGTGTGTATGTGTGTGGGTGTACGTATAGTGGAGAACAAATTGGAGAACACGTATTTAACCATTTACCCTTTTCTTTTGGAAGTAGAAATAAAATGAATCTTCAGCATCATTACTTTGATTATCACCAAATAGTGCACAGAGGGAGTTAAGATTAACATCTTGTCCACATTTTGTGACCTGAATGCATTACACCATTAAAACTTGGGGTTAATTTGCTGTAATTATTGGACTTGCAGGTGCGTTTCTCAATGTACACGTATTTGTTATCAACCTTGTGTTGATCCCAGGGTTTAGGGGTGATGAGCTGTTTTAGAGGCTTGTTTGGTACAGTAACTTTTTCAAAACTTGGTCTCATCAAAGTTTTTTCAAATTTTTTTTTTTTTGTCTCTAAAGTTTTGATACAAGCTGATATTTGACTCCTTCCATGTAGACTTAGCAGTATGTTCTCCTGTTGGTTACTAAAGTATTTCCCAGTCAAAAGAAAAACACCTTGGTTCTCTACTGTCGGGTCACTTCTTAAGCTTGGAGGTCTGGTTGTTAACAGTCCAGTGCACCAGTTTTGCACAGTAACAGGTTTTTGCTTGAATAACTTCAGGCTGTTCTCTTGGCATGACTGCATTTACTAGCAGCTGATGATCCACTCTCATTCTTAGGGCACTAGGAACTGAATGCACTGTGTGAACAATGTTTAGGGTGGGAGGAAAGAGTTGTTGACACTTTGCCTTGCTTCCTGCTGGGCAGTTGGTGCAGTGACTAGCTCTAAAGGGATTTTTTTTTTTTTTTTTTTTTTTTTTTTTTTTTGCCTGTAACTTACCTTGGCCTATAACCTACCTCTAGGTTTGGTGTCATCTATGTAGTAGCTTCTTACAAAACACAAATGCTCCTCAGGCATAAGGAGGACATTGGGAGGTACTGTTGGTACAGTGCAGTATTTATGACCTTTCTTTAAAATGCTTAATGTGAAGCTGTTTTCTCAGAGGCTCTTTCAAGGTTCTTGATGTAATGTGCATTACAGTATAGTTAGACATCATTGTAACCTCTGTCAAGGGCAGCTGTGGCTTACAAAAGCCACTTTTTTTTTCTCTACATCTGTCACTTAACTATGGCTTAATTGGAATATATCAGCTTTTGGTGTAGGCTCATATGCTAGAGAACTGTAATAGTACAAGCAAACAGTCCATGAGTTCTGGAGACTTCATGAACCCACGGAAGTTGAGCTGTAGTGGTTCATCAGCTGAACTCCTCGGTTCATTTTCTAGGCTTTGTTCAGTTTTTCCTGTTATATTTTATATACTACGTGGATCTTACTACAAAATAAAATAACAGTACAAAAGAGGAAGTGCTCCCTCCTGTGTGTTGTCTGCTCCTCCCACCAGCACTGGCTGAGGAAAGCAGGTGGATGCAGCAGCTGTTTGAGACGGCACTGCATTCTTGGTGACAGTGACCAAGGAAGACATTGGGCTAGGGAGGGTCCTGTTAGAGCTCTAGGATTTCACACTCCCTATACTCACTCCTATTTTCTCTGTGGTGTTGAAAGAAACTTTCGTTTGTTTTATGGCTGATCAGCTGCAGATGATTTGTTCTGTTTATAAGGAGGAGATGTCTCCACAAATGCGTGCTCGGGCACATGGAATTGTCTTCTGCTGCCTCTGTGAGCCCAGGGAGCAAAGGAAGGACGTGAGACCACAGGTATTTGCAGTGTTCCTCTGTTTGCTTAAGAGGCACAAGTGAAGAACCTTTCCAAGTAGCAACAGTACAGAGTTGATATATGGGACATCCCCTTTCTAAATACTAATCAGATACTGAAAATTCCTGCTTGTTCGTTCTGATGCAGGAGGTATATCAAAAGTAATTCTGTGAGAGACTAAAAGTAAGCCTTGGAAACAATGATTCCCTCAGTTTATATAGCTGAACTTTCTGATTCCTACAAAATACTGATTTAGTTTTTGCTCTTGAATTTACATGTTAAACCCTCAATTTTTTCCTACGTTGACAACCAGTAAACCAACTAACTATGCTAGCTTATGTAGTTATATTATCTTCAGTTTTTTTTCACTGTATCTGGAAACAGTCAACCACTTATGATTTGCTGCTGGAAATACTAGAGCTTATCAATCATTAAACTGATTTTAATTAAAATTAGCCTATCGAGGCTGTTGTGGGAAAAGCTCTTTTTCTTTTGGATTCATTCATGGTATAACACAAACAGTGTTTGTACATGCTGATGGAAATGCAAGGTTACTAAAAATAGTTCTGGGGAGCATTGGTAAATAAAAACTCCCCTCATAAAGGTGAACACCATGTTCTTCTTTGCTTGGCTTGAAGCATGATACCACCATACTTCTGAAGCCCTTGTGCTTACTTGCTCACTACTTAACTCTGCTGATGTATTAAAGATACTGGTAATGCTACTGACATGTTAAATAACTTAGCAGTGATTGGAAAGTAGTGAGATGGAGCAGAAAGGAAATAAAAATGTCTCCTGGACTGTATGTGAGGGAGTCAGAGCTCGATCAGTGAAAATAAAAGAATCGGCAAATGTGTGAGACAGCAAACACTGACCTTCCTGCCCTGGCTGCTGGTGCATTTGTGTAGTTCCCTAGCTTATGGCAGGGAAACCTGGGTCTGGCTGGCTTCTCTGGGGCAGGAGAGAAGTCTGAAAACCTGCAATTGTTTCACAGTTTTCTCTATGGAAAAGAAATGCCTGTGTGTGATGGATGCCAGAGTTACAGCGCAGGCACTGGTGCTGGAGACTTGGGGCTGGGTGCATGGATTTCCCATGTAGAGCTGGAGAACAAAGTGAATTTACAGCTGGGAATGTTTGTAGGGTGGAAAGAGTTAATATAAAATGGACATTTAATGCACAATACAGACCTTGGACTTCTTGTTTTTAGCTTTTGTTATATAGCAATACTTGAAGAGTGCACAGGAATGATAAGGATGAATTTAGAACTGCTGTGGAAATATGTTGATAACTTGCTCATATTTGTCAACTTTCCATGGGAACTAGGAGTTGCTATGAGCTCCCTTCTGCCAGGATCTTCACAAATAATGTTTTGGATTTGGTGTGTACAAAATGAGCACTGGAGGTCTTACAGCTGATTTAATTAGTGAGCAGTGGGTTGATTGACGAGCGTACTTCAGTTAGCAGGAAGGAACTGAGGAAGCCATAAAAGCACAGTAAAGCTGTACTATGTATGAGATGAATTAATGTCTCTACTGAGGAAGGTCCAGGAAGGATATTCCTGAGGTTCCTTGGAATCAGGACCCATGCAGCTCTGGACAGTAGGAATTTACAGAGGGCTGAGCAAACTGCCCCTTAGGTGAAGGTGAGTGAGTGAATTCTTCCACTAGCACTGAAGATCAGTCTGCTCATATTATTCGAAGGCAGTACTGGTTTGCCCAACAAAGTGAGTAGTCTTTATTCTGGGGATCCAGATTTCACGAATTAAATGATCCCTGTTTTGTACTTGAGCAAATGAAGTGGTGCAGAAGAGAAGCACATCACAACAGCAGCCACTGCAGCTTCACAGAAGTGACAGCACAATTGCAGGGAATAGTTACTCACCTTTAAATGCTTTCCCATTAAATAATTTTTTTAATCCCTCTCTTTTAAAGACCAGTTTGCAGACACTGAAGAACTTAATGGATTTATCCAGAAACATGAGGGCTGCAGTATCAGGGATTTGGGGAGCAAGCAAAGACATTATTTCTAAAATTGGTATTCTTGGTCTGTTTGGGTGGAAGCTTGGGTTGCTATCTAGAGCAGGGTTATTGGGGCTTTCACTTCACATCCACCACTGTTACAGGACTAGAAAAAAAACCAGACTTGCACATCTTCCAGGGCCTTGGTTTGCATTTATTTCAGGAGTACTGCTCTGCCTCCTCTATGTGCTTTGTAAATTAATGAATACCAAACTGAATGTTTCTTGAGAGGAGAGAGCTACATCTCTGTGCAATTGGTATAAAAAGCTACTTCTGTGTGATAAACACATAGTATTTGATGGGTTCTCTGTGCTGTTAAGCTCCCACTAAACATCAGACCCCCAGCTTGCTCAGATGCTGCTTTTTTGTCAACTGTTATCTGTCAGATTCTCACATATTAGACAGCACCTCATTGAATTCTGCATTGCAGGTAGATTTTTGTAGCTAAGCTAAATTAATTGCCTCTTTGAAGTAAAAGGAGTTCAACTGCTCATTTGAGTTCTTGAATTTGTTTGTGATATTTTTGTTAAAAGTATGAATGCTAAGGCAAACATAGAAACAGAAAACCTTATTCCAAGGCGTTTTGACCTTTCAGTGCACATATCCCAGCTGAATAAAAGGAGTTATGCAACCTCATTGCACTTTCTTGCAACATCCTTGTTGCAGCTATAGTAACTGCTTATGTCAAAAAGTAATATTAGAAAGTATTTAATGTATTTTTAGATTCTGTCTAATGCAACTTAGCTGATAAAGAAGAGCCAGTGCTGTGAGACCAGCTCTCTACAGACATTGGGAAGTGTGGCGCAAACAACATTTTGAGAACAGCAGATCTCATTTTGAGGCCATGTGCGAAGCTGGAAATTTCCAAGCAATGCAAATGATTGCCTGACATAGGTAAGTGAAGATGTAAAATCTCAGCAGAGGTCAGCAGGATGCCAGACCTTTGCACACCAAGAGTGAAGCTTTCACTGATCTCTAGCTTTTCTGCTGCCAACAGAGCAAGGCTTCCCCTTCCTTTGCTTTCCCAAACTGACACCTGAGGTCAGCTGGACCAGCTTGCTCTGAAGCTACAGGAGCCCATCTTGTTGCCTTTGCCTCACTGCCTGCCAATGAGCTTGAAATGTTTGGGAGATAAAGGTTAACCCCCTGACAGGGAAGTGTTTGCAGGCAGGCTGGATGGGGATGGCCAGCAGCAAAGCAGCCTCACAGGCTGGGCTGAGCTGGCCCTTGAGCCCTGCTGCTGCTGGGGCTTGGCAAGACACTGTAGGGCAGCTTGTGCTGCTGCTGCCAGGGTCGTACGGAGTTTGGGAAGAGGGGAGGATTGGCCATATTGAAGCCTTGGGTGATGATGTTGTCAGATCCTCTAATTTGCAATTTGTTTCTAAATTTTTTGTTGTGAAATAGGAATTCTGTCCAGTTCACTCTGCCTGCACCATGGGCAGATATAAGCTGCCCATGTGAGCCCAGTGTGCCCTCACTGCCCTCTGCCCCAGCCACCCTACTGCTCCACAGCTGCACAGCCTTCCCAGTGAGCCTGTTCTGCATGTCTCCTAGATGAACACTGATTTACTGGGGCAAGCTGCTGAAGTTTTGATGATCCATGCTGCAGGTTCTTGTTCACTGAAAATCACTTTAAAATTTACTGACTGAGATATTTAATATGGAATTTCCACTTTTGTGACAAGATCTAGTTTCAAATGGTTTCTGACACATGCTGTTGAATTGAAGACAACCCTAGTTTGCTTACAGCATTGTTATAATCTCCAGGGAGTAGCAATGCAACTAAATTCCTGCTCTGTTCAGTTTGAAACCTTTGCTCTATTGCTGGAGACTTGGCCTGCTCTGTGATTGACACTTGTAATTAGTGACATCTTGCATGTTTCTGAAAGAATGCAAATACAGCCTAAAAGAATTTTTACTTTGAATAAGGATTTCTTCCCTTGTATATCTTAAGTTTTCCAAGCCTGCTTCCAGAGTTTAACTGAAAGACATCAGGTTTTCTCATGATCTCCTAATGGATATTTGGGCAATTTGCTGAGGCTTCCTTCTATTTTGATACAAAAGTGATGCCAGTCTTCTGAAAAACAGAGGATGTATTATTTTCTAGTCTTTAATATATCAGCTTTCAGCAGCATGATTTCAGTGTTGTTGTAAATTATTAACTTTTGAACACAGGGATATTATTGCCTCTAACTCTTCTCCTGCCCTTTGAGTTACAGGGTTGCTTTCATTGGCAGTGTGCACTGAGAAATCATGTTAGCCACTTGCAGCCCTAAAATTGTAATAGTTTATCCCATTACATGGTGATTTTTCCAGCTCAGTTCTCCTGAGAACCTTGAAATAGGTTTTCTTTTTTCTTTTAAAGGCTATAGTCAAATTTGAAGGGATAATCTAGCTATTGTTTCTAGTGGAATGCATGTTCTATCCTGATGATTTTGTAAATTATAGAGGATTTTTATAGTGCAGTCTGGGTCGCTGAGAACCTGGTGAGTTCTTTGAACAAGCTTGCTTTTTCTTTGGCTACAAGCAGACAAATATCATTAGCATCTTAAGTGATGGAAACTCTTCCATGAAAAATGCACACAGTCTTACTGGTTTTAATCTCCACAAGCACTTCATGGATTTGCAGCAAACTGTAATAAAAGGTTTAGATGTCTTATACCTCCATTTCCTCAATGGCTCACAGTAGCATCATCAGGAATGTACAGCTATTGCATTTGCCTTTGTGACTGCAGTTCTGTCATCTTCCCTTCTCTATAGCTGTTGTGGTATTGTCTGAGCAACAGGACTACTGAATTTGACTGCCATCACAGTGTGCTGATACTTCCAAACTACTCAGATCCTCATGTTCATTATGGTTCAGGATGCCCAGTATTTGTTGGAAAAGAAAAAATGCAAGTAGAAACTATTCAGAACAAGAATTCACTTGCATTGAATAAATATGGTGAGCAATTCTTTTTATTAGTTTCTCTGTTGAGACATTAATCTGTGTTAAAATTTGTATGAGATGTGCCTTGGTTTGATTTTTGCCCTTTTATCTTAGATAAGCCAAGATAAGAGAGGTCATTAAGTACTTGTCCTCAATTACTCCTGCCCTCATAAGCAGTCCCATGAAAAATTGCTGCAGGAGGAGTTACATGCATTGGTCTACATGCACAATAAAAACAAGGTTTAACAGTTGTTCCTACCATATTTAAGTAATCCTGTTAAAGCAGAAACAATTGCAAGTTTTATACTTGGAATATCTTTCTGGTCTGATGAAAGCAAAATAAAAGACAGATGTCAAAGAGCATTTTTCTTTCTCATTCCCCCACTCTCTTCCCAAAGAGTGCAGCTTCTTGATGTATGTGCTATTATTTACTGTGCCCTATTTAATTCTGTATCATAGTCAAAATTGTTTGAAAGGGTTCTGGCACTTTGAAATGGGCCAGAATGATACCAGCCTTTTTTAGCAAACTCAAAGCATTCATCTGACTGACTGCTGAGGTACGAACATGAACAACACACAGACATCTCTCACTGAGATGCTGAGGAAATAGCTGGTCAGGCCTTCCCAAGTGTCTGACTCACAGCACTCCACAAAATCTCAATCATGTGATTTAGCAAGGCATAAATAAGCCCGAGGTGTTTTTTTAATAGGCTTAATTACACCTGGTGAAGCAATGTCTTTTTGCTTGAGCAGGGAGTTGCTACACTGCTGCGAAGGCAAACCAGTGCCAGGAGAACAGGAAGGTTCCAGCAGAGCCATGGAGTTCATGGGACAAGCAGGAGGAGTGTGTGTACACCTCCATGGCATTTGGTGGTGGGGTTTGCCTGTGACGGTAAGACCAGTTGATTCCCCGTTTGCCATCACTGCTGACTCAATAAATGACATGATCAAGATGAGCATGTGTGTTCCAGATTTTTTTGTTGTTGTTTGTTTGGGTATTTTTCCCCCTCATATGGACTGGTGAAAGAGGAATGAACCAATGGGAAGTGGGCATACCTGCCTAGAATAATTAGTGAGGAGATCTTTACATAAAACCAGTGACACTATTGTTCATTTCACTCAATTTTTGTGACTTAATATCTATAAGAAATCATGGTTTTGAGGAGACATTAAAGATCGTCATCAGTTTCACTCCCCTTGCCACATTCCGGTGTCTGCAGGATTCTATACTTGTCTGGTCTAACACCACACCTGGCAAATGGGAATTTTAAGTATGTTTCCATGAATAAGGAGGCCAGCACAGGCTGGTATGTGAAGCATTTGCTAAGCTTGTACAAGTGCAACCAATGGGATATTTTCCACCATTAGGGGAAGGGGCTGGAGCCAATGCCATCCCAGCCACTGCTGGGCTAATGCTGGGACCCCAAGGATTGCCTGTCAAACACAGAAGGTGAGTGCTCAGGGGAGAACACAATGTTCCACTGATGTTGCATCATCCTATTGTGTAATGGGCCTTGCTGGATACTAATTCCTTTATTAGACTGCTCTCTGTGAAAACACTGAATAAAAGATGTCCCTTTACCTTAAACCTCCATGGGGATTGTAAAATTAATGACAGCTGATTTTCAGTAGTTGTGAATGGCAGTGAAGTCCAGGTACAGGGCTCAGGGCTTCTTCCTTACAGAAACAGCAACAATGTCCCACCATGATGACATGGATGACAGGATCCATCCCACAGATCTTGCCTTTGAAATAGACATTAAATCGTTGAATAATCACCATTTTGTGAAAGTTGCATTGAGGTGTTGGTCATCTGGCAAAGCACTCTTGTTTACTGGTCAGCTTTCATTTTTTACAGTCTGTTAGATTAAATGGCATTTTTACCAACTTAAAATCCTTTCTCAATCAAAGTCTTTAGTAGTAGGGAGCACTTTGAAGTCAACCTAGAAAGCACATTCAGTTCTTTCTGGTATTTGAAGTTCTTTGCCTATTGCATAAATTACAGGCCTAATGCACTCCCCTTACTCCCACATGTGAATATAATTCACGTAAATTATATTGAAATTCAGTCTGTCTTCCCCAACCCTGAATTTGTTAATCACTTGGACACTGCCACAGTCATGAAACCATGAGCCTGCCACAATTCTTCTGAATGATCATATTTCTTTCTTGTAGCCTCATACTTTCTATTCACTCTCCTATAGCATCCACTTCCATGTTGCCATACTACATAAAGTCCTGGCTCAGTTTTGGCCTGGCTCCCTTATTCAGCCAAGAGACAGGATTTTAGTTATTATTTTTAAGATGCTCAGCTTCTTGCAAAGTATAGGGGAAGATGTTTGCTCATCAGGTTTTTTTCCCAGTGTGAAGCACTCATTTTTGTTGGAAGAAAAGTCCAGCCAGCAAACAATATCTTTCTGTCTGTCCAATCAAAGAACCCCTTCATTGCCAAAGGGAGAATGAGGGAGAGGGACAGCTCTGTTTTTGTTTTTCAGTATCAATATGTTGGGCTTCTTTCTGCAGATGGGTAGTACTCTTACCTTTGGTGCTTGGAAACATGACCTTTCTATCCAGTCTGCTTTTCACTTTATTCTTTTTTTGTTTTGCTACATTTTATATAAAACTGTTATATAATTCATACAAAATCGTTTGTTTAATAAAAAATGATATAACTCTATAAAGACAATAAGGGATTTGGTATCAGATATATCAAATGGATAAACCATTTCCTTCATTTTCTAAGTTTATAGGAACATTATTCCCTTTACAGACAGTTTTCTTTCATGTCATATGTGGTACTTGAGAATCAGTGAAGGTGACATTTCTAAATGAAAAAATCCCTTTTTCCTGAGCCTTTTCCTGCTTTACAGTTGTAGCAGCCTGGAGGGAAGGTGCTAGTGCTGGAGCCAGGCCCTATGTGTACCTGCACAGAGTACAATCACTTCAGACTCCTGTTTTATAACACTTCAAAATTATATCAATTTCAGAAAAATAGTTTTGATGTCATGTGAATGTGATCTTCAGAGAGTAAATTAAATGGGTTATAACTGTCTTCCCTAGTGAATTTATGGTGTGGGGAGTTTCAGGTCAGCCCAGTTGACTGCCTCATTTTTCAAAGCATTTCACTATGGGTTCTACATTTTCAGTTAAACTGTTGCCATTTAAAAAGATGACTTCCATGTCATTTGCAAAGCATGTAGAAGCTGGAGGCAATTCAGCATTTTGACACTCTTAATTAACTGATGGCCTGTCATGAAAGCAGGTTGTAATTAAATGATATAGTAATTTTGGCCGTGCTGCCTTCCAAACTATTTTTATATCTCAGCAGAATAATTCAGGTGGTGACATCATGTCAGTATATGTGCTTCTCCTTCCTCAGTGCCTGCTCAGGAATTGATTGTTACTCATGGTTTGAAATAGCTTAAAGAAAATAAATTCCAAGCAGTTCTTAGTGAAAAAGGAAATAGAAATTTTTAAAATTTCCTGTCACAGACTGTGGCCTGTTATGCTGTCAGGGTTTGTGAAGATGACTTGTAATATGTGACAACCTACATGTCCTGTAAAAGAGACTCACACATTCAGAGTTTCTAGGGCAATCCAGATGGGTTCATGAAAAATGGTGGGAGAAAAAAGTAATTTTGATGGCTACAGCGCCTGAGCCTTGGGATGCTGGTAATTATTTGAGTACGATTGTATTTGGATTTGGGCCCAAAGTACTTTTGACTAATGAAGATTTTGCTGTTTTCAACTAGAGGGTGGGTGTTGAAATGGGAGTGCTTTTACTGGATAAGCAAACAGTTTAGTGTAGGTATTCCAGGATGGACATGTCCCTAACACAGCCTGACAGTGCTACTGTTCAGAAATGAGTGGGATTTGTCAGGAGCCTGTAATACCCACTGCATTTTGAGCCAGGTTCTTTTGATGTCCATTTTCTGATCTGCTGCCCTGGGGAAATCTGCCATCTATTCATCTATTCAATCCTTTAATAACATCCCTTGTGCCAGGAACATCATAATGCTGAACGCCGTGACTGAGACGTTACTCTGAATATGCTGAAGATCTTTGCTTGGTGTACGATGAAACAAGCTTTGGGGAATAAGTGAAACAAAAGAGTGTGTAGGATATCCTTTAATTCAATGAAGAATGTGGGTGGAGAAGTAATTGAAATGAACAAGATGCTTTGGATTTTCGTAAATGCCTTAAATACTTCAGGGTGTGCTTAAAGCTTTGTGTGTGTGTGAACCATTTCACCATTGAAGAACTGATGAAAGCAGGAGCCCATGTAAAGCAGGAGCCCATGTTTTCAACCATTCTTTACCTGCCCCCCATCACACCTTTTCTCTGAGGTATGAGCACTGTGTTCCCTGTGGTAGTTCTGATAGAGGAGAAATAACTCTATGAAGAATTTTAGGCTTGTGTGTGGCTGACTGACAGCCACCTGTTGCTGAAAGCTACTGCAGTGGCTGCCTTACCTCTCTGTGCCCTCAGCAGTGGCAGCTGTTTTTGGCTCTCCCCTACAACAGTCACCAGTTGCCTCAGTCAAGTGTGGTTGAATTCAAGCAACATATTCCTGAGTTATTTAAGAAACAAAGATGTGCCTGCAATCTGCAGCACAGGTGTGTAAGCCTTTCTCCTTTGAAAGACAGCTTCAAATATTCTGCACAAAGGATGGTGGGTTTGATGCCCACCGTCATTGAGGAGCAGTAGGGAGGAAAAGACTAAGATGCCAACAGCAGATATGCCAAGAAAGTGTTGCAAAAGTGATGCCTGCCAGATTCTTTCAAGAATAAAATCCCTTTTGCTGGAGTTTGACTCAGTCACGCCTTGAATTATTTAATTACCAAAAATCATTAACCAGAGCTTGAGAATCTTGTATGTCCATGCATAGCAGCTATTCATCTGTCTCCAGTGCAACAAAGAAGGGAAATGCTTAAGATAACAATGAGCCAACTACATCTATCACTTCCTTTCAAGTAAGTTTCAGTTCCTCCCTAAAGAAAACTCAGCTCTTCCTTTGAATCTAGGAAGACCTAAAGAATAAACTCATATATACCTATTAGATCAAAGCCTTCACATAAGCATTAAGGAAAAAAAAAAAAAAAAAAAGTAGATGAAGGTTTATACTTTTGCTTACTTATATCCTAAAAAAAAAAAAAAAAAAAAAGGCTTCTCAAACAACAAAACAAACCAGACTGGAAATATGGAGCTGCATGGTCATAGACAAGTTGACAACATTACACTTGGAGTAAAAACTTAGTTTGAAACATTTCTTACCTCAATCAGAAACTATGAGCTTCATGGAAGATGTGTGCCCTCACTTCTGCTCTCCCCCATCCTCTGCCTTCCTTTGCCCCAGCACTCACTGGGCTCCTTTTCTCTGCATCCTCCCTTCTTCTACCGAGACCAGCAGCTTTCCCTCTCCTCCCTCAGGTTCACAGACCTGCGGATCTGGAGGAATTGGTGAAAGAAATAATGAGAAAAAATGATGTTATAGCATTCCCCCTCAGTGCCCCAGTGCTGCACACCACAGTCTGTGAGGCACAGAGATGGGATGCATCCCTGTTGGCTGTGCTCTGGCTGCACAGGCTATACAAGGAATCAGATGTAGCATTTTCTGACCTTCATCTGTTTGTTTTGTATTTGTTCCCACCTTGGACTTCAATTTCTATTTAAGTGCTTTCCACAAAACCACAGAAGAGCAGAGCTTCTCTAACTCGGTGACACGGCCCCCTCAGCTCTGCCCATAACCCTCACCCTGTCAATAGGGATAGGACTGAGGAATTAAAAGCTGAAATGACACCATATAAAGATGCAGAGAAACTTGAGATTTAAAGATACATTGAAAACATCATCATCTTTACAGAAGAAGGCTAAGGAGGTACACAGCAGAAATAAACAGAATTGAGGGTTACATAGAGAATAATTTTTCCTACATGAAAAAGAAAAATTAAGTTAAATTGTGCAGTAGAGCATTTACATCTGCTGGAAGAAAATACTTTTAAAGTGTCACAATTAGTGCCTGGAACTCACTGTTACAAGACATCACAGACTAAAACAGGATTTAAAATGATTAAATGTTTTTCTCCATGTGTAAACTGTGTCTCCATTTATATAAGTATCATATATAATGATGAACAGATTTATTTAATTTGTGTACTGAATCTGTAAAAAATTCTGACAGCTTCTTTGGTCATAGAATACAGTTATGCTGGAAGAAATGAAAGAAAAGACACATCAAAAGATATCACTTCAACAGTCATAATAATGAGTTATTTAATAATACCGATGTTGATGTGATTTTTCAATTTGCAACAGTTTTATTTTCCACTGTGTGTAATTAAAATCAAGTCAAGTTTGAATTATAGTGTTTTGATTTCTCTAAAATTCTTTCATCCTTAGAATTTTCCTTGCATCTCAAGCACTGACATTCAAGGGAGTAGGTTCTGTTCACAAAATCAGGCATTCAAAAATCCTCCAAAAAACATCCTCTGTGCTGCTGTTCGCTGGTGGAATTCCTCTCTGCCATGTCTGGTGAGGTTTGCTCCCAGCCAACACATTGCATAAGCCTTGCTTCTAGGAGTGAGTGCCCCAAGCACGTTCACTGAAGCCCACACAAATGCCTGAGGTGTTATTTGTGAGCTTCTAAGCTCCGTTGTAGGGCCTTTTTTTGATCTAGGTTGGAGACTCTCAGTTTGAAAATCATCTGTTCTTCACCATTGTGCTTCATACTGGCCATGAAGTGTAGAAATTTTGGTGGTGCATATGGAAAAGTGTGTAGGGCTGTCAACAACTCTGAAACTCCTTTATAGAAGTTGTGAGATACTTCTTTTATAGAGTTGTGCTGGGCCCTCCCACCTCACCCATACATCACACTTGAGGCAGGTTTTTTTAGACCAAACTGGCATGAATTATGACTTTTATCCAAACAATATCAGTTCTCCTACCATCCGCCATCCTCTGGCACAGCTCCAACATTATTCCTGGAGTACTATCAGCCTTAAAAGAGTTCTGTATGACAAGAAATTAAATAATAGCACATCCCAGAGACACCCCAATATACAGGGGATAAGTTGTAAAATCAGGAGTTCTACAATTCCAGGCCAAACCCTTAAATGCATTTTTTCAGTGATAACGAACAGGTATTTAATCCTCACAGGGTGACTAGAAGGTTTCAACTATTTGTAAATTACTTTCACGTCTTCAAATGAAAATACATATCTGTCAGCATTTTAGGGAGAACAATTTCTGCAGATGGAGTCAATGTCTCAAACTCCTATTCATTTTTGAATCTCAAGGTTCTTTTGTCTCAGTGAACCAGAAAGCACATATTTAGGTGGTGATTTCATATCTTCCAAATGATGGCTTTTCAGGTAATCATCATAATAACCTTTCCCATAAGAGACTCTCAAAGTGGTTTCACAGACCTTCCTAAGGACTAATGGAAAACTTATGCTGTAGATATAACTATTTTTACTGCACACAGGGAGAGGGGATCATGGGGGTTAAATGTCACTCAGCAAGGCAGCAAAGAGTTGAACAAGAACCTGTTTCTCCCAATTCCAGATCCTGGCAGGTTTTTTGTTACTAAGCACAGACGTGTTCATCTGGAATAGCCTCACAAATACAAGAACCCCACTTCCAGTTTCTGGCCAGAACAGGGATGTAATCAAAAAGGTACTTAAGCATTTCCAGGGCTTCTAAATACGAATGGATAACAAAATAAACAATAAGAATTAAATGATCCAGTTGTTTATTGGAACTACTAAATCCTGTAATTTGACTTCCTGCTTAGCAGAGGCTTTCAAATTACCTGAGTATCACATCTCACTCTCAAATACCAAGTCTAAATAACAACCCTTGAAAAGTTGTCCTGTGAGTATGAGTGAGTTTGCATATGGATTTGTGTCTTCACCCTCTCATCTCTTCCTTGCACTAACCTCAGCCCTGCCAAGACCAGGATGACCCTGCTACCACAATGGCTTCAGCTCCTTCCACATTCTCTGCAAGGCCAGGGCACTGACTGACAAACTGGCTGCTGTCACACTGAGTATGGACCAGCACTTGTTTTGGATCATGTCTCTGGCCATGGATGGACACAAAAAATTCTAAGAACTAAATTTGTTTTGAGAATTACCACTTTTTCAGCTGTGGCAGAAATTGGCCAAGAGATCCTAAAGATACAGGAAAAGAGGGAAGGGGAGAGAAAGACAATTTAATTGAAGAAATGCTATTTCCTTATGAAGTTTGGTGTAATCATCTAAAATGGGTGCCAGAGGGAGAGAAAGAGAAAAAAAATGAGAGGTCCTTTAAGTCCAAAGCCCTTTCTCAAGCTCCCATAGGGGTTTAAAACAGATACAGACACAGATCTCTTAGAGCCTCTAGGCCAGTGTTTGGAGTATGGACAGAAAAGCGATGGATGTTCAAGATTTAGCCAGCATAGACAGTAAAGAAGTTTTAACCCTTTCAAATGCATAACCTAATGAGTTTACTGTTGAAAAGGATTGCCACATAATCTTTTTTATTTTTCTCTTTTTTTTTTCTTTTTTTTTAACTCCTAAGGATACATGGCACATTTAAAATTTAAATTTGACAAAATAAGAATAAGTATTCAGCATGAAATGACTCTAAACTGACTCATACAATGAGATGGTGACCTAGCAGGCCTTTTTCCTTCCAAGAGATTAAGTCCTATCTGGTGGAAAATGCATCATAGATTAATTAAGTGCCCATGTATTAGTGGCTTTATCGTATGACTCACTAATACTGAGCTAACCTTAATATAGGATTCGGAGAATCTTAAGCCAAGGATTTTATTGATTCACATTGTTCTAGTGCAGGTAGTACTTGAGTTTAATGGATGAAGACTGCACAGAATTTAGAAAAATCAAAGATTCAAGGCAGATGAGGTAATCAAAACGTATAAGGACAGACACCACCGGAGCCGAGCCAGTCTCTCAGCCACTAGAGGGCAAAGCCACAGCACTGCAGTCGGCAGCGCCGTCTGCTCGCCTCTTTCCGAGGATGTTATCAGCGAGGGCGTTTATTTTACAACAAAAACTGGTTAAATGATCACTAAGCCCTTCACTATGAACGGCGTTAGTAATGAATACTTAGAATATTGTTTCTGTCAAAGTGTGGCATGCAAGCAGTTATTAGTAACTGTGCAGGAAAAAAGCCAACATTTTCTTCCATGGAACTGTGAATAAAAGCTTCAGTCACTCAAGAGGTTTGGACTCTTAGGCTCACAGCACAGGCCTTTCCTACTCGAGATCATGCATATCAGTAGAAGGCTGTGCACTTTTATCAGAACTATGCTGGGAAAGTAATGAACATTTTGCTGCAAAGTTTTCTAGTTTTTTGATGATACCAGATCAGACTGAGACTCCTGAATGTTTCAATGACAGATTTTGGAGACATCCAGAGCCTTATGTACAATCCCCTACCCAAGTCCGCCTTCGACCTTCTAATATTAAGAATTCTTGTTCTCTCTACTGGTTCTTGCCCTCTCCTGTGTAATGAATGTTATCAAGCATCTATTCTCTGCTCACACTAAATTTCCCACTGCACTTTTCAGAGATCAGGCATGGGTCAGCTTTGGGGTGGACCTGAGAGACTGCTTTGCACAAGATCAATGTGCTGTCTGTGACAGTGGCCAGAAGCAGATGCCAGAGGAAGAGTTTAGTAGCAGGATAATCATATAGTCACACTTGTCAGGAGTATCCTCCCAGCTTCCAGCAATGCATGTCTCAGGCTTCCTGAGTGAGAAAAGTTATCTTGGTATGCAATATGCTTCAAAGGCTTCGCCTTCTGTGAACGAGTCCACCCATCCCTTCAACCATTGTAAACACCGCCATCCCCAGGGCTGCTCCCATCATGTGCTGAACAGCACATGAGCTGTGTCAGATGATGCTGAAAGGGATGACAGGTTGTTACTTCTTAGTGCCCTAGGAAATCAACTTCTGCATAGACAAGCAGCCAGAATCCACAGCTACAGACACAGAGTTCTACCTCCTGGGGAGCAGACTTACAGGACTGAATCCTGCTTCTGTTAAAATTAAGTTTTTACAACCTCCTGATTTTTACATTCCCAGTGCTGGGAAATCCAGCTTGTCCCGTCCTAAACTGTCCTGGTGATTAATTACCTACCCTGGTAGAAGACCTCACAGGAAGATGAATACATCTGCATACACTCACTGAATCTTGAAGGTCCTTAAAACGTGTAATTGTGTCACCCCTTCACCTTCTTTCTTGACACTGAAATAGACTGAACCTTTTCACTTTCAGTCTAAATCATTCTTATTGATCTTCTCTGAACCATCTATTTTTCAGCTTCTATTAAGGAATTAAGGAATTTAGGTATCAGCCTTCAGGAGCAGTGGGATTAGTACCAGAAAAATAGAGACATCTTTCTATATTCTCCTGTTTATAAGCCCAAGGATTGCATTATCCTCTTGGCTACAGCACCACACCACCTGCTTATTTTCTCCTGATTATATGTGATGATTCTTGAGGTTTTTGAGCATTACCTTGTAAAAGCACAAATTCTCTCATCCTATAATCACTCCCTCTATTCCTTGATGCATGTTTTTACATTTGGCTGTACAGAAATGCGCATTAATTGTTATCAAGCTGTCTCAGCTACTTTGCAGCATGACTTGTTATTTATTAATCCCTATTGCTTACATCACTTGCAAACTCTTTAAGTGATGATTTTATGTTTTTCTTAAAACCATTAATATCAATACGATGCAGTGTAGAACTAATTGCCATAGGATGCAGAAACACATTCTTCGATGAGGACTTTTTATTTTCCCACTTTGTAACTGTCAGTTAGTTAGAGTCTTAACAGTTTAATAAGTGCTGTGATGAGTCGGTATCATTTTGGCTTCTTAATTAAAATGCTGCAAGTTACCAGAACAAATATTTTGCAGACCTACTTACCTTCATCAACCAAACTTGTAATGCCATTTAAAAAATCAAATTATTTTCACTAGATTTATTTTCCACATTAATTTGCAGTTATTGTGTTTCCACTCTTTAATTCTTTTTCAATCAAGTAATGTAGATAATGTCCCATTTTATTACCCAGAATTCTTGTCAGTCTTGCAGGTTGTAATTACCTTGGTCACCTTGTTTACCCTTTTAAAATATTGGTACAATATTTCATCCAGTCCTCTGGAACTTTAACAGTGTTCCAAGATTTATTGAAAATCAACATTAATGGTCTAAAGATACTCTGTGCCAGTGCTTTTAAAACTTTTGGATGCAAGTTAGCTGGACCTGCTGATAGCCAACTTCATTAGCTTCTGTTTAACATCCTCCTCAGTGCTTGTTGTAATGGAATGTATTTCATCATCATATGATATTTGTGTATCATATGGCTCTTCCCCAAACACAGATCAGGAATAGTTATTGAGTTCTTCTGCCTTTCCTACTGTTGTTAACCGTTCCACTATTTCTACCTAGGAACAGAGTGAAGACAGTATGAAACTTCCTTTTCTCCAGGTTTCTGCAAATTTCACCACATAGTTAAAAAATCCTCTTATTTGTCCTTAACTCTGTTGTTCAAAGATTACTCTGGCATCATTTTGAATCCCCTGGAACTCCTAGATCCCAGAGTACACACATTGTTACACACATCTTTGTATTGACCATGTAACTCTGTGCTACTCCCTGCAACCAGGGCACCTCAGAGGTTCCCTTCACCTTTCTAACTGTGGTCCTCTTTCCCCCTTTCCCATCCCCTGCCTTTTGCAAATTGGAGTATCCTCTTCTCTCTGCTCTCCTTTATGCCTTTTCTTTGGTAGCTTCTCATAAAGAGCTTGGAAAAATGCTTGGGAAAAGAGGTGGCAAGCTCAATAGCAAGCTGTCATGTGGGAGAGTATCAAGCACCATTTCTTATGACAGTGCTGTGGAGGCTCACGGACATGGAAGAGCTGCAGATACGTTTTGGAGAGTTTGTAACTTGGACTCTTGTGCCAAGTGAAAGGTCATGGTCCATGGTCCATGCTGTGGCTTGGGATCAAAATTATTGGTTTGGTTTGTTCACAGTGTTTCTCACTATCAATATTGAAATGTTTCTCCTTCTAGCAGAGGGAGCACATTGAGAACTCATGACGGGCAATCTCCCTGCTGTAAGCTCAGGTGTCTGGCACCACAACTGCCTGGAGCAGCTCCTGGAGTTTGTGGAGTTTGCTGCTCCTCTAGATACATCTTCATTAGGAACAAGTCACGAGGCATCCAAGCTACCCAGGAGGAATGGGGAATGAGACCATGTCCCATCACCTTAACTCACAGAGATGATTCCCATTGCTCCTAACTCCTGCTTTGCATGCTTTCATGCTTTGCCTTCTTGCAAAACTGCCAGTTATGACACTCTTCAGGAAAAACCTCTGTGTTTGGTGAGAAGACATCCCAATGAATGGCTGTATCCAGAGGAATAAAAGTAGAACAAAATTATGGTATTGGTATGCCTCTGTGAGACATTCACAGATGGCAAAGCTATGCACTTGCATGCATTTGACCAGAGGTTACGGAGTGTTATGCCACTCACTCTTTAATTAATTTCCCTTTTTTTTTGTCAGGCATGTTGTGTGTTTATCAGTCTGAGGTGTTTCATGAGAACCATTTTGAGGACAGTAATTGTGTATTGCACCAATCTGAACCCCTCATCTGTGCTTCACAAGCATGACAACACTAATTGCTAAAGAGATAGCAAGTTGGGGTTGACCAGGAATGCTTTATGGGAATAAATAAATTCCATCTCCATTAACATGCTACTCCCAGCTATGATGGATGAGCATTTTTTATCTCCTCAGCTATTTGCCCATGGATTGATGATTCAGTTGATTTGGAGTATCTCATATTTTTCGCTTGAAAAGCACATAGTTCCACCAGAATCAATGAATAAACATTAAGTGCTTCCCTTTCATTTCAAGCGGGATGGGCTGATGCTTTTGGAGCAAGGAGGCCTAGATTTTATCACCGGGGCTCATTACACTGCATTCACTGACATATGTGGCAAGTTAATGGAGAAGCCCAACCTGCTGGAAAGTGATGGCCTGTGAGTGTGAAACCTGGGAAGAGGGAATGGCCCTGCAACTGCATTAGCAGCCACCACACTCACCTTTCCCTTCCTCCTGGGCTGACATGGCGCTGCTGCAGCTGGGAGATCACGGACCTGCACAAAGGTGAGGGGACAGCGACTCCTTCCCATTCCCCTGGACCAAGCGAATCTTTCCTGAGGGGGAACCGAGGTGATGAGTTCCTGAGGCGAGAGGTGGGGTGTTCGTGAGGTGAGGGCTTCCTGAGGAGAGCGACGAGGGGCTCCTGAGGCAAGAGGTTCCTGAGACGAGGGGTGAGGGGTTCGTGAGGCGCTGGGCGCTCGCTCGCCCGGGTGAGGCTGCAGGCGGCAGTGAGGGCGCGCTGTGCCGGTTCGCAGCCCGGGACCGGCCGCCCGCCGCCCAGCCCGCGCCCGCCGGACCGCGGCACACGCGGGGGAGTGACATTTCCTGGAGTTCCCGAGCGCCCGCAGCCAGGCGAAGAGTCCCGCTCCCGGAATGGGCGGCCGCCTCCTTTTGGAGAGAGAACGGGTGAGATTCCGGGCGCAGTGTCACGGTTACGCGTACCCTGTCGGCTCGCCATCGCGGCTCCTGTGGGGAACGAGCGTGGTGGTTGGTTGTGGGGTTGCTTGTTTTTGTTTGTTTTTTTTTTTTCTCTCTCTCTTTTTTTTTTTTTTTTAATTTGTTGTGTTTATATTTTTTTTCTGTCTTTTTTATTTTTAATTTCTGGAAGCCTCTTTGCTGAGGATTGAACGTGTCTGCCAGCGGATGGCTCCGGGCCTCGCACCTCTCGGGGCAGCCGAGGGCGTCCTGCAGGATGGTGTCCCTCCCCGACTGTGGAGACACTCAACATGAAATGGCGAAATAACACATGTTCGGCTCCCAGCCGCGAGTCCTTCTGACCAGGTTTTGTGGACTGGTCACACTACACACACTGCAGCGGGTGCCCGGAGGCGCGTCCCTCGGCCGCGGGGCACGGGCAGCGCCCGGTGGCGGCGGTGGGTGCCCGGTGCCGCCTCCGCTTCTGTGTGTGTGTGTGGCTGCGGGGGCCGCGGGCTCGGCGGGTCCCCGCGGGGACAGAGCGGGTGGCTGCCCCCGCTGTCCGGCCGCTGCGGGGGTGCCGGTGCGGACCCCGGGGCCCGGTGCGGAGGTGCCGGCGCGGACCCCGCGGGGCGGGGGCGCGGCAGCTCCGCGCCGCCTCCCCGGCGGTGCCGCAGTGCCGTGCGCTGCCGCCGGGGCCGGGCAGGGGGCGCTGCTGCCGGGCGCTGCGGCGGCCTTGGCCGCGGAGGCAGCGAGCGAGCCCGGCTGGCGGCGGCGAGGGCGCGCCGGCCCCCAGCGCTCCCGGGGCGGACCCGGGAGATACCCCTCGCCATGCAGACCCGGTGGCGCCTGCTGCCTCCCGAGGTGAGTGAGCGGCGTCCGGCGCGTCTCCCGCGAGGCCGGGGTATCCCGCTCCCCAGGCCCCTGCCGCCCGCAGCGAGGCCCCGCGGGCGGGCAGGCGGGGAGGGCTCCGGCGCCTCGGTGGAGCCGCCGTATCGCCGACGGCGCCCTGGGCCTGCCGGCTCCGGGCGCCCCCTCGCCCCGCCGCCCTTGTCCTCGGCACGCCACCAAAGGGGAAGGTAGCGGTCGCCCCCCAGCCCTCCCCGGCGGCCGCCGTGGTCCTTCGAGCCCCCTCCCCGCCATTCCCCCTGCGTCGCCGGGCGTCCGGACTCGGTGACCCGCTCGCCCGGGGCACCTTTCTCCCCGCGCCGGCGATCCCGGGGATGGGGAAGGAGCTGCTGCTCCCCCCGGGACGCCTCGGGTGCCGGCGCGGGGCAGGGCGAGGTTGTGCCCGGGCAGCCGCGGCTGCCGGCCCGGGCAGGGGAGGATCCCTGTTGGCATCTCGTGCCCTTTTTATGGCCTGATATCCGCTCTCTCCCCGGGCAGGGAATGTTACTTGCTCATCGCGATGTGTAACAAGTCACTCCTGCAATGGTGGTAGTGGTGGAGGGGGATGGGGAGAGCGGGCGGGATGCGTTTTATAACATCTCTAATTACGTGAAATTGTGGTCATGTCTCACTCTAAGAATAACTGGCACTCTTGGCATGTCAGACTTTTTGCAGAGGTAGGCTAGTTTCTTGCTCATAAATGTTGTGGCTAAATAGGTGCCTGTGGCAGAGCGTGGCTCAAGAAATGTTTTTATCTTCTTAACCAGACACAGAAACAAGTAGCAGATGGAAATTGATAGACTTTATGTTTCCGTGTTAACAATCTTCTTTATTTATAGACAGGATATTCCTTATTATTTTATGACAGAGGTTTTTCAGAGGGTGCCATTTTTACACATATTTTCATTCACTTCAGATATTAAAAGTTAACTGAGTTCCATCAGTCTTTTATTAAGTGTCTCAGATTAGAATTTCTGAATAACACTGTCCTCTGTTTTTGGGTCCAGACTGAACCCAAACCTGGAAGGAGCTGTGTAAAAGCAAATAAAATAGTAATAATGAAAAAGATGCTCTACCTGAATAAAAGCCTTTATTTTCTTTGGGCAGCAATTAACTGACTAGGCAAGGCTTTAAAATATTGTAATTGACTTCTATTAGCAAGTAATTTTTGATTGCATGGAACAAATCCAGATTTTAGATACACCTACAGTGGTTGAAACATCCAAATCCTTTGTTACTGCCTGAACCCTCAGTGTGCTTCTTTTTATAAAGTTATGGCATGTGATGCAAAATGAGAAGAACAGTCTCCTTGACCCAAGAGAGACAAATTTAAGAATCTCTTCAGAGGTTTGGGGATCTGAAATGGAAGCTGAAGAAGGGTCTAAAATTTCAAACAAGCCTCCCCCTCTAATTGAAGCCCTGATCAGCCCTGAACAAGTTGCCATGTTCTGACACACTGTGATTTATTTGCATTGCTTTATGGTGCCTCCTTTAGTGTGTGAGAAAGGAAGAAACCCACCCCAAAACTGCCGTGCTGACTCCTGATATTGGGTGTTATTTTTGTGTGTTAGCTTTGAGTCAGTTACAAGGCTGGGGATTAAATACTTTCAAACACACACGCATTTCAGGATCTGAGGCCTGGGGCTAAGGCTGAGATGAAATACAGTTTTTTTAGCTTGGCATAAAGTCTGGCTGTGATTGTCTCAGGGAACAAAGGTAGAGACTGAACAAAGATGCAGTATTAAAACTTGTGGCCAAAGAATGATAAGCTTTTAATATCTGTTGTAGTCTGTCCACTTGCTGTGCCAGCTTTGGCAGAAAATAGCTTGCTTGTTTTTCAGTTTAAAGGCTATCTATAGAAAATAACCTAGAAATTATTTTGCTAAAGGATTAGAGTGGCCTTTTGCTTTTGAATACAAGTTGACCAAAAAGAGGTTTTGAGAAGTTGTGTGTTGATGTTTTGTTGATCAGAAAAACCTTTTCTATATACTAAGCTGAGAATCTTCCCAATAAAACTGATTTTCTTAACTGAAAATCAGTTGAGGAATGATAGTTTCAGTGCACAGTTTGTCTGTGTGCTCATGAATCTGTGATCTTTTCCAGAACACTGTTGTAACATGCCAGTATATTCATAGGCTTCTTTGAAAGTGTTATATAAAGGCTAATGTTTATTTTTGTAATGTGAGTGAGATTAAATAAATTGAAGGGTGGCCTGTTTATGGTTCTATTTGTGATTCTTTAGGAGACTTGGACTTTTATATGGACAGAAAAGTGAACTAATATGCTTGGTTTTCCCTCCTTTTGTTTCTCTAAAGCATTGAGAAAGGTACAATGGTACCACAAGTTGACAAAGCTTTTTGCATTGATAAGCAATAGAAAGTAAGAAGTAAATGGCTGAAAGTAACTGAAAGTATTGAGTTTTAGCTGATAGAGACAGCTTTTACTTCTGTGTTAGCTAGAAGTGTTGGCTGTATCTTGCAATACTGTGAAAATTGTGTCAGTTAATGCAGATGGATAGGATGATATAAAATATACATCAAGGATCCTTCACTGACATAGTAGTTTCTACTGGAATTGGAATTCAGGAAAATAGATTTCAGGTTATGTATTGATACAACTTTTGGACTAGAGCAAAACATGCTATGTAGTCATCAAAAAAATTGCACACCGAAAAATCAGTGTGATAAAAGTAAATGATCTTTATCATCATGCACACAAATATAATTTATAAATGTAAAGAGTAATTCTTTGTCTTATCTCTATAAATAATTTTATTTTTACATACAAGTTAAGTATGTTCCTACTTACTATTTCTTTGACTGAGTTTCACTTCAGCTGCTATTCAGGTTGCCATAGCAGACAGGTAGAATAGGAAAAATACTTCTAACATGAGTTTATATGTATTCTTTCACTGAATAATTCCAGTCTGGTTTATTACTGGATTATTCCATCAGTAATTGTATTATTGCTCTATTGCTGCAAGAGACAAGCAGAGATGGCTAATATTGGTACTTCTTTTTCAGAAATAACAGCCTTCCAAGTAGTACATCAGCATCAAATAGGCTTAATATGAGTGGCAGAGGAAATCCATAAAGTGTCACTTGAACTATTCTAAAGGTAGTTACTAGAGAATTCTAATTAATTTAAAAACATAGTTGAAGGCAAGAATGCATGGTCAGGAATTTCAGGGTGTCAACAGAGGGTAAATCTTTCCTTCCTTATTCTTTCTTCCAGATCTGCTCAAGGGAGAAGGGACATAGAGCAGCAAGTCCAGTCAACTGAGATTTGCACAGGCATAGTTCTGTTACAGTAAAAAAAAAAAAAAAAAGAGGTGATAAACTATGTGAAAAACAGGTGTGGAGTGACAACCTGTAGATCCTCTGTGTTTTAGAAGTGTGGAGCTGGAGTGCTCTCTGAAGTGCTTGTGTGATATCTTCAGTCTGAGGATAAACTAAGGCAGTAGTTGTGTTAGTTATGAAGGCTGGGGAAAAGAGAGCTTTAGGAAACTTCAACATTGTTTTGTTTTCACGTGAAATTTGATCATTTGGAAATGTCAATATGCGGCAGTGTGACCATATGTTATGCTTTGAAGTTTTGGTGTTGATGTATCGAGCTTTTCACATATTTTGTCCCTAGTGTACATTGAGCAAAGGAAAACATGGACTTAAGTGCTGGATTTCCACTTGCATTGGCTTTTTGTTTGTCTCTATGTTTCTTGAGTAAAAACGATCAACTTTCATATGGAATTATTTGCAGATAATGCTAATAGCTATACCCCTCTATATTTTGTCTCTGTGTTGTATAGAGAATATATAAATATCTTTGTCTTGCTTGCTATATGTGTTAATATTGCTAATACTGTACCTCTGATATTTTGATGCCAACTGAAGTTACAAACCTATCTAGGAATCAGTGGGGTATCAGTAGTATCACTTGTTTAAGGGAACACACTGAAGGTCCAGAAGCATTCCAATAAACTCTGCTAGGATTTTCTAGGTTTGTCTGTCAGGAATTTTATTGCATGCTCCTTTTTCCTATAGTTCTTCCCCTTCCTTCTAATATCCACAGGAAGCTTGACGAACTTTTGTTTTTAAGAGCTTGATGGCATAGTGGAGTTGAGTAGGGCTTTACATTTGGAAATGATATTGCCCTTAACATTTTTTTCAAACACTTTTTTGGGTTTCTGTTGCAATTTGGTTCCAGCATAGTGACAAAGGTGGGAAGCTTTCCCATGGAGGCTTGAGGCATCAGCTGGTGCTTTAGGCAGTGCTGCTGGACCCTGTGTGGGGAATAGTTTTGTATGTAAAGCGATGCAGTAAATGTGCCTTTGCTGGTGTCTTCCTGGTTTTTGGCCTGACTCAAGCTGAACTTATGTTTGCAGTAGTTACAAAAAAGCACTAAAGCCTAATGTACACCAAGTGTGATGTGTTTCTTCCTCTGCTATTTTCTATGTGTGAAAATGTTGTAGAATTCAGTTTGATAACTATTTTAGGGCTGTTTCCCAGCTATTCTTCATTAGCAAAATTAGGCATGATCAAAGATGCTTGAAGTGTTTTGTGCTTTGCTTGAGCTGAGAAGATACCTTGTCCACTTAAGAGCTAGAAAAGAAATGCTTTATACCAAATTATTACCATGCTGACTGGTAGTGGTTCAGAATTTTCCTTATTGAGTACTTGTACTACAATTTTGCAGAAGAGGCTTTTTTTTTTTTTTTTTTTTTTTTTTACTTAGTAAAATGGTAGCTGGAAGGAACTTGTCATTCCTCTTTCCAGCATACAAAGAATCCAGAGGACATTTCCTATCAGGTGATAAATTGAAATCAGGCCATACTTGAGTCAGAGATTCATGTGTGCTCTATTAATTACAGAAGAGCTCTAACTGCTCTAGTAGTACTTAACAGCCTTCTGGATTCTTGCAGTTTTAAAAAACACTGTAATTGGAAAGTTTTTATTTACTTTGACAGTATACTGAAGCCTTTTTAAATAAATAATCGAACTCAAACTTTATACACGTTTTGGGTACATTTCTATTTCACTCAAAGTTTAAAATTTTATTTAGTGAAGTAATATGGGTGAAGTACTTCAGCAGATTCATAGTAGATTATCAGTGGAAGAATACACACTGGCACATTTTTGCAAAAAGTAGAGTGATGCACTTAAAAGAAGTTGGTAAATGTTCAGTGAAAGAAGAAGATCAAAGAGCTTTCTAAATCGCATAATACCTTCTTTATTTGTGAATGACACTGACTATTACAGGAGCTTTTCTTGTTTTGAGGCTCAGTTTTGTTGTGTCAGAACTGTGCTTTGAACTCCGTGTACATGTTGTCTTAGCTGTTTGCAGTCCAAATGTGAACTAGGAGATTGACTTAGGAACACTGAAATAAAAGGCCAAGCCATGTGAAACTATGATTTTATGGTGTAAGTAGTTACTATAAATTCAAGAAGAATTGGTAAATCATATGAATATGCATACAATTTATTGCTTGACCAGTTGGCCAGTCAGATAATTAGAAGTTTGTAAGATACTACATCACAAAAATTGTAGATATTTTCAGATTGGTGAATTTTTTGTTTCTCAGTTATTGTTTACTGTGCTTCTCTTGCATTTCTTTTAACCCAGTCAATGAAACTGTTCTCATCTGCTTCATTTTCTTCTTCAACAGCTTCAAATTTTTTTTTTCCTCTCATTTAGAACTGTTGGATTTTAAGAGGAAAGTTGAAAACTGGTGTCAACAATATGAGTCCTCGTTTCTGAGGATGTAGATTCCTCTGGTCTGTGTGGTGCACAGACCTCATTCTGATCTTGGGTGTGCCACACATCCAGTATCTCTGAGGTGCACTTTGGTGATGAGTGTGGGGGTGAAGGTAAACCCTGCCCCAGTTATCTGCTGAAGGTGCCTGGCAGAATTAAATTTGTATTCCCACTTCAAGTTCTGCAGCTCTGAGCTTTGCATATCAATTTAAACAAAATGAAATGAATCTTGTTTCTCTGCCAGGTCGGGAAGTGTGGTGAGTGAAGAGGTGCACATTTGGTTTTTCTGCAGGTGTTGTAGAGAAGCAAAGGCAGTGGGCTGCTGTGGTTTATTGCAGAAGAGAGGTGGATAATGTGCTGGTGGTTCTTAAATAAGTGTGATATGAAAGAGAGAAGTTTATCTTGTGTGTTACTCCCAGCAATTGCTGAGTAGAGGTAGTGTTGACCTATCTTTTTAGTGCATCATATCAAGGGGCTTGTTGCCTGACACCGTCCAATACTGAGGACAGAGAACTGGACTTGATTAACCTGGTGCTCTAAGGAGTTCAGTGGTTCTTGCATTGAGTCAGTGCAGTGTGCTGGAACTAGTAATAAAGGAGCTGAAACACTGGGAATCTGTTCCAGATTAGTTTCTGATGGCTATGACTTATCTTCCACACATAATTCTTTAGATTTTGTGAAAGATTTTGTAAGTAGGAGGGAATTTCTTCCATGATCTGGAGATGGAGAGAAGTATGTTTTGTTTCAAGTAGGAAGATGTGTTGAATGAGTTTATTACAGCGTAAATCTTATCTGATATTTTATGTATCCAAGTCCTTGGAGATACTATATTAGTAAGCATTTTGTTCCACCATCTGTGGAATGAAAGAATCTTGTTTTTCTGTAGATGTAAATCCTTTTTGCCCCATGGTATCTCTTCCCTTCCTTCCCTCTCTGCATTAATCCCGTCTTTCTCACATAACACCATAATTCTGGGGATTTTTTCCAGAGCTGTGTGGGTATTGATTGCCCAGCAGGTTGCTGCCAAAATACATAGAGCAGCTTGCTTTTCCCTTGGAGGGCAGTCACTTGGATTTGTTTTTACACTTTACATATTCATTTTCATGACAGATACATAAATGAGCATAAGAACATAAAGAATAGTAAATAAGAATATAATCCCATAATCTTAATTTCTATAGGAGATTGGATTAAAGATACAACACTTGAAAAGTGGCAGCATCTGAACACTAAACCAGTATGTAAATCCTCTTGTTCATGTCACTGAGGCTCTGAATACTGAGCTTTCTTTGTAGGCTGGAGGAGACAAAAAAGCTACATGGTTAAAATATACCCAGCCAATCATGCCAATGTAATTTTTTGTTCCCTATCTGCACTGTAATGCAGATAAATGAACATTTAATATGAATTGAGATAACATAAGAGGAAAGTTCCCTCTTTGCGATTTTTTTTTTCATTTATCCTCCCAGTCTTTGAAATTGCACATTCTCCTATGATACCATGGAAATACATGCTGTGGCTTGGAAATAGCTTGCTTCTGAGGCTTGTGTTTGGTAGAGAAAGGCACAGGTATTTCTTATTTACACCCTTGTTGGGCTATATCCAGTATACAGCTGCTGTTTCTGTTGGCCCAGCCACACTGACAGTCCAGCAGAGCATATTGGTTGTCACTGTGTTACAAAGGTACATTGTAAATGCTGTGTTGTTTAGTTCAAAATGAGTGTTTTAATGGTCTCTTATTTAGTGAACTTGAAAGTACATGCAAAGCCCACTTCTTAGGTTATATTATTAACAGATTACTTTAAGTAGCATATATATTGAAACAGCCTCTTAGCTGAAACACCAAATTGCATTGATTGTAGTAATTTCATACTGTGTTTTTGTATAAATGATGAAGGCTGCATAAAGCCCCAGCATATTTCATGGGTTTCACAGCTCTTTCTTGACTCTTTTATAAATGTAACTCTAAAAGGTTGTTACTTAAGCATCAGTCCACCTGTGTGCTTTTCTGCTTTCAAGTTATTGTATTGGTGTACTGGCTTAGTAGCTTCTATATTGTATTTACCTTGGTTTCACTTAACAAGTCATTTGTAAAATGCATTTTAACCCATCTCTGGAATTTGCTCATAGATACTCTTTTTGAATACTCATGTAGAATGAATGTGGGATTTATTATGATACAAATTAGAAATTGTTTCTTGAGACTCACAGGCAATAGATAGATGTATATGTGGTGGTTTTGTTCCCTTATTAATTTCCTCTAATACCCCTTGTGGCTATATTTTTTTTTTTCATTAAGCTTCATTTCTGTACAGATGGCTTTTAAATGTAATTGTACCTTCTAATTTGAGGAAACATGCAATAGTGCCTCCTATGTAGTTAACAAAACTTGTCTTGACTGGAGATTTCAAATACTGAAATGCTTGAGGGAAGTGGTCCTGGATGCTGGGTCCCACTATGTGTATGTGTCACAAAATGCATTTCAGGCTACAAGGCTGGGGGTTTAAATGAATTTGTGAAGGAGCTTAACGATGGTCAGTAATGATGAGGAGGGGTGGGGTAGGAGGCAGGTTGGCAGCTAGGACAGTGTTTTAGGATATGGCTGTTATTTTAGCTATGTGGTGTTTTTTTGGTTTTTTTTTTTTTTTTTTTTTTTTTCCTTTTTTCTTTTTTGTTGGCCAGCCTTCTAAAGACTTCCATTTCTATTTGCAAAGTGGATGGACCACCATTGCTGTTGAGTTTGCCCCCACTCTTCTTAATCTCATGTAGTTAATAAGGTTGCTTACAAGTATGTATGTTTATGCCAGTAATGGACAGTAACATTGGAACATGAGGTTTCTTACGTGGTTTTTTTTTGTCAGAGAAAGAAGAAAGCTTGGGTAGGGAGAAAACAAACGGATGCAGGAAGAAGTGAATGGGGAAGGAATGTGAGAGGGGAAAAGGAGCCCTCCAGATGAAGAAAACAGGAGCATGCTACAGGCTAAGAAGGAGGGGTAAAGAGGTGGGGATTCATGGCTGAGCTGAATCAACCACCCCATCGATGGACAGCAGAGGTGGCAGAGGTTTCTCAGTTTTGATCTATCTGAGAAATGTTGCATCTGAGTTTAGAAGAATTTGAAGTTCCTACAGCTCTGTAAGATTTCTGATAACTGTATTAATACTCATAACTCATTAATAAGGAAGCCTTTCGAATGTTTTTGGGTTTTGTCTGTTAAGTCTTTATTTCCTGTGCCTGCTAACAGAGATACAGAATTCTGGGCACTTAGTATTATAACCAAAACTTAATGGATCCCAGCATAAATTTCAGGTAGATGTCCTGGTTGCCTCAGTGGCCCAGTATATCAGTGAAAAGAAAAAGCTTTACAGTGCACCTAAATGGAAGTTACTGCCTGCTTCTGGTGGTTAGTGCTCAGTCCCTTCAGCCCTGTTACAAGCACGTTAATGGCCCTGAGCCCAGATGAGGTGCGTGCTCAGAAATAGCAGTTTCAGTATGCACTGTTGCCATGGATTATTGAGTCGTATCGAGTGAGTTACTAGTTACAGATGACTTAAGACATAATGCACTGTGAGCATCAGCAGTGATGTTAGTTAGATCATGATCACAAACGTGGGAGGGAACTTTGCTGCACTTGACAACAGTGTTTTATAAATGTGTTTGGTGTGATATGAATGTAAAGGTCTACACAAAATGGGAATTAAGTTACCTTCTTAGAGATAATTTCAGGGAGAAAAGAGTATGAGATAAAAGTCCATATTTATTTCAGGGATGTATGGTAATCCAGCTTTACATAACATAGGATTTGAGAAATAGTAACCATTTGGTGTCTATAATTATATTTCTTTAAAAGTTACATCCGAATTTAGAGCACTGTTGTGTGGTACAGTTATCAGATGAGCTGAGATGACCACAGGAGTGCAGGAAACAAAGCCTGTTGATAAAGGTGGTGTTAGTAGGTGCCTGACTGCTTTCCAGCGGTCTTTCAAAGTTTTTGCCTGTTCGGATGGTCCATTCTCCAAAGAGCAGCTGAATGTATAAATTGTGTTGCTTCCAGCAGCTTCTCTCCCCTGGTTGTGTGGCAGTTCTGGCTTTTATTACCAGCTTTTGCTCACAAGCACTTGCAAGTGTCAGTCCCACATGAGCTTTATAATAAAGGACAGTTGTAGGCTTTTTTATAATAAAGGAGTTGTAGGCTTTTAGTTAGAGATTCTAGGGGACCTCAGTCAGGTCTTCCCTTATGGCCCAAATCTAAGAAAGATCTGAAATAATGTTGAGTCTATTTGGGTTTCATTCTTGTTTCTACCCTACATTGGAAAGAAGAAAAATTCATAAAATATTAGAATACAGGATTAATCCACTCTGGTATAGAGTGTGCAGCTTTAAATAATTTTATTCTTCAGATGTGTTAAACATCAGAGTCAAAACCTTCTCAAATACTGAAACACAAAAATGATCCCATAAACCTACTTGTTCTATATGTTTACTTTAGTTTGTGTTTGAATAAATAATAGCTTCAGACCAGTATGTTAAGTGGATTAATTTTTAAAAATAACTATGTTGTTATATTGATGACATTATTTGGAACCCATGCACAAATTAAGAAACATGATTTCATATTAAATTTATGTTTAATGCGCTATGCATTAGCTTTTTGTGATTTACAGTATTTTAACCTTGGAAATTGCATGAAACAAAGTGTTACAAAACATTAGATACATAAACCACCACATTCTGAAGTGACCTCTACGAGCATATGAGTAAGCTCAGGCAAGGATTTTTCTTTTTTTTTTTTTTTTTCCCATCTGTATTCCTCTGGAAAAACTTGCGTGGAAGGCAGCACTGTGGTGTAAACCTATCTATTTGTTCTTCCCCAGAGCAGGGATGGATCCTTTTCCAGGCATCAGAGGCAGTTACGTAAGAGGAGCTGGTTCCTGTCTCCAGGTGCTGAGGCCTCTGCAGTGGGCTGAGGCTGCTTGGCAAGGCTGGGCTTTGTGTCAGGAAAACAAATCAATTGCTTTCTCCTTGAAATAGTAAAAAAAGGGTAGGAAATGGAATTTTATTTCTACTGTAAATGGTTATAAAGCAGGTGTCCTTTTCAGTTGAGCTGCTTTTATTTTCTGGAGCACAAAGGTTGATAATGCTGCTGTAGTTGTTCTTGTCTCCCTGTTACTTTTGACTGTGATACTTCCTATAATGCTGCTTTGAAGTTGCTGCTCTTTTGACTGCCTTACTACTGCTCAGGCATGTGTGAATGTCTCCTTATGGAAACTTGGCTGGAGACAAGAGTGGAAATAATGGCTTTAAAATGGCATGGGGGAGAGTCAAGGGAAAAGATGCAAATATAGGTGAAATAATTAGAGAGACTGTTCTGCTTTAAGCATTGTCCACTTCTGTTTGTTCAGTTGTTTGGAAAAAAAGACAATCCAATGCAACATTGCAATAGTTTATCTTTCATCAGCATTCATGGGTAGTGAGCTGGTACAAAGTGTTGTATTACACAGAAATAGCCTACCATGCCCCAGCCTGCTCCTGGGTGCATTTACATCGGGTAGTAGGAACATCAGCAAATTAAGGAAAGTAAAGCTGAAGGATGCTCGGTCATCTTGAGCTTTTGGTGCAGGGAAAGGATTAGCAGTGACTGTATCTTCTTTGTATTTGTTACATTTTATTTTTGCTGCTGTATTTAGTATTTCTTACTAAATGGATTTATGGTGAGTTTTAATTGGATTTTTCAAATCTGAATTGTGGTATATATCATGTATTTTTAAAAAAAATCTGTGTAATTTGCTGAGTTTTCTTTAATTACTTAGAATTCTGAAAACATTTTTTTTTCTGATTGCATTGAATGACTATTGCTTTAATTTATTAATAGAACACTTAATTTTTGAATGCTTAATTTGGGGCCTAATCCAAAGTCCTTGCCATTGCAGGCATTTTCCAGTGTGTGGCAGATACTGCTGCTGCTGTGTCACAAATGCTTTGTAACACCTGCCCTTCCCTTCATTTGGCACCTGCTAGGTAGAAAGAGCTCCATGTTTGGGGACAAAATTGTTGGGCATGTGGTAAGCCACCAGTATTCCAAGCATTACATTACTTGAGTGAAGAACTCCCTTTTCCATTTGTGAAGGTTTAGCTTCCAGACTGATTGATCAGATAAAGTAATTAATTTTACATTACTGATGTGTGTCCTGAAACTTTCCACCTATCTCCCCCCTTGTTTAAGTACACTGATTTCCTGTTCATGTAGCTCCCTGCTATGGTATTCCTTGTTGTAATTTGTATTTTCTTGCAGAGTTGAGGCCTGAACAAATTGCCTGTCTGTAGTCTCTGAATCTCCCATCTGATACTTGCAGAGTGTAGACAAGGTAGGAAGTGAAGATACCAGTGTTGAAATCTGGATTTGCATTTAAGATAATGCCTAGTTCAACTAATCTAGCAATAATAAAGTGCCTTAAAATGGCTGCGAATGTCTCCCTGCCTACTCAAAGACATCTCCTCACTGGTAGCACATTATAGAGGATCTGTAGTGTAGTTAGGAGTTGGATCTTTGCCAGTAGATGGAAGCATTTTTTAGCATCTCCTCATGCTTTGAGCATTTTTTGCATTTTTTTTACCATAGTATCAAAATTGCTTCTTTTTCAGTCTCTTTCCATTTATTATAATCTATTCCAGTTTCTCTAGTTCAGATTACTTTCATTTAATGTTGTAAACATTTTTTACATTCTTTTTTGTGGAAGATATTTCTAATTTTGTATTTTTGGAGTTCTTTCCTTCTATTCTTCATCCTTTCTTTATTCTGTGCATGTCTCTGCTTGTCAAATTTCTCTTCAATTTATGTGTTGCTTTTGCAGTGATTGGGAGTTGCCTTCTTGGAGCTCCCGAGGGAAATCAGATGTGTAGGGTACAACCAAAGCAGCACCTGAGTGACACCAGGGCAAGAGACAGAGGAGTTCAGCCCACCACCAGCAGAAGAGATAAGGAACTGAAATTCTCCAAGTAGCAAACTGGGACAACAGGGACACTGGTCCTCCTTCATTTGCAGTGATCTTAGGTCTCAGTGGGCCCATAATTTTTAGGTGGAAATGTATGTATTTTTTCCAAGTGTGATGGAGCCCTTTTTTAGCAGTGTGTGTGATTCAGAGAAAACCTAATAATCACTAGGTTATATGTTGTTGTGAGTTTTCTTGGCTCTCATTTGTAGTTATTCCTTTTGTCCTCGATTTTCATTTAAATATACTTTCCTTACATTAAATTCTTACTGGAAAAAGAATTTGGCTCTGTTGCCAACTTAGTTTTTTTTTTTTCCACGAAATCCAAATGCTGTAATTTACTTTTTTTATTTTACTTTTTGTTTAAATATATTACATTCATATCTGTAAGCATGCTTTGATTTTTGCATTGATCTTTGATAGCTGCTGAGAGTAAATGTTGAACTGTAAACAAAAAGCTCCAGGACCTCCAGGTAATATCTCTTCAAAGCTTACTTTGGAGACTGGCAGCCATTGATTGGATCTTCTCTGTTGAGTGGTTACGCACAAAAAAGTCATTGCCTGGGAAGAATGGAACAAGGAAAGAGGAGCAGAGTAAAAACAATAAATAATAAAGCTGTGCCCTGGATATTGCTTGCCTAGAAGGTTTGCTGGCTTAGAGCAAGGGTGTCAGCACAGCTCGTTTCAGCTGTGGGTTGCTAGGGCTGGTCCGTTTCTGATCAGGAAAGGTTGAGCTCTGTGGTTAATGTATGATGTATGACTGGTTGATGTGATGTTAGTGATGCAGCTGACAGGCTTTGCCATAAATCACAGTGATAATTGTCCTTAATTGATATGTCTTTTCAAAAGGTCATGAGAACTGAATCATTTTCCTGTACTACAGGCCAGGAGGGGACATGGTGGTGGTATGGTGGTACAGAAAACCTTCCCCACTGCCACGTGTACTTCACATCCCTTTGAAAAGGCTTATACTGAAGCCTTTCAGTGGAATTAAATTTCCTCCACTTCTGTTTTTGCATGCATGTGAAGCCTATCTGAAGAATGTTGTAATAAGATAACATCTACTATTTCCCAGATAACCAAAACTCATTTTCATTTATAGAGGCGAAAATACACATAGCATCAGAAATTTTACTTGTATACCGGAAGAGTTCTGCTGGCATCCAAAGCTGTGGGATTCTGAGTTTGAAAACAGTACTACTCAGAGTGCTACTGTTCAGTTCATTAGTTTCCTGGAATTATTACTGTAGCTTATTTCTGAAAAGAATAATAAACAACCCTGGGAAAAATTTAGTGTAACACTGAATATTGCTTTCATGTGTGGAGAACTGATTTTTTTTTTTTTAGCTCTGTTAATTTTGCTGGAGCTTTAAGATTTTTTTTTTCTAACATATGTTGCAGCTTCATCAGAGTACTAATAAATATTTCAGCTACCTAACAGGTCAAAATGTCAGTGCCTTAAAAAATGAATTTAATGTATCTCATTCCTTTTCTTGTTGCACTGTTTGTCATAAACTGGTTTCTGTTTTCTCTGCCCATAGCTGTGTTGGATTTTTGAGCTATGTTGGCTGTTGGGATGCAGCCTGAGAAAATGAGCACCTGACCTATAGAAATGCTGTGGATTGAAGAACAAAAGTTTCTTCATATGACTTTTTTTGTTTTTTCCTCTTGAGTCCTCTGTGCTATTGAAGGTTGGTGCTATTGTGGGTCTTTTGAGAAGAAGCCTTTAGGAAATGAAGGGAGCCTAAGACTGTAGGGGGAATAATTTGAAGACAAAACCACTTGTTTAGCTATGACAAAATCAGTGGGAAGCTGATGAATACAGTTTACAGAATTCAGAGAGCTGTGAATTTTTGTTGACTATCAAAGCTACTAGCTCTTTATTTTTGGAAGAACTATTGTAGTATAATAGAATTGATTTCAGAGGCTAGTTTTATAAATTGTTACAGTCAAGGTCATCAGGAATACAAGGACAGTTGGAGTTGCTGTGTTACACTGAGTGTTTACAGTTAAATGAAGACTAATAACAGGTAGGTAGCAATGTGGTTTTTATTAACAACATTTTTCACCAGACTGTTGGAGAGCAGTAGTGGCATAGTGCACACACATCTCTGAATCTAAAGCTGCAGATGTAATCCAAATCATCTGAAGCTTGCAGCACTTGCCAAATAGGCCTTTGCTAGCTGCAGTCACGTGTTGAAAAGGACATGGTTTGTGTCAGAATTACCTGTCATAAAATACATGCTTGTATTTTCTTTCTAGGATCAAGTAGAACACCCCGATTCAGCAGAACTGGCTGATTGTGCTGCAGTCATCATGAAAAGGCACAGGGTCATTTGTTTCTTAACATATGTATAAGAAAAAGGTAAGAGGCAAGTTCTGCTTTAGAATATAATGATTCAGAGTTCTGCACCTGAAATGTTTTTCATGCATACTTACAGATAGATATTTATATACATACACCTTTGTGTATGGATGGATCTCTTATAAAGAAGACGATGGAGTATTTTTAGCAATTTGTTGTTTTATTTTTTGCTGAGAGTAATTGCCCTATTTTAGAGCAAAGATTGTGTCTTGTTTGGGAGAGGGGGAAGGCGGGCAAAGTCTTTCTTTCTCAGTCTGTGCTGTAGCCAGATCTCATCAGTTCTAAATAAAGCTATTGCTCAACTCAGAACAAAGTGTTCGTTACAGCAGAGGTGCCTGACTTGCAGGGACAGGTAACACACCTCACCGAAGGGAGCTGGAACAAGATGTGCACTTGACCATTGTTTGTTGGGGTTGAAGGAAGTCTTCAGGAGCCCTGGATCTAATAAATCTGTCTGTCCAGTCCATCTGTACTTCTGTGCTATCATGCTATGGGAAAATGACATTTTCTGGATGTGTGATTTTTATCAGGATGAATATGCAATGTTTGGTTTCAATTTGATCATCCCCTCTGTGACTTCCATCTTAGGAGCTTTTCATGTATGAAAAGCATATTTTTTATGAGGACTGTAATAAACTATTTGAGCATTTTGTGTAGTAAGAGATTACTGAAACGTGTAGGTTCACAGTTTGATATTGAAAGAGTTGTCTCCACAGGACAGCATGACAGAAAATCCTGAGATCCTATTCTAGTTCTTTACATACTCTCTGGTTTTTAGGTCTTTGCTGTGAGGCCAATAGTTGAATGTCAGTATTATTTCCTTTCAGTGCATTTTTTATTACAGTGTTTTAATGTGATTATGAGCTGATCATCCACTATTAAAAGACAATTAGAAAGACTAAAGGCTGTCAGTTCCCGTGGTGAAAACATCCCAAAGATAATTTAGGATGTGCACTGCAGAGGATCATGGGTTACATAATCCCTTATCATAGAGCCCAACACAAATACAAGTGTGTCTGCTTTGCAGGTGTAACACAAGGCCAGTCTCTTGTACAGTTCATTTCCCAGGAGCAAACTGGCATGCGGGATATCTGAGCTCTCTTGAGAGGCGGTCTCCAAGGCTAAGCCTGTTCAGAATAACACCTAATTTTAAGGAAGGTTTTTCTGTCCTGTACTTGTCTCCTTCTTTCCACTATTCGACTGAAGTTTGTGTTGTGTCTGAATGCTGTGATGACAAGGGCAGTAATTCTGGGTAGATAATGACACACACATTTCTGGTACATGCACCTTTAAATTTAGACATCAAGGGAGAGTAAAGCATGTAAGCTTCATGGAATGTAAGTTCCTAAGTTTCAGAAATGAAGATGAAAGCCCATGCTGTTGTTGTGAAGAAATTGAGAAGTAAAACATGCTTTCTGAATTATGCATGATGTGTGATCCAACAGGAGCTTGAAAATAATCTGATTTGACAGACTGCATGTTTTAATTTGCCCTGAAAGACAGAAGATGACTCTGCAATGGGTAACAAGTGATCTTGAGTTCTGGACTTATATACCAGTGGTTAGTAACCACTGTATTAATCTTTTTTTTATACAGAGTCAAATAAAACATAAAATTTTACTGTTTTTTCCCATAATTAGTATTTTCTGCCAAATCTTTGCATGGAGGACTGTATTTTTGAAAAAAAAAAATCTCCTGTTTTTTACTCATTGGTGGCTTGTGCTTCCTTTTCCTTGCAGCGGCACAAGATCCTCTCCTTCATATTGTTCATCCCAATATATAGTAATTTAGGATCTCCTTTTTGGTAGCATACCGGTAAAATTACCACTGAAACATCTTTCTGATTTGCTCCTGTTTTTATTCTCCTTTTTCCAGAGTCTTAAGTGTTGTGTGTTTGCTCATCAGCTTCTCTCCATGCCATGACTCAGGATATTTGAGCAATACTACTACAGTTTCTCAACTATTAAGGATCCTTTAAAAAATGTCATGCCAACCTTTGTCCCAAGAGGAACTTTGGGATTAGAGTAATTCTAAAAGTCTTCCAGACTTTTATGGTGGTATATGTGAGATTCAGTCAAAAGTTTCAAAAGACCTGTAAAGGAATATGTTTTTTATTTAGCTTGGGCATTTAATAAAGATATTCAAAATAAAATTAAACTCTAAACCACAGGGAAAACAGCCCCTCAATTTTTATAGCATGCTGTGTTAGAGCATTTTATTTTCTATTTTGATCTTGAGTTGCTAGCTATAGTGAGTTGAAGCATTAAATCTTCAACTGGCAAATATGTGAGTTGCTGACAATCAGGAAGCCTTGCTGATATCTGTTAGGAACATAAGTACTCATCCTCCTTTACTGTCAGGAGAGGACATGAAGGACTTCTGTGGATTTGGCAGTGTGTTTTGCCCTTGGCAGAAACTTGCAGGAAAGGTTGGGGGGTTGTTGTGTTCTTTTATATAATAATAATAATTTTAGATATTAGACGTAAAGATTTGCAGCTGACCTTTTCTGAGAAATACCTACTGCAGCAGACAATGAGATCTCATTTAGAGTGGCTGTCAGCTTAGTGACTGTGAGCTTAAAAATAAAAGGTTCTCCATATATCCTGGTACATCAGTGAGTGAAATAACAATAGTGATATAAAAGGTCTTTTCTTTCTTCAGTGGAACTCATGAGCACAAAAATTTGTTATGACATTTTTCAGTCTTGCAGTGCCTCGCTGAAAAATACTCTTTGCATCATTGACTTTAGTAGCAGGACTTTGCCTAGAAATAATTATACATGTCTTCATCAATTGTTTCCTAGGAGCAATGTTATCATTATAATGTAAATTAATATATTATAAATGGATGTGAAATCAACTGGTATTTTGTACAAAAGAGTTCTATTTTTGAGACTCCTGAGATGCAGCTAGTAATCAAGGTGGGCAGCTTTTCCATTGCTTATGTTATGATGTGTGCATCTGTGCACAATAAATGATATGGCAAATCATCTGTTTTCCTGGCAGAAGGAGTTAATCTAAAATTCCAGAACAGTGGACAAATCTAGGAGTATGTCAGATGACAAGTGTAGTTTATCTTGGAATTATTTTGCAAATGGTCTTTTTTCTGTTGATGCATATTAGATTAATTTTCTTTAAAACTAGCTTCTATGTATATCTTCACACGTGCCTTAGTCTAATTATATTAAATAGCAATGTATTTATGTTGTATCATGATCCTTTTAAAACAACCATGTATCAAATTTTAAGTTGACCTTGAAAACTTGAACTCTGCATTTTGTGATACTTTAATGCACAGTCCTTTCCTGTCAATAACCTAACTGCAGCTGTTGCCCATAAGAAATACAAGCCCGTAAATATTTATAATTCGTGAATTTGTAAATACAGAATGTTGTAGTAATGGAAATAAAGGTGGTTGACCTTTTCCTCAAATCCAGATACTGTGGGGATAATGGTAAAGTATTGCTTTAAATTGGAAACTTTGTCTAATGTGTTGTATCTCTGGTGGAAAAAAAACAGGTTTTTAATTGAGCTGTCAGGTCTAACACTGCTTTATGCTGCAAAACAAGGTTCTTACCCTCTCCTCCTCCATTGCCTTATTTCACAACAGTGAAAGCCAACTCTGAAGAGAATAAAGGTGTTTTGGATGATGTTCAGAGAACAGATCAAGTCAAGGTCTCTGTGGTTTATAGGTTATGGCACACATTTCCCACTGAAGATGTCTCTGCTGGTAGTGAATGTTAGGCAAATATGAACCAGGGTGTCTTTTTGCTACAAGACTTTGGTAGTGAGGCGTCCATGTTACTGCTGTTAGGGCAAAACATTACTTATTATGTGAAGATAGTTATGTAATGATTCAGGGTTAGGTTTTTTGCTTTGGGTTAGGTTTTTTGCTTTGGTTTTGGTTTTCCCCCCCTCATTTCTCTCTTGTCATCTTCTTTTCTAGCCTGAGAGCATTATCTCTTGGTGATACTATTTACTTCTGTGCATTTTGCTAGATTTCCAGTGGCTGCCTTTCAGGGAAACAAGGCTTATTAAAGTAGACATTTTAAGAGACAGCACAATTCAAGTAACACCCATTAAGTCCCTTAACAACTTTTACAAGTATGAATCTTTGAAGCATCTCGAGAGGAATGAGGACTGACACAGAGTACTGCTAGCCTATGGTACATTAAAAAATCAGTAGCATAGGGAGTTTAAACTCCTTGTTCAAAGCCACATGAACTAATTGGTGGTAGCACAGATCTGAAAGTCAAGTCTTCAGATTTTTTAGTTGGCCTTTCTGGTTTCTCTAGACCTTTTTTTTTTTTTTTTTTTTTTTGACTGGTGTGACAGCAGTTTTGCTCTTACCATTATGGTGATCCTGATAGCCAGACACATTAATGTGAGAGACTGGAGGTAATAAAATCCAAAGCAAGTTTGGGGAAGTTGTTAATCTGAATGAAGCAAGTTTAAGCACACAAATTATTTTTATTCCTGGAAAATACTTTTGATTTACGTAAGAATTGATTTACAAAGGACTTTTCCCCTTAAATCAGGACAATATGTAAGGGAGCACTGCTGACTGAAGGTTAAGCATCTGATTGTAATTTGTTCTCTGGCAGGTTTAGACAAGGATCTGGTGGTCGTTCCCTGACAAATGGAGAACTATTTCCAAGCAGAGGCATATAACCTCGATAAGGTTTTAGATGAATTTGAGCAAAACGAAGGTGAGTCATTTTGAAGAGGATTGTAGATGCACATCAGATGTCTTCTACAGAGGACAGTATAGAAGAGGGGGAGATCTGTGATACCCTTCGTGGGTTTGAGTTGCAAATTAATCTCAGAATTTACAAAAAACACCTGTTAATTTTGCATGGTATGTCTTCAGCATTTCTTAGTAGCATTCTTTTCTGCTTCCATTCATCTTGTTTACCTTTGTAAAATTTCTTACTCTTTTAATAGCAAATGTGCCATACACTTCTAGTGAAAGGTTTTGTGAAGCTTAATCTCAGTAGCAATATTTAAATCATTTATTTTAAACAAATCAGGCAAAACTTATTTTAAGCTTCTTTTGCAGAAATGTTTTATTAGGTCACATAAATCATATAATGAAGGTTATCATGTTCAAAGCACTAAATTTTTTCCTAGTCTAATTGCTAATTCTTTGCTGTCAAGGAAGTTGAACTGTTCATTTTATGGGGGTGAGAATATTTTCAGGCACTTCTAGCTGTCTAAAATATATTAATCAATACTTTAAAGCTGCTTTTGCAAATTCAACCTGATACTAATTGGGGTAGCTCTAAACTTCTTGAGTTCTAAAAACATTATGGAATGACACTACTAATGGTTGACAAGGATGTTGGTTATGGCAGGTGAGCTTCATTTTTGTGCCCATATTTGAACACTTCTGCATTTCTATTTGGGACATTCTAATGCAGCAGGATTAAAAGAACCTGTAGCTTTAATATGGCAGTAAGTTTTGTTGTTTAAACCCTTTTTCAGATGCCGCTGTTTCATCTACTCTGCTGGGTGCAAAGTGGAATCAGATTCTAGATCCGCCTTCTCGTCGCCTGTCATTCAACTCGGCTGTGGCCAACGTGAATGAAGCTACAACTCCTAATGAATGTCAGCAGAGATTAAAATCTTTCTCCTTGTCCCACTCAGTGACTACACCAACAGGAGGAGGGGATCGCTGTGCTAATGGAAAGGATTTTAGCATAAGCCCAGAGACCCCAGTCATGTGGATTGATGATCAGGCAGCAGCAGATGATCAGTTGATTAAAAGAAATAATAATCAGGATGATCAGTGTAACTCAGTGGAAGCAGGAGAAAAGAAATGTGGAAATACAGCTTGCTTGCCAGAGGAGAAAAATGTGCTAGTGGTGGCAGTCATGCACAACTGTGACAGAACACTACAAAGTGGTGATGTGGTGGATTGTGCAAGTTACAGCAGTCAGTCCCTAATGGACTCTATTAGCTTTACACTGGATAATGAAAACCAACAGAGTGACCAGTTTAGCGTTACCGTAAATGGATCCACAGAAAAGGATATTGATACAGAAAAGCAGGTAAACAGGCTGGGCACTGAAGATGACTCTGTAAGTCATTTAATTAATGCTTCATCTGAAAGCCTGACTGCTGCATGCCCCTCCTCTCGATTAAAGGAGGATTTTAATGTGAATAAAGATTTGCTGTTTTCAGAAGCTACAACTGCAGGGATCAATGCAGTGACTCTCTTACAGAGACCAGTTGATGGTACTGCTAAAATGCAAGAAAATTGTGCATCAGTTGAAAATTTCACTAGTAAAGCCATTCCTCAGAGAACAGATCTAGAAGCTAAAAACTCTTCTGGTTCCAGTAGTGGAAGCTTAATTGTAGAACAGGAAACAACCCAGCAGTTGCAGTCTAGGCTATCTGGGCTCACCGAGACCTGTCAACCTAACGTGGCTGGAAGTGGCAATTACAAGGAATGTGTTGCAGAGGATGTTGGTGCCACTGAAGGTGAAGTGATTGAATGTGATAAAAATCTTGGCACAACGGAATTGCGCAGCATGGCAGAATGTTACGCTGAATCTCAGGAGATGACTAATTGGGAGCTGACAAAGTTGAATGAGATGAATAATAAACAAACTCTAGGAGAGAATGAAAGACTTTTGCAGACCAAACAGCCTGATGATTCATGTGGGAATAGCAAAGAAGATGAAGATGGGGTATTGGAGGTAGGCATAGACTTAAAAGGGTCTGGTACAGATGAGCTTGGAGGATCCAGTCTCTCTGATGTGATGGCTACATCAGCAGCAAGCTCTCTGTCTAATGGTTGTGATTCCTATGGAATGCAGAACCCAGTTGTTGCTCATGTTCCAAAGACTTTACCCTCCAAGGAAGACTCGGTAACAGAGGAAAAGGAGATTGAGGAGAGCAAGTCAGAATGTTATACTAATGTTTATGAACAGAGAGGAAATGAGGCCACAGAAGGGAGTGGTCTTATTTTAAACAGCACTGGTGACCACATAAAGAAAAATTATTTGCATCTTTGTAGTCAGGTTTCATCCATGCAAGGGCAGACTTCACCAAAACCAGTGACTAACCAGCAATACAGTGTTCCTTTTGGTGGTGCAAGACCTAAGCAACCCACAAATCTGAAGCTGCAGATTCCGAAGCCATTATCGGACCACTTACAAAATGATGTTATTCCCCCAAATTGTGGAGGTAATAGTAAAAACAAAAATGTCTTTGGTAAGACACAGTTAGGGGATACAGCAGACACGTTTCCTGGTGAAACATCTTCAAATGCCTCTGGTACTGGTTCTAATGGGGAACATTTGGACGAGTATGAATCTGGAGTCTCTAATAGTTCGTGCCTTGCAGTAGCCCCAGATAGTCCAGATAATGATCTCAGAGCTGGTCAGTTTGGAGCTCCAGCCAGAAAGCCTTTTACGACTTTGGGTGAGGTGGCTCCAGTGTGGGTTCCAGACTCTCAAGCACCAAACTGTATGAAATGTGAGGCCAGATTTACATTCACCAAAAGAAGGCACCATTGCAGAGCCTGTGGGAAGGTAAGTTCATATTTTGTGAATAAGCTCAAAGCACCCTTTTTTCCCTGGTACTGCACAACAGTGCATCAGAGGGCTTGCTAAGCTACTGGATATAGTTACCTGTGACATCTCTTCCTAAAAAGCTGTGTCTGCGTGAAGCAAAAATGGGAATTTCTGAGCTCTGATCTATTTAGGGTGCTAGTAAAGAATAACTAATTGTTATTAGTCTAAATGAGCAGTTGTATTTGTTGATTGCAATGATCCTTGGGTTTATGTCAGAACTTTTATAAAATGACTTAGTGCAGGAAACTGCTTTACAGAAATTACTGCATCAATAATCCCATTAAAGTTACTGAAACAAACTTGTGCATTGGGAGTGGGCTGTTGGATTGCTGGCATTCCTGCTGGTTTACACAGCTGATCAACTCAGTTCTTCTCGGTTTTCTTTACTATTCTCATATTGCTTACATTATTTTAAATAGTATTAACATGTTTTTAAACATACATTTGCTCTTGGGAAAAAAAAACAAACGGTTAACTGTAACCTCGTGTATGTCCACATGGTGAGAAATGTCATAATGAAGACAACTAAAGCATAATTTCTGTATCACTTTTTGTTGTGTAAGAAATACTTTATTGTTGAGAGTGTTTTAACATTTTATGTATGTGCCATCTAGGTGAACTCAAATTCTTATGTAATGATTTTATTGTAAATTATTAACCTGTAAAGTATTCCAAATAACTTTTACTGAAATACATGTCAGTGACCTAAGCAGGAACTTGGGGAGAAAATGATGATGATTCAAAAGCAGTAAACTAACACTCTTGTCAATTAGCTATTAATGAATATTGTAAAAAGAAATACTAAAACCAACAAGAAGTAGAATAAAAATAACTTCAGTTAATTTAGGCCTCATTCAAAGGTTTCTGAAGTTGATTAAAACACCTGGCTGCTATGGGTGATAATTTTTGCTACCAGAAGAGTGCAGGGAAAGCAGAATGATGTGGATAAAGGACCTAAAAGAAGCAAATGTATCAGGAAAGCTCAAACCCTTACGCCAGCTGGTTCTGGAAGCAGCCCAGCAGAACCCCCAGGCTTGCTCCTGCTCGTGTCCCTTTTGTCCCTTTAGGAACCAGAATGCACAGCACTCAGCCTCTCACTGGAGAAATGCTGAGCAGTCTTTCCCAGGCATCATGGTTTGGTGCTGGCACAATGCCAGTGCACCCATGAAAATATGTTTTTCTCAAATGAGTGCTGTGAGATGCGACCAGAAACAGAGCAGAGCAGGCTCGAGCTTAGAAATAAAGAAAAAAACTTTATTAACCTACAACTATACTAAAAGACACACACAGAATTCAGAATGAAAACCTTCCAAAACATTCCTCCTCCCCCCACCTAATTTCCACCAAAGCACATTGAGACAAAACCTTGGACTCTCGACCAAGTTACCACCCTCAGATAATCAATTCTAAGTTCATCAAGGGAGAGAGGAGTCTCTCTTGTACCACAGACTCCCCCAGGAAACACAATTGCAATCTCTTCTGTTTCCATGTCACACATGGCACTGCCTGGAGAAAATCTGCCATGGTGACATCCTCCTTCCATGTACAGTGCTCTCACCACTGTGCATGGACCGAGACTGCTCCCAGGGTTTCTTTAAGGATGCTTCGCCAAGTACCAAAGAACAACAGTTTCTCATTTTTGGGACAACAGTCCCCCCCATTTTCTCCTCTCCTGGGGCCAAGGGGCTCAACAACAGAGATATTTTTCTTCCCTGAAGACAGAGGGCACCACCACACCCTCAACTTTTCTCTGTTCACTCCACTCCTGCACATGCAATCACTGCAGCTGGTCACTCTCTTGGCTCAAACCATTGCATCCCCCTAAAAATACAGTCTCTCTTGCAGGAGAAATTGGTTCAGTCTATGGCTATACAAGAAAAGTCCAGCCAAGGCCACTCCATCATCTCCTCCCACCTAGATTTCTTCTTCTAACATCTCAGGTCCTCAGGTCTCTTCCATTTCAGATCAAGGAAGATTAATGTTTCACAAAGCTTTCTTTATCCAGGTTAAAAGTCTCGGGCTCCCAGGACTAAATCTTGGCTGCTCAGAACTCACACGCTGGGCACCCTCCCCCTCCCCTTCTCTTTCTCCTCTGCCGGCCTACTGCACATGATACCAAATTTCCAGGTGGAACAGGCTCGCTCTCTCTCTCTTTCCCTCTGGGAGGAGAACAAAGACATCTCAGTTGTTCTCCACCCTTCTGTCCAGCCCGGTTCCAGTCCCTTCAGCCTCTGGCCTACCTCTCCCAGGCCGCATGGCTTCCCCTCCCCCACGCAGCCCATGGCTGGGCAGGGCAGGTCTGCACTCTTCTGCTGACCTGAACCAAAAGAGAAAGTTCCCCTGGGAGTTCTCTGCTTTTAACCCCCTGTGTTCTCAGAGGCATGTCCAATGTCTTCAGTAGTCACGCCAGGTGTCAACAGTCAAATCTGACCACTGATTGATTTGGCCCCAACTTCTGAGAAAACTCACTTCCTTATCAACCCACCACAGCAGGACACTTTGAAAAGATGAGCTGACATTCCTTGTGTGCTGCTCCAGGACTTGCAGTTGGCTCAGCCCATCCTGCAGCAGCTTGGTTGCAGTGGAAGTCCTGATGTGGGGCCAGTAACCACAGATGATCAATGAGCATCACATAAAGCTCATGCCTGCCTTCAGTGTACTTTTGGTTTACAGCAGGGGCCTCATTCTTCTCATGGCAGTTGAGGAGAATCTGTAAGGCCTGGAAGTTAATGTCCATGATTTTAGCTTTGATATGTTAACTTATAATGCTATTTAGGTTGTTTTTTTTTAAGTTGGACAAATATGACTTCAGTTTTCATGTGCAGTAAAATTTTCTACTTATTTTTGTGTTTTAAACAAGTTTATTGCTTGGATTTAATTGCTTTTCTGTAATGAAGCCCTGAGTAGCACAAATGAATACAGAAAATTAAAGTGTCTGTAAATGGATAAAACACGCAATGATGGAACAAGGCTAAAAATTTCTATGTGTTTTTTTCTTTTTACATTCTTCTGACAAACCTTGAGAAGAACCGCCAGTGCCGGTGATATTTTTTAAAATATATGTGGGAAATTGATAAAATAAAAAATCCCTCTACTCAGTAGACTTAGAATGCATTGTTTTTAGAAACTTCTGTTAGCAAATGTTTGTCTGGGCCAAATTTGCACAAGTGCAGCCAAAAGATGTGGCCAAAAGGACTCATTAATAAATGCTAAGGATCAGTGTAAGTCAAATAATACTTAGCACTTACTGCATATAGCTTTACAGCCCTTAATTCCTGTAACGATTCTGGGCAGAGAGAGAACAAAGCTTAGACAGAGAAGTTCTGATGAATGTGGCTGCAGTGACTTGAGAAATCCCAGTTCTCAGCTGTCTGCTCCTGCTTTCTGGTCACCAGCCCCAGAGCAGTTGAAAACTTCACTAGTAAAGCCATTCCTTAGAGAACAGATCTAGAAGCTAAAAACTCTTCTGGTTTCAGTAGTGGAAGCTTCATCGAAGGAACCCAGACCATATGTGGTGTAGGTAACTACTGAACCACAGGGATGCTTCCACTGTTAAATGTCTGAATCTCACTAAAAGAATTAGGGAGACAACATCTTCAGCCCTTGCAGTTATTTGTTTCTAGGGGAAGTCATAGGATTAAATATTTTGAACACAAGCTTTAGCACAACAGTTTCTTGTTAAGCTTTATTAACATCATGACAAATCATTTTGGTAGGGGTGAATGTATCGGTTTCATTTGGGAATAAACACTGCATTTAAAAATAGTTGAGTGGCAACTGGGAAGTTTGGGTTTTTAATTTCAGGGTAATAATTGCAAAGTTAATGGATGATATGCACCATTTGGATTGACAGAAAGTAATACACTTAGAGTAAATTTTGAGTTAAAATAAAGAACCTGATGAATGTGTGTGAACACATTCATAAATTATATGTTATATATTTATGTACCTTCTATTGTCAGATTAAATAGTCATCCTTGATAGGAAAACCAGAAAATTTGTATGCAATCTTTTTTAGAGAACCAAAATGATATTTTTCTACTAAAATATTTAAAAATCAGCAATTCCACTAACAACTAATGCTTTAACAACTCCTAGGGAACCTGAAAACCCTAGTAACATAAAAACTTGCTTTGACACTGCTCTGTTGTTTTTTTTTATAGCATGATGTACTGAGATAATGACTTGGTGATTGTTAATAACAAGTCTGACTTGTCAGTTGTGCTGGATTGTGTTCTCTGCATTACTGCTGCTCAAGGCTGATGCAGCCTGAGAGAGGAAGCGGGGATGTTCTGTCATTGCTTCTATTTTCTCTTTTAATATTTAAATCATTGCATTTGGGAGCTTTTATGAATGTGTTGTTTGAAAAAGGTTCCTAAATTAGATATTAATTTGTGTTGGGCCTTCATTTATGGTTGACATTGATTTTTCCATGTTCAATACTGAATGAACTTTTGACTGGAAGTTTTGCCCAGAGAACTGAAATGATGTCAAATGTCTCTAAAATATGCTGTGATGTTGTTATAAATATTTCCTAGAATACTTGTAAATTGGGTTAAGATGTAAGTGCAGAAATCAGATTTTTCAAATATATTTACTTGTTTTTTTTAAAAGATTTTCACATATGTGAAAGGGTGGATTTTATTTTTGCATTAAAATTCCAGTGTATGCTTAATTATATTTTGGTTTTGAAATGTTTGAGTTGTCATAATTAGAAAACATTGGTTCTAATGAGACAAAGCTGAGCTTTCTGCACATTTGATTTTCAACTCTCGTGTTTAGCTCAGAACCTGTATTTGCTTACTTTGAACACTTGCCACTTAAAACCTCCAAGTAACAGGCTGCAAAGTAGTCGTAATTTGGTGTGATCTTTAACTTGGTTAAAATTTAATGAGGCTTAAACACATTTATATATAACAATCCTGTGTAGCTTCTTGTCTGTATTTCAGAAATAATGCTGCTGGAGTGATGGAATATTTTTTTTTATTTTAGAAAGCATAATAGATCATAATAATGCATAGTGAATTGCAGAGATAATATCCACCCATAATTAAATTTTGAAATTCTCTCTTGATATCTGAACTCATTTGTTAGGCAGCTGCTGCTGTTTCTAGGTCTCCTGAGTGATCTCCTGGCATTACCTTTCTGCAGGAAGTGGATGTTCATCACTATCTTCACATCACCTGAAAAATAATCCTGAGGAACTACTGGTTTTTTTGTTTTTTTCATAAAGACAATATAGTTATTTTAAACAAAAAAGAAATCATTAAGGGCATGTGTTCTGCAGGATTGTGAGAAGGCAGTTGCTACTGTAGGATCATATCTGCATGCAAGCGTGTTTTGGTGCACAAGCCATGCTCATGTTTGATGGTTTTGCTTGTCTGGAGGAAGCCTCAGGAATGTTTCCTGCCCAGGGCTGGGGAGTTTTTAGAGCTGTTTCAGGGGAGAGGGACCAGCACTGCACCTGCATCTCCACAGCACTTTGTGCTCCCTGGGCTTTGCCCCAGCCCCTTTAGCAGCCAGGGTGCCCAGAATGCAGTTCCTGAGTTCTCCCTACTGTTGTGATACTGTGGTGTTTGTATTCATGTGAAAATGAGCTTTTTTATAGAAATGGAGCAAGATTTTCTTGCAGTACTAATGTCATTCAGCTTTCTTAAATGTCTTGGTTTATATGTTTAACACTTAAAGCATTTTGATAATCACTGTTCCTCCTCAACCAAGGAATAGCTTGCTAGATATGAAGAGATTAAACAGCTGGAGTTGCTATCAGAATCACAGAATTATTTAGGTTGGAAAAAACCTCTTGAGGTCATCAAGTCTGGTCTTGTCTGGTGACTGATCACTGCCTTGTCAACCAGACCGTGCCACCAAGTGCCACATCCAGTCTTTCATTAAACACCTCCAAGGACAGTGACTCCAGCACCTCTCTGGGCAGCCCATTCCAATGTTTAATCACCCCTTCTGTGAAGAAATTCCTCCTGATGTCCAAAAATTCCTTCTGGCGTCCAATTCCATGTAGATTAATTGTACTGTTGCAAATAATTAATTAATTAAGTTTGAATTACTCTGTGCCATAGCAGTCTCTTACATATATGGAATACTTGTGCATTGAATTGCTATTTAATTCTAGGAAGTACTCATGCTTTTTCTAAGACTGAAGGTAATTCCCAAATTGTTAATTCTGCGAGGGATTTTAATGTGGTAGGTATTTATTACCCCCATTGTCATTTATGCCAAACAAATTTTAAAAACGCCACAGTGCACTATCAGGACAAAATGTGTTTATGTGTTCCACAAAATAATCATGAGGATTAGTAGTACAGGCACCCTGGGTAGGTACTGTGGCTTTAATGGGAAAATACTGATTTTTTTATCTCTGTATTTTGTATTTCAAGAGCTTTGCAGACACTCAGTTGTCCAGGTCCATCAGTTTGTCCTATATTTGTGCACACCCTTGAGGAGTTTCCCCTGTGTTCCAGGTGTTTTGTGCCGCGTGCTGTAGCCTGAAGTGCAAGCTGCTGTACATGGACCGAAAGGAAGCCAGAGTGTGTGTGATCTGCCACTCAGTGCTGATGAATGGTGAGTGGGCAGGGAATCCAAGATGTGGCACCTCACTGGCTTTGTGTGGAACTGCAGTGAGGGCATTTAAAAAGAAAAATATCAAAATACTTCATTTGTATGGGTAAGTATTCTAAAACAGTAGAGGTGCTTTGAGAGGCTGGCATGGGATCTCTTTGAAGAGTAGAAAAACTGGTAAGGTTGCAGTGAGTTTGAAAGCTTTCATTTGGGAGTGCTCTACCAGGATTGCAAAAACTGTGACTTTGGGGTTGATTCAGAAGTGTACTCTGTATCTCTTGTTGCCTGAGTAGATAACCTGCTATACATTTAGATGGAATAAGAAAGAGTAGAGTAATGCAGTTTTGCATGTTCTAGATCATGCACTATAGGAGATTGGGAAAGTAGTATTTACCCACAAATTAATCCAACTCCTCTTCTTAACTCCTTGGTGCTAGAGTAGGAGGTCTTGTCTAAATACAGGTCCCCAAATGTGGATGGCTGAGCTTAGATGGTTACATTCACACATTCCTGGAGAGTGTCAAACCCAGGGTGGTGCTGTGGCTAAAAGCCTGGTGAGAACATGGGACACAGGAGAGAGGTCCCACGTAGTTCTGAAGTTCACATGTAGAACTGAAAGGAAGTTCTATCACCTCTGCTTGGTGTAAGGAAAAACGGGTTTTGACCGGCAGGCTGCAGAATGTATTTTGTGTGTTATTCTTTACTGTATTAACACTTCAGAGCTGTGCTATAAATATGGGCAAACACAGAGCACTCTCTTGGGGCCTGTGAAAATCTCCAGAACTTCCCACACAGTTACCTCTGGATGATGATCTGTCCAGCTGAGTTATGCCCATGGCACTGAGACAGCTACTGCTGGAAGACTCAATGTTCAGTTCTTCTGTCTTGAATTGAGAAAGCTGAGAAATTGGATTAGGTTGAGAGAGGACCCATGTGGGTGCTTAATTCATGAGATAACTTGTCTCATTGTGAGAAATTCCAGGCATTTTGGCTTATTAGTGGGAAAGTGAATGGGTGTCTTGGTCCTGGGGTGGTATAAATATATATATATGGATTACTGAAACTTGATGCCAGAAGTGAGTTCAGTGGTAGAGGAAGGTCTGACAGGTGCATTCTAACATGTAAAAGGTAGAATGAGAAGTCAGAGAAATTCAGGCTCTGAATGCAAACTTTTAACTGTTAGGATTACTGTATTGTAATTATCAGGATGGTTTATCATGGAATCTCCATTGTTGCAATTGTTTAGCTAAACTTTGGAGACTTCCAGCAAAGATTCTAACCAAGAATTAGTTAGGAAAATTGTGGTTTGTGTCAGCATCACACAATGTAATTTTGGCATTATCTTTACATATTACTGCATAGTGGATTATTTTGTCTGTTTTCAGAAAGATCTCTTAGTTCGTTGAACATCTAAACTAAAACACTAAACTTAAGGTCATAGCTGTATATTTCTTCTCCAAAGACATTGAGTATTGGTTCAGGTTTGGTTGAAAGTAACTGAGTGCTTAGTCTTGAGATGAAAATATAAAATGAGTAGACAGTATCTGTTATTAAATAGGAATATAATTTTCTCAAAACATTTCAAAAAGATGGAACGTTTCAAAGATACTAAGCATTAATGGGTGTGCAGTGGTAGGTTTTAATTATTAATAATTCTTTAGGCCAAATGTGTAAGGTGACAGGAAATTGTAAGTGATCATATCTAGAAATTATAAACTAGTCCCAGTAATGATGCTGAAGGGATTCTAAACTGTTATATTTTGAGATGGAGAAATGAACACATTTCAAGGTGTACAAGAACAAGGAATTACAAATTCACTTAGCAAAAGATAGCTGGCTCTGTCGTGATGAGTAGGATTAATTTTCATCTGGGGGAAGGGAAGAATGTGTAAATATTTTGTTGAAACAAAAGTGTTGTTTTAAAAAGACATAATAAAACTGATCATATTATAATGATTTCGTTTGAAAGCCTCTCTGTCCTGTTGCCAGGGCAGATGCACATTAATGGCAGCAAACAGTGACACCAGTGCCTGGTTCCTTCCAGGCCAGTGCTGTGCTTGCCCTGTCTCCCTCTGTTCCTGTCCCTGCTGCAGTGCTTCGTGGTGATGCTTTGGGTTAGTTCACCTGTAACCTGAGTGCATCCCACCCCTCCTGATCGTCCAGTTTCTTTGTCAGTGCAGCTTTTTGGGCTTTTGTCCCTGTCAGTGCAGCAGGTTAAGCATTAATCTTTGCAAGACCTGGAAGCAGGGGTAGGAACTGTAAAAGCAGTTATTATTTCACTTGATTGCTCAGAACCTTGTTTGTGTTTGACTGGGTTGTGAGGGGAGGGTTATGTGTTTTCTGATATGTTTCCATGGCCAGGCTATGTGTTTCATCAGTTTCTAATGCTATTTTTAGTGTATTTTCAGTTGGTAGATGTGCTGACTTGGCACTTTGCTCCATTTAAAGAAGGCTTTAAGAATGCTCTTTTACTTTTCTAATAAAGGAGCCCTGGATATGTAACTTTGTGCATTTTTAATACTTTCTTCTTTCAGGACTTTTATTATAACTGGTATAGAGTTGCTGTTCAAAAAGTGTTTCGGTTTAAGTAATATTCTCAACTGGAAAGCCAATACCTTTTTCATTGACTATTGGTTTTGCAGGTTGATGGGGGAAGCAGGAGGGTTTATGTTCTGTTGAGTTCTGTTTGGCCTTTTTTTTTGGTCTTGTTATTTGCACCTTGGTTTTCTAACAACTTGCAGCTGAAGGAGCCCAGGGTCGTACATGCTCTGAGAGCTTAGGTGCCATGATATTTATGCCTGACTCAAAAAATGCATTTATTTTTAACACACTAATATGGTTGTGGGTGCAAACACACATACGAATTTTCTGGCATCTTGCTACAAGCCTCCCTTAGAGGTGAAAAAGAAGTAGCACTGTGGAGATAGTCTGGTTTACTCACTGAAGGATATTTTCCTATGATAGATGTTGTTGACAGAGAAGATTTATGTGTTATTTTTTGGCCAATTGAATTAAGGCTCAAGTCATGCCTTCCAAGTTAGTAGCATAAGGGTTTTTTTACAGTTAAGAATAAAAGTTGTTGATCTGTACACAACTGCCCTGGACACAAAGAAATGTAGGGTGCTTTTTGTCATAAATGAAAGCTAAATCTGCTCAAGTATTTTGTGGGTTATGAAACATTTGTAGTAAAAATGTCTATTTCTCCATGCATTGTGATATATATATATATATATATATATATATATATATGTATGTATATTTATGTACACACTGACTGTTTTCAATTAAATCTTTGAAGAAGAAACAAAATGAAGCATGAAGAACTAAGCATCACTCAAGTCAAAGTATATTTTAACCCTTTTCAGAAAATACTTCTCTATGGACTGATATTTTTATTGCACAGGGCCAGTGCAGCTTCTCCTTGTGCTTTTCTTGCTTAATTGCAGTCTCCTGTGTTACATGGAGGGAATAGTCTTTGGGAGGTGGCAACAGCTGAGAACTTAACACAGTGTTTTGGACTGTTAGATATCTTCCTCTGTGTTCATGGCTCTTGTTCTTTGTTTGCTTTAGCTCAAGCCTGGGAGAACATGATGAGTGCCTCAAGCCAGAGCCCTAACCCTAACAATCCTGCTGAATACTGTTCTACTATCCCTCCTTTGCAGCAGGCTCAGGCCTCGGGTGCCCTGAGCTCCCCACCTCCCACTGTCATGGTACCTGTGGGAGTTCTGAAGCATCCTGGAGCAGAAGGTAAGAGCACGTCCTTTTTCCTTCAGTTTACCTGTTGTAAGAATTTAGGAAGAATATCTGCATTTCATCCATTCCAAGTAATGGCTAATGCCAGTGTGCTATTCCTGCCCTCAGCAGGGACATCAGGTTTTTCAGGACATGTAGACTGTGGTTTGTGTCTGTACGTGATGCTGCCATAGGGAATACACTAGGTGATGTCCTAAGTTCCTTCCAGTCCATGTTTTTACGTTTATTTTTTCTGTTTTGCTGTTTTATACTCAGATTTTCCAATTTCCTAGCCAGTGTTGCTGTGAGATGTTAAATGCTGTTTTTTTACGTTCTCTGCAGTGGCTCAGCCTAGAGAACAAAGGCGTGTTTGGTTTGCTGATGGGATTTTACCCAATGGAGAAGTTGCCGATGCAGCAAAGCTAACAGTGGCTGGGACAACTTCCACGGGAACCTTAGCAGTGTCTCATGATCCATCAAAGCCCATGGCCAACAACACTTCATCAGCAGAAGTAAGGGAGTGTTTGGCATTCAAAATCCTGTGTTGTGAGTGGTCTGTGAGTTGCTGTGGTGACTGCAGTAAGACTGACGTAGGAAATCTGCTCAGGCTTGTCTTAGTATGTTGCATAGCAAGTGTTGTCCTTATTTGAATGTTTGCAGAGTGCTGAAACAGCCATATCTTTTTAAATGAAATGAAGAGTTTTGGGGCAAAGCACTAAGAATGTTTGTTGTCTGTGTGGCTTCCAGCTATTTGGCTGTACAGCTGGTGTGTGAAGGATATTTGTGTAACATATGCTTTACAAAAGGTGAGTCGTGGTCAGTAAGGGGTTTGAAACAATAAGATTATCAGTGTGGATCAGAACAGTACTCCGTGACAAAGTTATGTATGCAGGAAAGTGCAGATAAAGTTAACAATGTTAAGTCCCCCATACCCCATGTAAGTGGAATTGAGACTCTGCAAAAAGTTCATATGGACATAGAAGCATTAAGATTTTGTGAAGAAAGGGGTATGTGTAGTGTTAGAGAAGGGAGGTACAGGCTCTGAGCAGATTTTCTATCAATAGTTCACATCCAGGAGTTATCACATGATCTGTTGTTACAGAGCCAAATTACTTGGTGCTTCTGTTTCTCCAGCAGACATGGACTCCTTCACCTACATCTATAATACTTTATCCAGCCAGCTCTTACATTTTTATCACTATTACTGTTTTAATGTTGTCCTTCCTTGTTGTTTGCTTCTTGTAGACTGATAATGCCTCTGTATTCTCGGGAAATATAACTCAGGTTGGCAGTCCTGTTGGCAGCGCAATGAATCTGATTCCTGAAGATGGTCTTCCTCCAATTCTCATCTCCACTGGAGTAAAAGGAGGTGAGGGTATAATTTGGCAGCCAGCTTTTATGCTTACCAGATGCAATAACCTAGTGGCTACTGTGTTTATTTTAAAAATAAGATGCTGGCAGTGTGTTGAATATTGGAAGGAATTCTCAGTAAGAGCTCATGGGTAAATGTTGGGCCACTCCTTTGCACAATTGGTCCCTATTTGTATCCAGGAAGAGCCCCACCTTGCAATGAAATTCCTGTAACAAGTAAAACATGAAGCAAGAAATTAGCTGCTATCCAGAAACATGTGCTAATTTCTTTACTAATCAGACTGTGGGGAATGTTTCAAACAGAGATAGGTTTTAATTAGCCTTATGAATATTCATGATTCCCTTCTCTGAAATTCTTTTGGAACATGGGCTGTGTCTGAGGCATCCCCAGGCACTGCATTCAACAACAGTGTTGCACATCTTGGCCCACAGTATAGCTTTTAGTAATTGTGATATCCCCTTATAAAGAATCCAAATCAAGGAGGCTTCAGAAAATTAAAAACTAATTTTGAAAAGATTAGAAAATGTGTATTTGTTTATGTGAAGTCGCTTTCCACAGTCTGATTCATGACGTCCTTTAATACATTCCTGGAATTAACTTATTTTCTCTCTCTTGCTTGTTTTATTCCTATTAGATATTTTGCTGACACAGTGCATTTCTAATATTAAGCTGGAAGTAACCTTTTATTTCAGGATAGTGTCAAAACCAAAATGTGAGCAGTATTTAATTTCAGATCTGTTCCATCTTGTGTTATCTGTTTATGGTAGTCCAGGACTGATGCCCTTCAGCCTTGCTGTGATTTAAATAACAATTCTTAACTTCTTAGTAATTTGGGATTTCAGTTGACGTTGTGACACACTTTTCAATTTGATTTCAATTTTCTCCTCTAGTTGATACTGAAAAATAGTTATTTTTCTGAAACAAGATGCACCTTTCTAAAGGATGTACCGAGGCTTTCTCATAAATCTGTTGAAGTTTGAAAATACCAGTCTAGGAAACAATCACTTAAACCAGCAATAATTAAATAAATTTTTGTCTAAAAGGTCAAAACAGTAAAAAGAATTTGAATTGGGGTTATCTGATTATAATGTAGAATCCATACCAGTAATTTATGGATTTCATTGTGTTTGTTTCTTTCGTAGACTATGCTGTGGAAGAGAGACCTTCTCAGATCTCTGTCATGCAGCAGCTGGAGGATGGTGGCCCTGACCCTCTAGTATTTGTTTTAAATGCTAATTTGCTGTCCATGGTAAAAATAGTAAATTGTAAGTGTTTATTATTAAATAAGTCTTAGTCTTTGAGAAGGGGAATGTTATCTAGATTATTAGTAGGAACAGCAGCATTTTTATTTGGTAGGAGAGTCAGAAGAAGTGTACAGGTTGAAAACTTTGTATTGAGCCATATTAAGTTAAATGTCAAAAGGCCCTTTTCTGGTGATTTAGGTATCAGTACAGATAATTTTATGTAGAAAATATAAACTGGACTGATAGAGCCTCCAGTCTCAGGTTTGGAGATCAGTGTGTCCTGTAGAACTTAGCAGGGCAGGGTATTTTATCACCCATTTTCCTTTGGTTGCCTCACTTATTCCCCTGTCATCCCATTCTGGAAAAAGCAGATGGGATCCCATAATAATGCAGAGGTTCCAGGTCCCTGTGCACCTCTTCTGTCCCTTTCTGTCCCATGCCTGTGTGTACCTGTGCTGAGGGAGGAGTGGGGAGGCACACGGATGGCTTCTCATGGCAGTTCCTCAGCTGGTCTCTACCGGATAGAAACACGATGGAGAAATTGGGAAGGACAGTTTTGTATTAATAAGTTGTTTATAAACTTTTCAGCATCTCTTGGATTGCAGTACAATGTTTTACATATGTATTAAAAGGTAATATATTATAGACACAGATTTTATTTCAATAACTTAATATTCTCAAGAAATGAAGCTCAGAGCACGTATCGTTGCTATCATCCCTGTGAAGCAGAACACCACAGTGAGGTCTCATGGAGACACCTGACATCCAGCTCTCCATATATTAAGGAAGATATCACTGCTGGAAACTGTTTTAGCTGTCAGGATCATGGTACACACAGCCAACAGCCTAGCCTGTTCCCAGGCTCCTTCATTCACATTTAAATCCTGTCCTTTCATTTGAATACAGAAACTGCTAAAAGTCTGTTCTGTGGTGTTAATCCCAAGATCTGACTGGGAGCTGTAATACTCTGGCTCTTCCTTAGCTGTAAACTGGGAATTACTGAGCTGCTCTTGTTTTGGATGTGCTTGCCCTCACGGTAACAGATGTAGGACGTAATTTGTCTGTGTGACAGATCACACAACAATACGTGCTGTAAAACTGCTCCTTGCAAGAGCTGTCTTACTGCAGTGAAATTTAGGCATCCTTCTTGCAATTCTGCTCTGCTGATCCATGTTTGCATCTGTGCAGATGTGAACAGGAAGTGCTGGTGTTTCACCACGAAAGGCATGCACGCCGTGGGGCAGTCGGAGATCGTCATTCTCCTGCAGTGTTTGCCTGATGAGAAATGTTTGCCTAAGGATATCTTTAACCATTTTGTGCAACTTTACCGGGATGCCTTAGCAGGTAGGAATGCTCTCTGTTAAAAATGTTAAAAATCATACAGGGTCAGATACATTTTTGTCACAGCAGATGGCTCTTTTTGAAAAAAAAAAAAAAAAAAAAAAAGAAGTAAAAGAGAATAAGGATCAAAGCTGATAGGGGGATGAGTTGTTGGTTGTTAGAATCCAGTGTTCTAGTCATCTCAGCAGATAAAATGCTGCTAACCTGGGGAGCTGCTCCGAAGGTCTTCCAGCCAGAATGAAAATGTTGAGAATTCTTGTGGATAGTATGTTCAATGTCTCCTGACCGGGTAGTTCAGAAGTTTGATTCTCATACTGCCTGTGTCTGTTACTACATTATGGAGATCCTGTTTATATTTTAAAATAATATGTGTGTATGTGTGCCTAGAATGAACTGTAGAGCATTTCAGAAATTATCCCTGAATTTTGAATTTTTGTATCTTTGATTGCAAGATTTTTATATAAATCATTGCACATTTTGCATTTACTAAGTAAATAGGCTTCCACTTCCAGGTATTATTGTTGGACCTTAGAATTCAAAAATCCTTGCATAAGGAAATATGCAAGTATTTGGTTCCACTCATCAGAAGATAAAGCTTGTTTTCCAGAGGTAAAATTGGATCACATTAAGGTTATATGCTGAAAATACATTTACAGGAGGTTCTGCTTATCATTCGTAATGCCTTTGGAGTGATTGAATCCAGTACTTTAATAAAATAATGAAAGATACTTGTTTCCTAAAATATCTTTGTACAATAAAGGTCAGCTTGTTCAGAGAGGTTGCCAGGTTCAGAATGTATTATTATCTCATGTCATAATGGATCTTGTGTGCATGGCAAACAACTACTGTTCTAAACCTCAATTCATTTTCTTTGTCTTATAATGATGTTATTCAGAGGGAGATAGATATGAAAAATGGCAAGCATGTGTATATAAATGTGTATATATGTATATTGCAGATATAAATCTAGCTTGGTGTGTATATTGCTATGAAGTTCTGTATAATTACACAACAGAAATACATAATTTATAACTCCTACATAATGCATTTGTAATTCCTTTTTTAGTACTGTAGTGGTAGTAATTTGATATCCTACAATTCCACTGGTGCAAAGAGCTGCTTAATATTGTAAAATTCTTAATCAGAAACCAAATGTCGCTGTTGAAGAATTCCACTCTGTGTTTTCTTTTGGTAGGATCTGCTGTGTGCTGTGTTTCAGACATGAAGGACGAGTAGACAGACACCTTCAGTTACTGCTAATGCCTGCAGGTTTTGTAGGTAGTGCACCTTGATGAATTCCCAAAGCACTTGGGAATGCTCTTTCAACATCCGTCCTTTTTTTCTTTCCAAGGCACGCGTTGAGAGGCAGAAGGATCTGTTGGCATATTTGTAACTTGGCTGCTTTAAACATTATTCAGGCAGAGAGGAGGTGATGCTGTAGGGGTTTCAGTTGGGTGTCTGTAATCCCTTGGAAGTGGTTAGCAGTTCTGCTCTTGGAGGTGGAGCCGTGCTTTCCAAGCTGTTCATTTCAGAGGTACTGCACCTCTCCTGGCAATGAGATGATTTAGACATTTAGAGCAAACAAGAATTCCCAGTAGAATTTAGAGACTATTTAACAGCCTGCCTCGCCATTTCATTTTTCCTTATATAATGCATCGGCTTAAATATATTCTGTATCAGGAAACTGAAATAAATTCTGTTTTTTATTTATTTCCTTTAGTATAAGTTTTCTTAAAAACAGTAATAAAATAAAAAGGCACATACTGTACTTTTTATTGGAATGGAAACAAGAATTACTTTTTATGCTGTTGATATTGCTTTGAAGTGATTTTAGATTTCTTGGTCTTGTTTTCAGTGGGAAAACACAGCATCCCTTTTTGTTTGTTGGATTAAAGCCCAATCCATAGCAAATGATTTCTCCATGAGTCACATGAATTTAGGAGCTTGAATTCTGTGCTCAGGCCTAGAAGCACAAAGTACTTGTATGTACTCGTGCCTCTTCCCAGATGTTTCTGCTTTCCTGAGGCGCTGACTTGTTCTGGAGGCAGAGTCCTGCCCTCTGTGCTGGGTGTTGTTTGCAGGCTGGCTCTGGTAGGATGGTAGCAGAGAGATTTTGAAGGAAAAAATGATCTTTTTCACTGTAGGCTGTATGCATGCAAGTTATAAAAAAATAAAGTCAGTTAAGGCAAGTATTTATTGCTGCTCACTTTTCATCCTTTACTTTTCCTCTGGCCCCTCTGTCATCAAGCTCCCTGCTGTGTTGCTTTTCTTGTTTTGAAATTGAAAGCTAATGATTTCTGTTGTGGTGGTAGTAGTTGCACTGCTGTAGTAGTAATCCCATGATTATCCTTGTCTGTTGGCTGTAGGCCTGGCAGTGAATGGGAAAATGAGGACTTCTGTCCATCTGAATGAGTAGGCATTTGAGGCAGTTGCATGTGTTAATGTAGTGCTGCCAGAGATGCCCTAGTGCATCAGTTCTGTGCTGGAACACAATAAAAGCTACTGTTAGGTTTGTAGTGGAAATGTAAATCTGGCAACTGCCTGAAATGGCTTTGTGGTCACCCTGGTTTTTGGGGATATTCCTTGTGACGGTGGGTCTATCCCAGACACAGTTTTTGCATTTTTTACCCAGCGTGGTTTTAATTAAATGTGGTGGTAGTTAATAGTAGATCTGTAAAGAAGCCCATGTAGATGTTCTGAACAGAGAACAGGTTAACCAAGTAATACACCCCTGCAATTGGTCTGTAGAAAGGTGGAGACAAAATCAAACTTCATATGAGGTGAGTGAGTGATGTTAGGAACACTGCCACAGAGTAGCCTGAGAAAGTTTTGGATGCTGGCAGCTGCTGCTCTCGCTGGATGTAAGTGAAGCATTATGGCCCTTGGCAATAGGAGTAAGTTCTTTCCAAATTACTTTCTGATGTGTTTCAATAAAGAGATGCTGACTGTGACCAGAACTTTGAATATGGAGCTGATATTGGAGGTTTTTCTCAGTGTTGGCATCTGCAACAGATGTGTTAGGGCATCAAGGTACATTCATGGTCTTGGCTCTTCTGTGGCTCTTTGTGGCTCTTGGAGTGATTTGGTTTGTGTTCCTTTTCCAAAGGAAATGTGCTCAGTTGCTCTTGAAGAAAATCCATCTGGCAAGATTGTTCACAGGTGAATATTGCTTTGCATCTCCTGCTGCAGGACTGGGGTGCTGGGGTTTTCAGGATGCCAGCAGAGTTTGGTACATGGCAGTTCCTGGCTGTTCAGGATGGCAGTGGAATAAGGCTGGATGGACTTCCCCTAGCCACAAATAAATGCCTTGCCTGAGTCTGGATGCCATTACCTTTTTTTAACCTGGCATTAACCAAAAGATAGGAAGCATACATTAAGACTTTAACCTCACTGGTTTTTGGTAAAAGTACCTAACTGGCTTCACCACACATTGAGGGCAATAAACAAATGCAGGAATCTTTTTTTTCCCCCCATCTACCTTTCCTGGTATAGACTATTTTGAGGCCAGAAGGGATTGCCAAACTGCTATACAAAGCACGTTGTTCATCATGGAAAGATATCTAAGTGAAGAATTCAAAACACTATGGATAAAAACATCTTTTTTTTCTGGAGAACTTTGTAGGGATGCTTAAGATTTAAAGTCAAGGATAACCCAGTGTAATTGAGAAGAGAATAAGTACTGACCTGCCGCAGAACTGCTTTAGATGCATCATGCACACTGAAAGCACTTCCTAAATAATGTCAGTTGTCTGATGTCAGGTGCTGGAACTTAATATATGGAAAGGCACCTTTCTGCTCACTCTGAAATTGCCTCATTAAAAAGGAAGTTGTGATATGTTTTAAATTAAATTACATGCTTTTTCAAAGGATAGTTATTTTTGAAGGTTTTTCTGACGCCTACACTTTCTCTACAAGCCTCTCAAACAGTTCTGTGCTTAAAATGTGTAATGGTGCAGTGGGTTTGGTTTGACAATTGTCAGGCTGGGAATAGCAACTTCTTGGTGAGGCCTTGGCTTGGAATCACCTTCAGAGACAGGGCAGGAAAGACTGACAGCCCCTGGTCAGGCCAGAAATGTTTGAGGGACAAGCCCAAAGAAGCTTTTTGACTTGGTTGTGCTGACTGAAAAGGGCACTAAAGAAGTGTGTAGAATAACATTTGCTTCTTCCCATGCTGTCCACATCCAAGCTCTTGAGCAGTTATAAATAATGAATTGCAGCACAGCTACCTAATCCCAGTAATTTGTCCTGTTAAAGTGGTGGCAGCCTCTTGGATCTTGCACTGTGCAAGCTGCTTGTGTCAGAAGGAGTAATTTATGATGCTGTGGCTTATGGAAGGAAAGGGCTGAGCAACTGAGTTGCAGATTCAACTCTGAGGGTTTTTTCCACGTTTCTGTTGGCTGAAAAATTATTATTAAGGCATCCCAGGCATGAGCCTTGAGGCTTCATCTCCTGAAACAGAAAAAATAAGTAGTCATCCCCTCATGCTGCAGCACTTGGCACCAGTCTCAAGTGGAAATGTCTGGTTGCTTTGTCATTCCAGTGGGCAGTGCCACACATCTCAGATCCATACAGGATTGTACAGCTGCACTTTGCCTGGCCTCTTGCACACATAAAATACACAGAAAAGGGGGCGGAATTCAGTGCAGTTTGGCAGTTTATACACGTCATACACTTGAAGGGTAAAAAGGATTATTGTGATCATGTTGTTGGAACTGAGAACCTCACCAAGTAACTTTATTATCAGGCCTGTAGCTCTATTTGGGTAAGAACAGATGGGAAAGGGAAAAGGAAGTATAAATGAAGAAGAGGCGATTAGTGAGGGTAGGTGGAAACTGCAAAAGCAAACGAGTGCCAGCAGCTATTTTAGATAAGTGAAAATCTTTCTCATGAACACCAGTGGATACACTGGTTTGCACTCACTAGCAGGATGCCCACGTTGGTGCATTGGTGTTTCACCGAGCAGGCATTACTGTCCCAGCACAGCTGACAGAGCTGCATTTGCACATGGGCAGGAGCAGGGATTCTTGGCAGCTGACATTTGATGTGGCTCTGTTGTTCATGGTAGTTTGACCAGTAGCTACTTTTAATCAAGTATGCTCAGCTGAGAAGTTGTAGCCACTCTAAGAGTTCTGGAATTCGATCTGGGTGATCATGTCAGCTTTGGCCTGTGTGTATCTGTAAAATTACAGGTTGGCTTTGCAGGACAGTGGCAAACTCTGAATGAGCCTCACCCTGCTATGTGATGCTGGGCTGCCAAAGCTGTCACCTTCTAACAGAGAACCTAGTATCTTACTTTGTGCAGCATTTGTGAGTACAGAAAAAAAATCCACAAAGCAGCCATGAAATTTGAAAAATAAGGAACCCCTTGAGCTTATTTGTTAGTTGGAATGTAAAAGGAGCCTTTTGCTTACAGACCTGCCGGTCACTATATGTAAAGCTGGAGGACTCAAGGTAATGTAAAGGACAATACTGAGTGATGACTGTGCCAAGGTGGTCTGGTGCAAAGCAGTATGGCCACATCTCCAGAGGGAGGGCTGGAATAGCTGTATAATTATAACTTGTATTACTGAGGATGTCAAAGTATCACTTCTGTGACTCATATTTTTACTTACTTAAAACCTGGTATTTGTCTGTGTGTGTATCATGTGTGTAAAAGGAAGAAACTCCAGGTAGTGTCCAGTGGATGTGCAGATGGAGACGTGCACATAACCACTTTGAGTTCAGATACAAACACTCCATTATGAGGTGGTGGAGAAGGAGCAGAAACTCCTGCTTAGCAGTCTCTGTCTGCAGGTGGGAAAGCCTGGGATTGCTCCAGAAGCCCAGGAGGTCTGCATGAGTACCTCAGTCCCATGCAATTCCTCATGAGTGGTGTGATCAAGCACACCACGCTCTCCGAAATTGCCTTTTTCTTTGAGAGCAAATCAGCACTGTTAATATTCACATCTTCCTATGGAGAATTGTGTTCAGCTGTTCTGTACATTATTTGCATGCTGTTGTTGTCATTTGATAAAAGGAATCACACCATGGTTCTTTGCTTCGATGTTAAATGCTGTGTTGGATGCTATAATAACCTAATCAGCATTCAGATTCATTCAGCCATATGAGTGTAAACAATTTTGGAAATCAGAAGCATCAAAGAGTAAAAATGTGAATAAAAATTAGTGATGTTTCTCCCCTGTGTCTCTCTCAGTTGCATTTTACATTAAGTGTACTAATGAAATAAACAGTCTTTTGTGTAATTCTTGCAATTACCCAGATCTTCAGTATATGTCTGAGCAAACCCCAGTGGTTTGCCTAAATGGAAGGACAACCAGGGGACATTAATTGTTTGACCAGGTGCACATCCCTCTTTAAATTGCAGCTGAATCCAAAAGTTTAGTTCAAACAACAGCAGCTTCTGCAGTGGAAGTTCCTTGAGTAAGGCACTGAAAAAAGGCTTTGTGTGGGTGTGTCTGTAGTGCCAGGGGGACGTTTCAGGTACCACTTTAGCAGCAGTACTGGCCTGAACTCTCCTGTGATATCCTGAGAGGGCAGTGAGGGCCTGGCACAGGTTGCCCAGAGCAGCTGTGGCTGCCCCATCCCTGGAAGTGTCAAGGCCAGGTTGGGGCACTTTTGCACAGGAGGTAACTTGGGCACCTGTGTGCAGCAAATCATTGTTTCAGATGTGGTTAATACACATTAATGCTCCAGGAAGAAAAGTGAATTTAACATGGATTTTTTTCCCTTCTGAAAAACTCCTGACATTCTTGATACAGCTCTCAATCCAGTGAAGTAATGAACTCCTCTTTTTCCCATAGGTAACATTGTTGGCAACCTGGGACACTCCTTTTTCAGCCAGAGCTTCCTTGGAAGCAAAGAACACGGAGGGTTCTTGTATGTTGCAGCAACCTATCAGTCCCTGCAGGACCTGGTGCTCCCAACCCCACCATACTTGTTTGGCATCCTCATCCAGAAGTGGGAGACTCCCTGGGCCAAAGTGTTCCCCATCCGGCTGATGCTGAGACTCGGAGCTGAATACAGGCGTGAGTAGCAGGCACTGCTGGAGGGGAACGGATGAATTCTGCTTCAGAGCACTCCCCCAGCCATGGATTGTTACCTGTCAGAGCCACCCAGGCTCAAACAGGCAAGGAAGAGCTGTGTGGCAGACCCACAGTGCAGCACTGAGGTGCTGATGGGACCTACGGCCTTTTTGCAACTCTGCTGGGTCATCAGGGAAGCTTTTGTGGAGACAAAACTGTTTCTGAGCATGTTTGTATCCATTTAGTGACCTGAGAGTTATGTGCAGAACAAGTCTGATTAGCTGGTGTAGTGTTAGCACAAGGGAGAGCTTTGAGATGTTAAGCTCTTTCTATGCTGAAATGAAAGACCATTTGCTTTTACGTTTTTAAGACCAGAGAGTAACAATATGTGTTCAGGGGCAACAAACTTGGCAGTTTGTTGCAAAAATTCTGTTGGAACTCATAATAAATAGTCTGGAGAGAATGTTTCATCTGAACAAAATCTTAGCATGAAATTGGCATAAAGTTAAGAGAAAATAATTTTGAAAAGACATTGACCATTGCTGGAGCAAAGACATTACTGGCAGTTTGTCCACCATGATGGGCCAAAAATTTTATGTTTTACTCATCTGCAGTTTTAATTGGCATGTCTCAATAATCTAAATTACTATGAAAATTGTCTGTTGTTAATTTTTTCCAGAACTTTTTCAAAACATTTTAACAAAATAAGTTTTATAATATGCTATGCAGAGATTTGTCACTTTAACTTTTAAAGTTTTGAGAACATTGGGAACTTTCACAAAATATGTGTGTTGCTGGAGGAGAAAAATAAAATTCTCAAAATTTGCCTTCTAAGGATGAGGATTGAAGCTTAAACTTGTACAAAGAAACATTCATGTTATAGGTGTGTAGGTTTTTCTGTGTATCCGCAGGCATTTTTGAAGTAGTGCATTTATTCCCATCAGTATTTAGAAAAACAAACAAAAATGCTCATATTTTGGATGTGACATCTGTTTCTGAGCACAGAAAGAAGTGTTTTGATAGTGACAAAGAAAAGTACCTGGGAAGCCAGGCTTTGCATCATTCCTACAGCTATGGTTTGGATTTAGACATATTCCCTTGATCTGTGCCAGCTGTGACTGCAGGGCACTGTCTCGGTTTCTCCCTGGAAGGTGCTGCTTTTGTGGCCCAGGTTTCCTGGGTTTCCTTCCATCCCCTTTGCTGGTGGAGCTGTCAGAATCCAGCCATTTGTGCAGTGCTTCTGGCTGTGCAGATCAGATGCAGGAGGTCCTCGGGTTGCTGGGTGTGCAGAAAACATCTGCTGAGCATCCACAGATCAGCCCAGCAGCTCAGGCTCAGGGAATTCGGTGCATCTGGGATGGAGCTTGAAACCAGGGTGGCAGACACAGGATCAGCCCTTGCTGGTGCCTCAGGGCACTGTGCAGGGATTGGTTGCATGTGGTGTGTTGTGCTTCCAGGTATCAAATCAATGTGCAGAGGCTGGAGCTGATTTCCATCAGGAAATCCTCATGTTATTCATATGATGCTGTGCGCTCTGCAGTCCCTTCTGACCACACTGGGAACTGGGAATGTGGCATTTGGGGAAATCAGGCTGAGTGTTTGCCTGAGGATAGCTTAGGAATCTTCCTTCAAACGTGTGTTTAAGAAACCTTGGCATTATGTACCAGTGCATGAGTCATGTTCCAAGCATTGTGATGGCTTCTGCTGCAACATAACGTAATGCAGCCAGCTCCATGCCCTACACTCAGAATTGCATTACAGATGTTTTACAGGTATGGATGTCAGCCAAGGAATGCAGATATTTTACATCACTGACATACCATAAATGTCCTTTAAATTGTTTTTGATGTGCCCCTTTGGAGTTTGCCACATTCTCATGTAATAATGAAAACAGGAAATAAAATAATCTGGATTATCACTTGAATGTTACGTGTCAGCCACAGAACAGAAAGATTGATGATGCTGTAGTGGAGAACAGCAGGATGGTTGTGCAAAAATAGAAGCCATTTCCAAGAAGTAGCCTGAAAAAAGCATGTAGAAAGGTCAATCTTTGCCATCAGGGCCCAGGTCACTCAGTTCAGTCCTGCATTGTGGCACCTTTAAGCTTTCCACATAATTATTCTTGTTTCTAGCATGGTGGGCAAGCAGCCATGACACATGTGAGGTCATTATAATGTTGAACCCTTCTGCCCTTTTGCTTTTTAAATTGCAGTCTTCCCACTCTCTTCTTTAGCTGCTGCTTACCACATTCAACCAGATGATATTTGGGTCTGGTTTTGCAGAATCTGAGTATGTAAATTTCCATCTGACCTCTTATTTTCTGTTTTATTCCAGTTTATCCATGCCCACTTTTTAGTGTCAGATTCCGTAAGCCTTTGTTTGGAGAGACTGGACACACGATCATGAACCTCCTTGCAGTAAGTCAGTGATGGAATTTGTGCATTCCATTGGTGTGACTGGATGTGTGTGGGGAGATGGGGGCTCCAGGTGCACGTAGTATCTGGAAGGTCCAGAAGATGCAAGAGGAAGTAGTTGGGATTTTGCAGTTACTGAGTGTGGGTTTTAGCTGTCAACAAAACAGTGAATTGTAAGGGCACCCAAATCAATATCCCAAACCTGTTTGCTGGAGGATGTTTGGATCTTGAAATAAGTGGATTGCTTGCTCAGACTGCTTCCTCAGAAGTGCTGGGTCATCACAGTGTGCAGTCACAGCCCTCTGATTACATCGTGCTCCAACTGAAGGGATGTTATTATCTCTTCCTACTTTGCAAATATTTTCAACATAGGAAATTCTCTTTGATGCATGACTTAATCTCACTGCTAGAAAAACTAATAACTCCATCTAGTAATGTAACAGAACACAGAGAGCAAATTTTCTTACATACAGTGATAATATTCAAGGTTGGAGAACATTAATTTTGATGTAAGAGATATGTTTTCATTTGTGTACTGCAATTACATGGGTTACACGCTGGGGTGTCTCTGTCCCTCCCTGCCTTCCAGTCACTGATTACAGTTATTTGAATGGGCTAAGTAGTAGTCACCAGGATAGTTATGAAACCTACAGTGTTAATGATGATGATCATGGCTAACTTGAAATCTTGTTTTAATTCTCAGGACTTCAGAAACTACCAGTACACACTGCCTGTGGTCCAAGGTTTAGTGATTGATATGGAAGTCAGAAAAACCAGCATCAAAATACCTAGCAACAGATATAATGAGGTAATGCTTATAAAACATATTTGTGTACAGTTTCTTTGTGATTGGAGTACCTGGGACCTAGAGGAATTTTTATTTTATTCACTACTACTAAGGAAAAATGCTTCAAAAGCAAATACCAACTGTGTGATGCACACAGCTTCTGGAAGTGAATGAGTCTGACTTCACAGGAAGAATGCAGTTCCATTTACTATTAATTAAACTCTTAAACTCTTTTTCTTGAGGTTTTTGAACTGTTTACATAAAGTGTTATATGTTTGATTTGAGCAAGTAAGTTGACAAACTTTACACTCGAGGTAAACTAGGAAGAAAGCATGTATTAGCTTTTCTCATTTGTGTTGTGTGTTCCCACTCAAAGCATTTGAGTAGTATCTGTTGGATTGCTGATTACTTTTTGTAAAAGTTCCCTCAACATTGAAATTCTAGACTTGATTTCTGGTGTGAGAAAATCAGTCAGCATCTGTAGGAGTTAGTGCTGCTAACTAGAGAAAGCTGGGGGAGGAGGTATTTGAACAGTAATGAAAGGGAGCAGTGGAGAAGGGGATTGATTTCATGTTCTGTCTGAAGAGAGGGGGGTAACTTGGTAGTTTGAAACTTGTCAGGGCTGGGGTGAGGGCATACCTCCTAAGCAGAATGGTATTTGTAAAGTTCTTGTAAGATCAGAGCAGAATGCAGCTTTATCTCAAGAGAGAGTTTCCCTGCAAGAAGCATTTGAGTTAAATAAGTGAGTAAAAAAGATTCATTGAAAAAAAAGTGTCCTTTTATGAAGTTTGAAAAATATTAAATTGATGAAGATAAAGGGTCTGTTAAAAGGTGTTTTAATTTTTGATGCAGTTGTGCCAGGATGGGAGAGGTCAGTGAGGTCTGAATGAATTCAGTCTGGAATGACACAGACAATGCAGTTCAGTGTCAGCTGTGCCTGGTGTTTGCAAGGTGTCAGTTCCACTTGTGCCAGTCATGGACTGAGCAGGACTGAGAGGGAATTCCTCTGTCAGGGACGTAGCAAAACCTCTGCATTGTGCTCAGGTTCCCTTCGCAGTGTGATGAAAGGATTCAGCTTTTTAAATGGAGAACTTGTTACTTATTTAACATTGTTCATAGCTTGTGATTCATTTCAAAAGTTGCATTAATAGGAACTTTTCATGAGTTTTCTTTGAATTAAGATTCACAGAATATTCTGAGTTGGAAGGGACCCACAAGGATCATCAAGTCCAACTGTTAATGGCCCATGCAGGGATCAAATCCATGACCTTGGTTTTACCATTGCCTTCCTCTAACCAACTGAGCCAGTCTCAAGATGAATTAAATAATAAGACCTTTACTTTTATTTAATTAGAAAGGACTGCTACTTGGATGTTTTAAATATCTAAAAAGTGAAAAACTAATTTGAAATCTCATGCGTGTGTTAAATGGGGAAATTTCAACCTGTGATTAACGAATTACACATTCGTATGTAGTTTTTCTATTAAATACATATTTTTGTCTTCAAAATTATTTAAATTTTCTATAGCTTAGAGGGTCCTAGTTGTCTGTTTAGTTCCTCAGCAAAGATGACTGTAATTTCTTCATCAGTTGCCTTCTAAGGAAGCACAGTTGCCACATCCAGTTATTGTTGTGCTGAAGGCAACTGCTGGGCTCCACAAACGTGGCTGTTCTGGAGCTAAAATCCAGTTTCTGGAGCATGGCATGATCAACTGGAGAATGAAAGACATGGTTGTCTGATGCAAAATCTTAATTAAGTTTCCTCCCCAAACATTATACCTGTGCACATTTGTCAATAGCAAGCATCAGTTAATGTTCCTGACACTGTAATTAAGGTTTTATGTTGGACTGAGAGAGACAAATGTGTTGTGTGTAGCCTGGATGCTTATGAGCTCCAGGAAGCAGAGGTGGGAGTGTGAGTGCTGTTAGGAGATTTCAAATAATTTAGTATTTTTCTGGGTTTTCACTGCGGGGGGATTTGTGTCATTTAGTTTGACTTGTTTAAATTGTCATTTTCCTGTTTGAAACAAATTCCAGAGTTGGGTGACTCCCTCAGGGTTTTTTTGTATCAAAATGACCAAGTCTGAGCCTCCATGAAGAGGAATAGTGGAGAAAAGAATCTGTATAATCTAACTATTTTTTTCTATTTTTACTATTCTATTTTTACTATTTTTTTCTAACTCGGTTTATGTTAAATGATAGTCAGCAGAAGGGCAAATGTGTCACAAACTTTTTTGGATGCTTTCTGGAGGCCTCCTTTGCAGAGAAAGAAAATTTGGATGTTTTAAAAAGTCTTAAATTGGGAACATTGATCCCAGTTTCACCAGTTCATGCAGGTGAAGCACAGAGACACTGAAGTTTCAGTGTCTGGTTGTGGCAGTACAGGATGAAATGACCCCAGTCTGAGAGCCCATGTGGCACTGAACTGTGGAGAGGCATTTATGATTTATGTCATTAACAACTGTAGTTGTGTAAACAAGCCAAGTATTTCCTCCCAGGGTTTTACTCATGGGTTTTTTCCCTGTGTATTTTTAAAACCAGGTAGATATAACAGCTTTTGCAATTTCTGTAGCTCAGCTATCCCTTAAGATACCACTTATCTTAATTGCACACAGGATGGCACTTTAAAGTATCCAGGCAGTAAAAGACCTGAACCCTCTTCTCAAAAGCAGTTTATGGTTCTGAATGCTAAAACCTGACATGGAATATGAGAACTTGAGAAGCTTCTGATTAAACTGCTCCAAGAACCACCTATTTATGAACTGCTTGATGAGCTGGGTGGAAATGCTAAAGCTTTGTGTTTGCAGATGATGAAAGCCATGAACAAATCCAACGAGCACGTGCTGGCAGGGGGAGCGTGTTTCAACGAGAAGGCAGACTCACATCTGGTGTGTGTGCAGAACGACGACGGCAACTACCAGACACAGGCCATCAGCATCCACAACCAGTCCAGGAAAGGTGAGTGGAGCCCTGGCTCTGCTGCTCTGCTTGGCTGCTTGACCCCTGTGTTGCTGCCCCAGCTTTGTGAATTGGCTACAGCTGGGTTTGGCTGGGTTTCACCCAGTTTTTTTTAGAGAAAATCAGTCTGACCACTGGCGTCCCTGACTGGGCAGCTTTGTGCCAGAACTGGCTTAGGCACCCCCTCTCCATTAGTAATGAGAGCTGGCTTTGGCCTTATGGGATGTACAGGTGAGGCTGTGGTTGCCTGTGCTTGACCTACACTAGGTGAAAGAAAGACTTGATTCAGTAGCACAGAAAGTTCAATAGGAATAACCAACCACAGCAGCATTGTAATAATGCATCTTCAAGCAGCTTCTCATTTTCACCTTAATTAGACCATCTAATTTCCAGGGTATATTTTTGTTACACTAGGCTGGAGGGCTGCAGCACCTGTGTGCTGAGAATTTAAATGTTGTGTTTGGGGACATTTCTGGGAAAGACATTTATATAATCTCCAAACGAGAACAAGACAGAGGCTGATTTGGATGGTTTGCAAGTATCACTGGTGATTCCAGCAGGTGTACTGGCATGGAATGTCACTTGGGACTGATGGTCTTGTCTGACTTCTGTTAACTTCACCTGTGGGACAAGAAGAGGGATTTCCCACAGGAATTTCATGATTAGTAGTCATTGAAGATAATTTAGTAGTCACTGAAGATAATTTTCCTTTAGGTTAAGTGGCTTTGAGCTGTGGCCTTGCTGGTGAGTTGGTGTTAGTGTCATCCATAAACAGCTCACTCACAATCTGCCACCTGTGTGGGAGCATTTAGAAGTAATTGTGTACTTGGTTGCCCAAAATTAGTAATTCTGAAACTCAGAGGTGTGTAGGGCATGGAGAGGGAGAGCGATAAAGTACAAGCATTAACTTAGACAAAAACTGTGGTCCAGTTTAGAAAATAACTGGGTGATTTGCCTTTGCATATCCAAGCTTATGATGTGCAATACAGGCACCATAATTCCAAGCAGCATTTGTCCTGATTCAGGGTAATCACCTCTGTGGCTGATAGAGCTGATACCTGATTCTTGGGTAAGGCATTGCTGTGACAAAAGCCTCAGTAATCTCTCCTGTTGTTGTTATTGCAGTGACTGGTGCCAGCTTCTTTGTGTTCAGTGGAGCTTTAAAATCCTCCTTAGGCTACCTTGCCAAAACCAGTATAGTGGAAGGTAAGATACTGCTTGTTTGAAACACACTTCTCTCTTTGCCTGGCTCAGCTCTGCAGCTAAAAGGACTCTCTCTGCTCATATGCCTTGGGCCTTGGAGTCTTGCTGCTGCTTCAGCTTTATCCTACTTCTAAGCAAGAAACACCCAGTTCCCTTTAACGAGGAATTTGTGCAGATGCTGCAAAACAGGGTGCAGGAAAATCAGGGTAAGATACTAAATACTTGGCTTGGGAGCCTGTGATCAATTCACTGGTTTGAGTTGAATGAGGAAATTGTGAGCCTAAGAAATACAGAATGTGTAATCCACCAACCAGCAGAGGAAGCCCTGCTAAACTTCCTCTGCTACCAAATAGCTCTGCAGTGTGCAAGGGTATGAATGTGCATTGTTTATGTGCTTGTGTATGGGCAGATGAGAACGTGACCGGTTGAGAGCACTGAGCTGGTCCCTCTCAGATTTGGTTTGCTGTATCACAGCAGGAGCTGCCGCTGGGGTGCTCCAGCTGGAAGCTGTTAGTACCTGCTAGCTGAGCTGCACAAGTGTGCAGTCAGGTCCCTGCACCTGTGACAGTGCAGGCAGGAGTGGGGTAGCAGTGCTCCTGCACTGGTGAGAGATGGATGCCAGGTGCCCACATGAGCAGTCGGTTGGCAGAGCCCCGCGGGTGAGCAGGAGCTCCTGGTGCTGCAGCAGCTCCAGGCTCGCAGCTCTGAGTGTGTGGCCATGGGTGGGGTCCCTGGGCAGCCCACTGCCACCAGAGCTTGCAGGTCATTGTGCCCGTTCCTGTGTCTAACTGGTGGTTAGGGTAAGACAGAGGCACAGGGGGACTCAGTCTCTACATGGGGAAGTGTTTCACTCCTGTTAGTTTTGCCATGACTGAGATTCACCCAAAGTGGTGCTGGGTTAATGACTTGACTGGATGATCCCGGAGGTCTTTTCAACCTTAATTCTCTGAATCCAAATTCTGTATCTTTTGCCGCTGTCAGGCAAGCACTGACTTCTCAACCACTGTCACTGCTGGACTGCTGCTTCCAGAGCCAACAAAGGAGATGGCTCAATGGAGCAGTGTCATGTGGGGTTTCTGAGGGTGACCTAGAGCAGGTGTCAGGTTGTGAGGCAAGCTCACGGGGACTTTGCTACAGCTGACTTCACCTGGGAGCTGCCCTTCTCTTACTGTTGTGTTTTCCCTCATCAGCAGGTTTGCATTTTAGGAATGTGACTGTTCAGAAGTGGGTTTATGGAGCACTGCTGCCCATGATACTTAAAGTGAACATTTAACCTCTGTTGCAAACAGATGAAGGGTGTTTGTTTTTTTCTGTATAGGCTCTGTTTGGCATGGCTTATCTTGGCTTATGAGGATTTCTTGGTTCCCTAGATGGAGTGATGGTCCAGATAACTGCTGAGAACATGGACTCTTTGAGACAGGCCTTGAGAGAGATGAAAGACTTCACCATCACCTGTGGCAAAGTAGATGCTGAAGACCCTCAGGAACACGTTCACATTCAGTGGGTAGAAGACGATAAAAACTTTAATAAGGGGTAAGTAGAGGAGCACTTGACGTTGGTGCCTGTTAGAAGTTTTAAGTGATCTTGTAAGGCACGTGAATCTTCAAATCAATAGGAATTAAAAGTCTGCACCTCTGTTTTGTGTGATAAGATGCAATTAATTGTAATGAAAATGGAATTGAGATACCAGAGCTTTGGGGCATCAATTTAGAATATTGGCAATGCTATGGATTATTTTTTTTTGGCATTACCAATATCTAGTTATTGGAAACCACTAATCTGTCTCCAGCTGTCAGTGCTGAACCCTGCACATTGTGGTCACTTTGCTCTGTTGGTGCTTAGTTTGCATTAAGTAGAGCTGGAAATAAAATTGCTGAACATCAACTGTATCTTTGGACACTTGATAGTTAAGCCAAAAGGAAGGTGGATTTGGCAGCTGAAGTATTTATGGCAGTAAAGTGCTGTTGTGATGGATTCCATATTTCAGGACTCAGCACCTAGAAGGAAGGATATTTCTGTAGTTTCAGGCTCTCCAGATCAATCTTAGGTTCTGCAATCAAGTCCTGGGCTCTGTAAGTTGTGTTTCAGGTATTGATGGCCTACACTGAGTTTACACATGAGCAAAAATCCAGCCTGTATGAAATGCTTCATTACTCTGTCAGACCCTTACAGGATCTCAGCTCTGCTGCAAAGCTTTGTTGGAAACCTTCAAGGAAGGTCCTTCTGCACCTGTGTTACGCATGTCACCCCTTTCAGGAACTGCCCTTTGATTCCAAGGTCATTCTCTTCTGCAGAGGGTCTTGTGCTGAGCCAGAGCTCACCCTCCTCCCTCCCTTTTGCAGTGTTGTGAGCCCTATTGATGGCAAATCCATGGAATCTATAACCAGTGTGAAGATATTCCACGGCTCCGAGTACAAGGCCAACGGGAAAGTCATCCGGTGGACAGAGGTGGGTCCGTCAGCCGAGCACTGCAGCCAGGGCTGCAGCCAGCTGCTCCCCCAGTCACCACAGGAAAGCAGCCTGTGCTTCCCCATGAGGCTGTGGTGCCTTTCCTGCCTGCACAGGGAGCTGCACAGTGGCATCCTGCAGGATAAAACATCCTCCCCCTGACACAGCCACAGCCCGCGCTGCACTGGCCACCGCTGCTCACATCAGGGTGTTCAGCACCGGGGGGGGACCACAACAACACTCGCTGCCTTACACACAGGAACAGTTGGTATCATTTGCCTTTGTTTTAAAAGCTGCCTTTCTACATGGAGACAAATCTTAATATAAATTGTTTTTTAGAAATGTTATTTCGAGCTACTTTCTCTAAAACGTTGCATGTTAAAATGCTGTGGCATAAATCACGCAGAAACTGCTTGCATGGCTGATGTTGCCTGTGACTCTGCCAGCATACAAATGCTGGTGTCAAAATATTTCTTTAAGTGTTTCATTTTGCCTGCTGAGGAGCAACCAGGTTCCTTATTCTGCAGCTCAGCCCCCATGTGCCCTTTTTTCCCAGTTCACTTAGGCTCAACAGAAACAAGTTCAGTGACAAAAAAAAGCAAAGATCTTTGAGCTTGTATTAAAAACGTAATTTTTCTGAACTTAGTATCTGTTTAAAAACAGGTTTTTATTAAAACCATGTGCAATACATAGTGAATTTCCATAGCAAAGCTTTTGACCAGATCTAAGAGGTTTCAGAAGACTATTTAAATTTAAATCTTTCTTCTGAAGTTTTTTTTTTTTCCCCTCCCTAAGGTGACTTGCCTTTAGGGGGTTTTGCTGGGCTTCCTTGAACAGTTAATTCTTAAGTCTTCATTTGTAAAAGTTTAAATGATATCCGACCCAAATTTTCTAGAAAAGCCAAGTGTTATGTCTTGTGTTGACTCTTCCCTTCAGGTGTTTTTTCTAGAAAATGATGAGCAACACAGTGGTCTGAGTGACCCAGCTGATCACAGCAGACTGACTGAAAATGTGGCAAAAGCTTTCTGTCTGGCTCTGTGTCCTCATCTGAAACTGCTGAAAGAAGATGGAATGACTAAGCTGGGTCTGCGTGTTACACTGGACTCAGATCAAGTAAGTCTTCGGTAGTTTGGGGGGTTGTTCTCTTGTTCATTCCCCAGAACAGGAATACAACACTTAAACCAGAAGAATGATGAAGCAGTACCAGTATCAGATGCTCATCAGATGGTGCTGGCTGTTGTTTGGTCTTCTAGGACATCTGTTAGATCCAGTGCCCAGCCTGAATCAACATAGGCTTGACCCCCATATGGCATGAGCAGCACCTGCTCTGTGCTCAGAGAAGATTCTTAACTGGCCTTTTTGCCAGCAAGTGTGAAGGTCCTGCTCATCCCAAGGAGCTGCTTTGAGAAAACAGAAAAAGATTCCTTTTGCTTAGGCAGCCACTGGGAACACAAAGCACAAAGACAAGTGGAAAAGCTGCTTTAGTGCCTGCTCGATCCAGTTCAAGTTCCTGACTTCCCTGGGAGATACCACAGCTCCTCCTCCCTTCCTGCCCCCTGACTCACAGCCTCGTGGCCTGTTCTTAAAACCCACTCTTTGTATTTTTTAGGTTGGTTATCAAGCTGGGAGCAATGGACAGCCACTGCCCTGTCAATACATGAATGACCTGGACAATGCCTTAGTGCCAGTGATTCATGGAGGGCCCTGTCAGTTGAGTGAGGGGCCAGTCATAATGGAGCTCATCTTTTATATTCTGGAAAACATCTCATAAGAGGACTTCATTTTCTGTTCAGACCTGTTCCAGCAGCAGTTGTATCTGAATCATTTGCACTTTAAAACTGGAAAATTAAGCTTTTGTTAACACTATTGGGTAAGGGGGGAGGGGGGTGGGACAGTTGTTCCATAATTCTAAATCTTCTATGCATTGTCAACAACCAGAGGATCAGGGCAGCTTCTATACTACAACATGGCTATGCTATCCTTGCAGCTAATCCACTTCTGTTACTGTTTAGAAAAATGCTCATGTTTAAAGACTTACAGTCATGTACTCTAAATGCTCAAAGGGTGCAAAGATCTGGGGCGTAAATAAAAAGTGAAATTCCAACCTTGTACTGTTTGTAGATGGACATGTAAGAAACAATCAAGACCTCCATTCTGACCTCATCCTAATGCCATTTGTGGTTATTCTATAGACATTAAAAAGTAATGTTTACATTGTTTTGACCAGATTATTGGTTGAAATACATTTGGAGAAGACCTTGAGAGATATGGAAAGATTCCCTAGCCATAACCCTGTTTGTCTGTGCATCCAGAGGAGCAGGACAGGCATCTCTCTGCAGTTGTGTGTGTGTAATAGGCTAGTTTCCTTTTCTCCTCTATTTACCACAAGTCTGTCACTTTGGGCAGGTTTCTGTGATCTCCTACAACTACTCTGCTATTCTGTACCTTGTTTACAAATTTGTCTGAAGCAGAGGAAAGATCAGCCCTAAAGTGCAGCTCCATCTTGTTCCTTGTCCCCAGCAGGTCCTGCTTTTTAGAGGCAACTCCCACCCAGGGCAGCTCTGTCCCCTCCCTGCTGTTCGCTGTAGTGTAACGCCAGTGTCATGTAACCCAGGCCAGCTTGTACTTCATATTGCAGCCCCTTGTCCAAGCTTACCTGTGATACCAGTGTAGAGTGGCTGTTCCTGCATGTTCTGCTGAAAAAGGCTTTGTGGTCAGTTCTGAACATGTGCCCTCAGCCCAGTGCTCTTGGTCTCACCTGAGAGGGCTTTGGTAAGGAGAGCAGCTGCTTGTGTCTGCCAGGGCATTAAGCAGCTGGAATTGAGCATCAGCCAGAGGAAATGTGGTTCCATGTTCTTACTGTATCCATGGAAAGCTGCTAACCAGTGGCAAGAGCTGTAAGCAGGAGAAGGTGTTTGGTTTGTTTAGCCAGTCATGCAAAGCAGCTCGTTTGAGTCCCAGGAAGAGGGGTGAAGGTTTCTCCTCCTGTCTAGAATGAATTAATTTGGGAAGAGAGGTGCTAATTTATGGTGAACATTTGTGGTGTCAGACACTCCCTATTGCCGTCCATTCTGGGGGAAGCAGCAGGGCCTGCTTGGGCTGTGCTGTGACAGACACCACTGGCCTTGCAAAGAGAAAGAGAAGTGCCAGGCTGCTGTGAGACTGAAGCTCTGGTTTTTAAACAAATCAACACCATTGTCTAGGCAAGGGAAGGGTAACTGCACAGAGTGATATGTTTTATGGAAAGGCAGCCCAGTGTCTGCACAGAGTGCACTTGGGAATAAATGGCTGCTGCTTTTCAAAAAACAAAAGTATGAAAAATTCAATGTTCCAAGTAACAGCTGGCACGACCCAGCCCTTGGAGAAGACAGGCCAGGGAACTGGGGCCAACGCCACAAACAAAAGCTGGCCAGCAAGAGGGAGCACACTATCACACTTTAAAGGGTGTCAGATCCAAGTGAAGCCTTACCTCTGGCATTTGGGACAGGGTGGGTGACTTAATGCAGCTCATTGAGTGGTTCCTGCTGGCCAAAGTAGGAACTGTGACCCACCCCTGCTCCTGCCGAGGTGCCTGTGCAGCCCAGCTGGACTGAGGCCACTTGATCCCTCTGCACCCTGGTTCTGCACACTCTGGGACACAGCTTGGCACGACACGGTGTAGGCATGGTTCCACAGCTGGAAGAGCATTCCAAAAACATGGTAATAATCTTCCTCCTAGAGCCTGCACTCCAGCTTTGTCACAGCAGCAGCTTTCCAGTTACTTTAGTTGCATTGTTACGCTTAATAATGCAGTAAAGAGGTGAAAAATGTTTATCTTCTCTTCCTTTGCCCCAGAAGTCTTTTAGGTTTGGATTCTGTTTGTGCAAAACACTATCAACTGGTGACTGACATGTCTGCTTCAACCATAGCCTTTGAAATGACCTTAATTACCATGTTGTTAAGAAATGAGTACTTGTTTAGAAAAAAAATGTACTTTTAAAATTCAGTTAGTTAACACTGCAAAAAACTGCATATTATATTTTTATTTTCAACATGTAGTTTTGTATATTAAATTTATTGAAATTAAAAACTAAACACTGTATTGTCTTCATCTGCTCAGGAAGACAGAGGCAGATCTGCCTGACCTGTCTGGACTCTGTTCTGTCTCCCAGCTTGCCCATCCCTGGCACAGGCACATCCTGCCCTTGGAGATCCCTGGTTTCTGTTAGCTCACAGAGATTTAAAAACATGAACAGATTTAGTACTCTTCCTTGTATGCTGCTGATCAAAAAGCATTCCTGAAAATAAGTCACGATCCAGTTTTCTTAAAGGACAAAGTGAGACTATTTTCCCCATCACCTGGAATAATTGTAAAAGCCTATTTTTGTAAAAATACAAGGAACATTTGGGAAGCAGCAGAGTCTAGTGTACTTTTTTCTTTCTTTTTACATTAAAACCCCAACACCATAAAGGATGAAGGCACAGTACCCTTCTGCGCTGGACAAGCAGTGCAGCAAGCACGGCACACAACTGGGAGCCAGAACAAAAACAGAGGTCTGTAAACACCAACCTGCTGGGGAGCCCTGGGGCCTTTCCTTCAGAAAGGGACAGCCCTTGGAACCTCATGTGCCAAGGGTGTGCACAGAGGAGGGACTGGCACCCCTGAACTGCTGCCTGAGAGCTCTCCTCTGATTTAGGAAACAAAGAAAGACCCCAAACCAAATAGGCCTGGATAGGAGAGGGCAGACAAAGCAGGAGCAGACTGTTCACTGAACCATGCTGGCTGCTCAGACACTTGGGAATAGGAATTCTGGTGAAGGTCCTACCTGTGACTTAATCAAAAAGCTCTGGCACTGCTGCAGGGGGCTAAACCTTTCCCACAGCACTCTGCATAGTTAATGTAACATTCGTCCTGGTGCTACATCAGTAGTCCCACATTAAGGCAATTCTGTCTATTTTGGATAGACCGGTCCCAAGCCCTGCAGCAGCGCATTCCCAGAGCTTCCCGTTTGCCTTGGAGTTATTAATAAGCACTATGGCTGTTATCAAAATAGACATTAGGTTCAGTAGTGCATTCATTTAACATCTTTGGTGCTTGCAGCTTAGCAGCATCTTCCTGCCTTCGCTCAGCCCACGACTTCCAACATTCCTGCAGATCTGGGGAAAACAACACAAACAAACCCATCAGAATTCCTTGCTGCAGAACAGAACAGATGTTCACAGTTCAAGGAGACATTATATGGAAAATGCTGACACCAAGGTTCTGAATGGTCAACAAGGAAAATCAGTGGAGCAAAATTATTAAGCTCCAGTGATGGAAAGTGCTTGGGCATGAGGCCAAGTTGTTATTTCAGGTATGGTCATCAAACGTGTCCCTCAGCCTGACTGGAGCTCACAGGACCTCCTGACCTCCTTGGCTGGGAGGAAACCACTAAAACAGGCCCTTTGATACTCAAATGGTGACTCTTGTATTGAAATGAGACCTCAGTCTCTACAATCTGATACCATTTGCCACATCTTTGCTTCCAAACAGGTGATGTCACTCTAAAGCTGATGATTATTTGCTTAACTACCATTTAGAAATGTAAAGTGAAACCATATGCTAAGGAAGAGGGAGCACAGAGGCTTCAGGAGATCAAGCAAAGGAAGAAGGATTATTTATCACTTATTTTCTAAATAATATTCTTAGTAAAGGTGACAGCAGGAGCTCTCCCTGTATTTCAAGTGATTGTGAAACAGCATCTTTGAGATACAAACTAATCAGAGATTCTGTAACCTAATTTATGAAATGATGTCAACTCCTCACCACAAATACAAAGAGGAATGCTACTGAAGTCAGAGCAGTGTAATTAGGTCAATGCCAACACTGACCTTTATTCAATTATTCAAGCAGAGTTTATCTGTAGCCCTGTCAAGTCCTGCCCAGACCACCTCTGGACACAGTGTTCATACCTCGGACAGAACTAACGTTCAAGGACCAGCCAATTTTCTGTAACTGTTTGAAGATCTTGACCACTGAGGGGCTCCCTGAGTCTCACTTTTACCTCCAGTTTCCCTCCAGTGGGCTTTCTGCCATCAAAAACCTGAAATAACCACAAAAAGAAGAGCAGCTAGGACAAATAGGAATTATAATGTTAAACTATAGAGCCTCAGGCAACTGTGAGTGTATCTGCCCATGGCCTGAGCGTGACTGAGATCCCTGCAGGTGACTGCAGTGCTCGGAGTGTCACAGCCAGGACTGGAACTCAGCAGAGCAGGTCCCCCACAACCCAGGCAGGTTATCAAATTCACCTGATACAAAACTCGACTGCACTCACACATTTATGTGATCCAGATACTCATTTTCCCTTTGGGTTGAAATACTGAGCAGAAGAACACACCTCATCCCAAAAACCTACCTCAATGATCTCTCTAACTTCACACTCTGATTCCAGCTTGTCCAGCTTCAAGTGTGCTGTCCCCACGTGTTTGTCACTTCTGAAAAAGGATCTGTGCCAAAGAAGTGGAGGGATAAAGATTGTCAGAACACTGAAGAGAAAACAAACCCAGAGGTTATCACTATCTGCTCCATCCCCACATCCAGAGAGGGCTGGTCAGGACATGCTCCTAGAACCCTGCACACCACAGTCACAGAGGCAAACCCTTAAAAACCAGACTACGAGGAACAAGATAAGAAAGTACTCATTTGTTAATTATTCTTTTACAACCAAGGTAAAGATGAGGACAGCAGTGAAGAAAAACCACCAATTAAATCAGCACTTGGAGTGGCAGCAGCTTCTGTCCCTGCCCAGGGTGACAGGGAAGGAGGTCCCAGTGGCCAGGACAGGGCCATCCTCTGCTTGGGGCTGTTTAACTGAACAGGCTGAAGGAATTCTCAAGGAAGTTGCATCTCCCAGCAAAACAAACATTTCACAGGCACCTGTTGCTTTTGGCAAACTACTTTTAGGAAACAGTCACATGAATCATTCTGTTTCATCTTGATAAATCAAAACAATTTCAGTAAATAAGAACATTTCAGCTATTGTTTTGATTCACCTACATACTGGTAGCTTTAACAGTCAAAAACTGTAATTTTAGGATTTCCAGTTGCTGGAATTAAGCACAGAAGCATTTTTATCCTGTGAGGAAAACAAGCAACTTCCTGCTGTAGTCACTTGTGTCGAACAGTTTAATCAGCAATAAGTCAATCTTTATCTGCACAGAGAGAGGTGTTACAACCTTTACCAGACAAACTCCTCCAAAAGGCAACAGCCAAGACTAAACCACCCTAATTCCACAGAAGTGTTCAGCTCAAAGCACAGCATTTCTTTGCCTGCATCCAAGCATCTCCCTGAACCACTCTCCAAAAGGTTTGATGAACAACTAAACTCTGGAGAGTCTGGAGTTAAAAAAGATAACTTGGCCACACCTGCTGTGTTTTCTTGGAAATTTTCCAGTATTTCAGAAGCTTCCTTTTTTACCCACTCTATTTCAGAAAAAACAAGCAACCAAACCAACAACCTTAAAAAACCCATCCCCCACAACCCCAAAACATCCACCCTTCTTCCTACTATCATTAAGAGAGACTAAGATACTATCAAGCAAGACTTGACATAGTCAATGGAAACTCAAAGACTGTTAATGGAGCCTCATGATCACATCATTGGTGGCAACAGGAGACTCTCAATCAGTGAGGCCACAGCAGACTCACAGAATAATTTAGGAAAGTTCAGAGTTTCTTAGTTCACATGTTGGAATACTTCCTTCACTTCACAAGCACCTTAAAATGAAGGGTTATGTAATTGTACTGCAGCATGTGGGGCACTTTGCTCATAAACTTCAGAGAATCAGCAATTCTTGCTGAATTTTTTAAAGCATTTTTCCATTTTATAACTCAAGAAACAATAAAGACTGGTTCATCCCTGCTCAGTTCCAGGGGCCTGCTGTGAAGACTGAGAACTTGCTCTAGGCTATGGCTTCAGAAACAGCTCTGGGGAAATCCCCTTTCATCTTCAGAAGCTTTTAGGAGAGGCTCAAGAAAAGATTTTTCCTTTGGAAAAAATACATTGTTGAGTTTTCACTTGAAAGTGTTATTAAACTGAAGTTTAATATATATGACCTGAAGCAAGTCTCCTTTGCTTACTGAGCAAAAATAATTATTGGGAGATGGTCAAGGAGCTATCAGAGGCCTCAAAGCTACAACATCCAGAAAAGCATTTCTGAAAGTATTATTCATTTGTAGTCTTACAAAAGACAGGGAGCAGACAGTCTTAAGGAAAGAGCCTGGATCACTTCATCCTCTCCTCTCTCCCACAGAGATGGCTGGGAAAAGGTGATAAAACCCTTATTTTAAATAAATGTGAACACTTCTGAGCTTTTTACAGCTCTGTGCAAAAGAGGGGGGATCATGAACACAGCAGTCAGGACTGACAGAAAAAAAAAAAAAAGAAAATCAACTTTTGCTTCAACAGAGATGCCAATGGATGATCTGGAGTAAACAGTGGGACTTCAGGTCACAAACTGAAACATCTGCAATTTGAAAACCATCTCAGAAAACCTATGGACAATTTCTGCATGGCCCAGTAACAGCAACAAGGAATAGGACAAAGAGCCACCAGACAAAAACCAGGTTATCTGGCATCCCATCACAGTCTTGGACCACAACTAACCAGGGACGAGGGAATACAGGCCACTCCTATTCTGAATAACTCAGTTATGAGCCTGATCTGAGGATGATCTCCCTGAACATGGTTAACACTCATCTTGTGATCCTGCTCCCTGAGATGAGGGGAGTCTCTCTCTCTCTCAAGGCAGCTGCCAGCAGTGCTCAGGAAGTATTGCAAGATCCAATGAATGAAAGTACAAGAACATATCTCTAGTTCTGCCATCACCTGTCACCTGCTTTCCTGCTGTTCATATTTTGCTGTCACTTCACTTCATTATTCTACAGAGTTATTCCACAGAATATTTACATTTTCTAGTCCTGATGACTGAAACCAAACTGGGTAAGAATCAAAACAACTTGAAGTAAATCACTGCTTTCTCAGTCCCACCAACTCCTTTAACACACTAATCCTCAATTGATCTGAAACAACTGCACTGAATTTGTGCCTTTCTTCACCCCCAGAGAGGAAACTACAGAGCTCAGGCACATTTTGAAAACTCTCAGACATGAGTAACAGACAACTCTTCAGTGCTGGCTAGAGATTGTGCTTCATAAATTTCAGCTCCAACACTCTTTTCAGCTTTTAGCATAGAAGCAAACTGTGCACTCACCCTTTGTGAAACACTTCAAATTTAATTCCTTTGGACCGAATTGCGCGCCGGAAGCCTCGGTGGTTCCGGTTGATGTTCAGCTTGAACAGCTGGTTGTACTCTGCAAGTGAAACAAAGGACAGGGGAAGAAAGCTGTGAGTCAAATGGTGTGCAGGGCTCTATTCATGCACCTACTCAGAGCTCTTTTATCTCAGTTTGGCCCACAGGAATCCTCCTCAGGAGGGTCTTTCAGTCAGGCCCAGGATGAGTCCCTGTGGGACAGTTCATGTCACCCTCACCTTACAGGGACAGAAACCAAACTGCAGAAACCAAGCCTTTGTGAGCTGACAGCAAAGTAACATGGAGAGCTAAAACTAGAGTTTAGGTCTTTCAGCAAGTAAACAGGGTTTGTGGCTAAGAAAAAAGGTACAAAATATTCAAGAAAAAGTTAAGGCTGGAATGACTGGGAAGGGGTGTTTTGGATAATATAATTAATACTGGTTTAATTCATGACATAATAGCTACCATTAATATTGGGATGAGGGGGAAGAAATTGCCAATGCAGCTGGACTTCACCCCCCAACAAGCCCTTTCATAAGAAAGAAGAAAAAAGGTGGTGGGAGGATCTCTGGCCTGGTTCACAGTCTGACACCAGCCTGTACTGTCCAGGGATTCCCAAGGTGCAACATCGTTCCTGCTGTTCCAGAAAAAAAGGACTCACCTGGACAATTGTTATTGTTAATTACAGGTGTTTTACTCTTTTGAGGTTGCTCCTATCAAAAAAAAAAAAAAAAAAAAAAAAAGAGGCAGACATCACATAAAACTGTCAGGTATTGTTTGAAAACAGACTAGTCACCATTTTTATTGCCAGCTCCATTTTATGCCTATAGCAGAAACTTAAGGTTTTAGGGGTTATTATCTAAATAAGAACAGTCATGGTATATTCAAGACTAAAATACTTGGATTGCACTGTGGTAACAAGGATAACACTGCAGAAAGAATAAGGCAAAACATTACATTAAGTATGAGAGCCATAGATAAGCTACATAGTCACAGTCAATTCAATCCAATCATCATAAGTTACTGACTGGGGCTTGTTAAACTCCATGACAAACTGTGCACCTTCCACGACACAGTAATTCTGTTCCTCCTGCATTAGCTGGAATAATAAGCTACACAAGGAATTCATCACAAATCATTCAGGGAATTGCCCTACTATTATTTTCCCTGACAATCAATCTGCCACCAAAATGAATTAACTTTTAACCTAAAGCAGAGTACAAACTAAATCTCTGGGGAATGAACAAGGACAATGTGGCCTAATTATTGCAGCTACTTTGCAAAACTGATTTCAGCTATGAAGGAGAAAGGTGGTATATTTATTTGACTGCTGGCTAAGGAGTAAAGATCTGGCTCTTCTTTAAACAAAGAAAATAGATTAAAAGGAACTATGCTGATTTTTTTTCATTCCCCAGAAAATTATTCATAGAGACCAGCTCTGGTTTCAGCCACTCTAATTGTGTTACTCCTTCATTAAGGCTCGAGTCACTCAAACCTAAACACAAACTTGGTCTGACCATCACCAATTTCCCACAGGTAACTGAATTAATTTTTGTGGAATTACTGCAAAATTTACTGGGAGGTAGAAACCTAGGCTCTGCACTCTCCCAGGGCTAAGTATTAGTCCTGCAAGAGCAAGGTCTGGTTTTGCCCTACAGAGAGAGCAGCAAAGCCCCAGGATTTCTACCGACAGTAAGAGACCAGTCAGTCTCTCCTCAGAAGCCCTTCTAGCTCTCAGGTTTGAGTATTTTTCAGACCAGAGACTGCTTTTAAAGGTGAGAGGAACAGGGTGACACTGGAGAATTCCAAGGAAATAAGTAATACATATGTGTATACATATTCTTATATACATACACATACATACATGCACATACACACAAGTGTTAATTAGTAAGGGCGAGAAACTTGCATGGCCCAAGTCCTATCTCCAGATATAGATGTATTTCCTAATTAAATCACCATTTATTTGATGACAAAAAATAATCCTTTCGATCAATTTCTACAATTTTAAGACAGGCTCAAATGCAATGCCTTTAAAAGCTTGGTTTTTTAAGGGAAGAGGACTTAGGGAGATCACATCTAAGGTGGCCCTTGGCAACAACTTTGTGTGCCCTGGTGCTGGGTGTGTTTGCACCCCTGAAAGAAATTTGGCCAACATTGGAAAGAGCCTGATTGTGCCTTCAGGGGGGAGAGGTAGGCATGGCTTAGCACTGACACAGAACCTGCAGACACCACCCTGCCAAGGGTAAGGTGTGTAGAGCATCGAGAGAAAGGTACAAAACTCAAACCTGCAGCCAACACGCTCAGCAGCTCTGCTTCTCAGAAAAATAAATCTGCTTTAAAAGCAGATCCAGGCAAGATGTCTAGAAGTGTTCTCCCTTTCCTTGGAGCCCTCACAAGCTCATGCAGTGGCAGGGGGGACAGACTGAGGGGCAGAAGAGCCACGACACACTCACCGCACTCGGGTACTGAAATTCAAACTTCACAAATGCATCCAAATCTCTTGGTGACACACCTGGGTGAGACAACAACCAGCCAATCCAAACAGCCAGTACAGACATTGTCATTGCAGCTGTCATGTTGAGCAGGATTCTCAAGAGCATCCAACTGTTTTACAGTAGGACTTGTGACCTGCCTCTTGACAACTGAAAAACCCATCAAACCAAAACCCATGGAAAGTTGGCATCCAAGGGAAAACACCTGGGGTTTTTTATGTTGTTAATCCTAGGACAGTCTAGCACAGGTGGTTTACAAGCTCCCAGGAACAAGGGGCTAAAAGCAGTAACACTGGCAAGAGCAAACCCCGTCTATTGAAGGGTCAAAATACACCAAAGTGGTGCAACTCATAGGCATGCACTTGTAACAAAATAGGAGGTAAAAATGAAACCTTAACTATGACCCAGTTATGAGTGAACCCAGGAAAATATAAAGTTCTTCTCTCTGTCCAAATGGAACCCAGATTCTCTTAATTCACCTGTCTGCTTTTTTTTTAAATACTGTTTCAAATTTTTTTTTGGGGGGGGGGGCACAAACCCAAAATATGGTTAGTTTGTTTTAATGAGTGCTGGCTCCTAAAGTAGCCTTCAAGATAAATTTAATTCCTCATTACTTTCCTTACCTACTCAGAGGAAAAAGCCCACATGCCCTTTTGAGTACACACCTGGTGGGGCTGGTAGGTTCATCCCTCTGACAATAAGAAGGTGCATTTCTGTGCTGTTGAGATCAGAAAATATCCTGTGAAAAGAGAAAGACAACAAAGCACGTTCATCCCACCATCAGCTGATCCACTGCCAGACCAGGATGCCATGGCTATTTGTCAGAGCTGTTTCAGCAGTGCACTCCTACAGAGATCATCTCCACAAAATACAGCAGAGCAAGGGAAGAGCACAAACAGAGCTAAAAATATCTCTGCGGCCAGGAACAAGCCCAGGAGGCAATAGGATTGAGGGAGAAACACAGAGGAAGGAGGAATGGCTGAAGAAACAGAATATAAGAGGGGAAGCTGGAGGCATTTTAAAAACAAAAGAATCAGCAAGAGAAGATAGTGAACAACTTCTTTGTATTTAAGTTGTTGAGAGCATCCTTTCAGGAATGCTGAGCCTAATCCTTCAGCAAACCCAAGTTTGCTGAAGCACAAAATTCCCTAAACAAGGGCAAAAGACCAGGAAAGTCATTCCAGCCTGAGAAATACTTTTGTTTTTCCACACCTTATCATTTTAAAGGTTCTTTCCTCAAAGTGATGGCTTGGAGGATCCATTCCTTGTGCTCGTGCAAGCTGTAGGATCTCCATATCCTTTTTACAACCTTGTGCCAGTTTCTCAAACCTATAGAAAAAAGGCAAAAAAACCCAGTAAAAAACCTACACATGCTGAAAATAAAACAGAGCATAGAGCAATCCTCAGCCAGGGCTGGGAGCAATGTGGAGACATCTTTAGGAGACCAGGCAGACTCAAACTGAAATACCCACTTTGGTGGATGACTGAAAGCAGGCACAGGGTCTTACCGAGTTGTTTCTGCTACGTTTCCCAGATGCATGAATTGCTTGGAGTACTGCAAACACCTCTGTCAACACAAACAAAACCAAATAGATTCACTCTGTGATCCTCACACACAGATTCATGACTGGCACAGTTCTGAGGTTGATGATAATCTAATTTAAGAAAATCCAGGCATTTTCCTGAGTCACTCAAGTCCAAAGCACAGCATCTGTTTGAGCTGTTCTCACTATTACTTTTTAATCACCTGATCTGTAGATATGATGGTCACCTTAGTCTTAGTCTTAATATTCAGGTACTTTTTTCAGACTTGAGTGCTCATACTTAAGAGTGATAATTTGCTAGTCCCAAGCCTTCAAGCACACCCTCTGGCTTTAACTATCCATAGAATCAAACTCTGAAAATTCTCCATTTTAGGACACACAATATCAAAAGAATTTTAAAAGGAAAAAAAGCCCACTGGAACAATGATGGGATTATAATATTAATAAACCCCAGAGAGATGTACAAAAGAAACTCCAAAACATTTCTAAAAAATATTCAATGGTCACCTCATGTTGGTCCTTCAGCAATTTTACAAGCTGTGCATAAACTTCATCTGCTTTCTGAGACAGCCTGACATCTTCATGGTGTACAAAGATAAAATCACCCTCATCATCTGTAGGAGGTGATGGCAGCTGCAACACAACAATACCACATTTCAGAGCCCTTACAGGGAAAAGTAAGCACTTAGATGTCCAAGAATATGTAACAAAGCAGAATATGACCAGTCCTACTAACCTTGGAAATATCAACAGTTTTGCCAGATTTTGCCTGCTCAATCTTTAGGTCAAGGCCCTTGGCTGTTCTGAGATATGTCTTTGCCTGTTCGAGGTTGTTTTCCCTCTTTGCTTTGATGGCTGCCTTCAGGTATTGCTTCTTCCTGTTCTCCAGAAATTCCAGCTGTTCCCTAACTGAAAAACAGTTGTACAGAAACACTCACTCATCTGACACTGCTGATGTCCCAGACACAGGTTTACCCTGTTCAGTTCACAGCCAGGAAAAGATCAGTGAAAGTACAGATGTCAAAGCAGGACATTTCCTTACTGCACTCCACTGTTTCTTGGGCACTTTCAATTTCAAGCAGTAAAAAAGAAACAAGCTTCCTTCTAGAACAGCATCCTTCATCAAAAAAACCTCACAGCACTTCACAAGTGTCACAAGAGTTATTACAGCCCCTAATTTGCAGGCTTGAGACAGACTCCAGCACAGCTGACTGGTCCAAGGGAGAAGCTGAATCCAAACTTTCAGCTCTCCATGTTAACTTCTAAAAAACAGCAAATATTATGAGCATCCTCTGGAGTAATTTCCTTCCTCTCCCCTGATTTGTCAGAAAAGAACCCAATGAACCAATGTGCAGGCCCACTCAGACGTTTCACCTCTGCTTCTTTGTAACCCCTTGTTCTTAGTTTCTTATTAGTGCTTGAGACTTCTTTCCTTGCCAAAACATTAAGGACAACCACACCAATAAGACTGCTTTACATTGTACCAGATTAGCGCATCATTCATCCAGGCAGCTCTACTTCATCCTGAGGGAACTACCCAGGGCAGAAGGGAAGGAGGATGGGATTACAGTCGAGGCATCAGCGAGAGCCTGAGCGCTGCCTGTGTGTGCCCAAACCACACTGTGAGGTGATGCCTGTCCCTTACTATCTGTACAATTCATCTTGTACACACAACTGCTCAGTGACCTTAGCAAGGCAAGAGTAGAGATTGATGAAGCCCTGCCTGCACTGCCAGCCTGAAATCCTTGGGTGAAGCACCAGGCAGAGAACTCTGTGTGATGTAGGGAACTCCATTAGATCAATGAATAATTCACACTGGCAACCTGTCCCCTTTAATGAGGGTATATGGAGAGTTCAGCTGTGAGCAGAGTTAAACATTATGAATCTTGTTACATCAAAATTAATTAAAAAACCTAATCAGCCTTATAATTATACATGCTGTCTCTGTGAAATAAAGCTGCATGGCTGGTCTGGGTCTGCCCTCCAGCACACACATATTGAGGCTCCTGTCAAAGGAAATCTATGACACATTCACAGGCTCACACCTAAATTATAAAGTCTTCACCAAACTAGAGCAAACAACTTGCATGTGGAGCACTGGGAATCACTTGCATGTGGAGCACTTCACTCACCAGCTGGAGGGAGATGATCCATTGACTCTGCCTTGTCCAGGGTGGAAGGTGATGCAGCTCGTTTCAGATGCTCAGGAGAGCTCTCCTGAGCTGCAGCAGATGGAACTGGAGTTGGTTTAACAACCTGAGTTGGCTTCTTGGCAACTGGGGCCTGGGGAAGAGGCTCATTCTAGCAGAACAAGAAGAAATACATATTAAATGCATAAAATCTACTCCAGGGTTGAGGCATCTCAAGCATCAACAACCATGGTTATCACTGTATCAGCCTTTGGGTATCCCTTTTGAGGGGAGCATTGCATTCCAGACAGCAAATTTTAACTACTGGAGGTTTATGAGCCATGCCAGGCCAGCAGGTAGCTGACCTATGCAAGCCATAAATGGAATAAAAAGAATGTTCAACAAGGCAGTGATTTTTAAAAAAGCAGAGGCATGCAGAAAAAATATCATCCAGGAATTCTCTCAATTAAAAGCTACTCCAGTTGAAAGCACAATCAATCAGCAAGCAAATCCAGAGAGAAATAGAAGTCACACTAAAGTCTAAATGCTGGTGCAGCCTGACAAAAAGCAGTAAGAGTTGAACATCCTGGGAAAGAACAAACATAAGAAGCTACTGGGATGCAGGATAAAAGTATGGATTTAAGTACTTCAGAACAATGTAAAGGAGTGGTGAGGATCTCAAGTGTTTGCTTTGAAAATAAAATCTACATACAACACAGCTATGAAAGAGCCAAACCCTGCACTCACAGACTCTGTGGTACTGACTGTAGTAACATCTCATCTGTCTCTCCTACTCTATAAAGGAAACTGAAATTACTACTGAGATCCTGTACTCCTCAGATTTTGGGAAATGTATTTCACCTCAGTACCCTTACCTGGGAATCCAATGGCCTCATCTCTGCATGCCTTAAGAGATGGCAATTGAACTTTTACACATCCTACCAGGCAACACTAACCTCCTCCTCTTCATCATTCTCCTCCATGTTTGCCAGCTTGCTGGCACTCTCCAGGACAGCAGCAATTGTGCTGCCACCATCTGTTGCTGCAACACCAGGAAGAGGGGGAAATCCTGTGAAGGAAAGGAACACAGAAGAGAGAGTTGCATAAGCCCTATGGTATGTCTTCCATATTACTTGTTTACTGTGAAGCTGTTTCTATCCAAATACCTATTATCTAACGTATTTTAGTATTCAGTCTAACTAGACTGAGGCCAAGGCCAAAAAGTCTTGCTAGATCAAGTCTGAGTGGTGGCTTAAGATCAGATGTCTCACAGACACCCAGCTTAAGTGGATGATAGTAAAATGATGCAATAACTTAGCAGTTTTCCAAGCTGAGCAACTGGCAGCCAGCCAAGCAACCTCACAACCTCAAAACCTCAGTAGTAGGGATGCCCCCAGAACCAGCAGAGAATTTAGTCTCATTTTTTCCCCTCTCACTGCTGCCTCACTTTAGCAGGCACAAAGTCCAGCAGAAAATCAGTGCTACCCCCAGAGTAATAAACAATCCACTGCTGACAGCTGGGTTGTTACACATTCAACCTCTGCTGTAAAGGTACTGCAATGCAGAGGTAGCAAATTAAGGCAGAATCAGAGGAGTTAAATGAGAAGTGTATGAAGAGTAACGCTCTTCATTGTTTTGTTATCCTTTTAAGTGTGGGAGAAAGGCTTGATGATGGAAGATAAAACTCTCACTGCCACATGACCAGTTTAGTGTCAGCTTCAGAGAACAGAAATCCAGAGCCACTACTATAAAATGTCTGTTAAGACTTCTCTCATTTAATATATAGCAAGTATGCTTGCTGCCAGTCTCATGAGAAGTGCTAAGAAACAGTGACTAAACTGCTTCTAAACCTAGAGATGGCTGCTACAGCACAAGTTTGAGGTACTCAGGCAGTCAGAACAGAGAATGCTGTGCTGCTGCCCTGTGTGACATTTGATCCATTGCTCAGCAGCATTTCTGTTTCCAGGGAGTCCAAGGCTGGTACTCATCACCAGCCAGATGCCATGAAAGGCAATGCCATCCCAGGATAATTCACTGGTGGTTTCAGTGACTGCCTGATAATTGTATTCAGTGTAAATCACATAGCCCCTGAATGATGGCTGAAAATCACAGCTGATGTGCAAGGACACTGAGCAGTTCTCCATATTTCCAGAGGTATAAATATGGAGTACCTCACTCTTACAGAAACTGGTACTTACCAAGAAAGGGACCACATTCCACAAAAGGGATGCTAAACTGCCTTTCAGGGACAGGTTCAAAGCAGGAAACCTTCAAAGCCACACATGACCTGACAGAGCTGGCAGCGCCTACTCAACTACCACTGCAGTGCTTGCCATTGCCACATTTGACAGTGACAAAAACACCACAAGGTCCTCTCTATCCTCTAACTTAAAATCCGGGCACTGCTTTGCAGTATAAACTTATCCTTCAGAAGAACATATCAGGCCCAAGATAAAAGGAAAGATGTTTCTACAGGAGAAATGGTATCATGCAAATGAGAGGCAGAGCATTCGCAGATGACCTTGCCCAAACTTTTCCAGACACAGCACTCAGTGTTCTGAAGAAGATAAACAGGACACAGTGTCTCAAGAAACAGGCTCAGCTGCTGCCTCTGCCACTGTCTCAGAGTGACCATGGGCATGATTTGCTTCATCTATGCAGGTGCTTTTAACAGCCAGGAGAGCTGCAATAGTGATTTGATGTTGAAAGGTGTTAACAGGGGATATTCATTAGATATCAAACTCTGAGGCTCCTGATAGGAATCAGCAGAATGCAGGACATCAGGAAAATTTTTTCACTTCTAAAAACCTCTTTCCAGCAAAACTAAGAAGCCAATATAACCCAAATTTAGTCTTTCCTCTAGGAGGGCTGACACAGAAGATAGACAAGTAACATTTTTAGCACCTGCCTATGGTGAAGTTGTTGGAACTTTTCAAATAGTGCCAGTTTTAAGTTCCCAGACTGTCAATCAGGCTGCCAATATGCAGGAATATTCACTAGGGTCAGTGTTTGGGAGCATATTAATAAAAAAATCTCATAATACCATCAAACAGAAAGGCAAGCTACTCACTGAGAAAAAGGAGAAGCTGCTCCACAGGATGAGCAGGCAATACCTGCATAGCCCCTTCAAAGCCTAGCAGGTGCACAAAAGTTTGGGGTTTAGGACGTTTTACATTCACACTTACCAGGAGGAACAGGTAGCTCAGAAAAATTCACTTTTCTCCCTGCCTTATGGGCTCTTATGGCATCTTGGTATTGCTGCAATCAAAGGCACTCAGTAAGACATAAAATAGAGCTGACTGTGAATTAGCAATCATCTGTATTTAACCAGCATAAACACCGCACAAGACTCAGTATTTTACTACAATATGTGCATTGTCTCTATTTCTTCCTCCGAATGCTTTCCAGCTTCCCCACTGGACGTCTTTTCAAACAGACAGACAATACACAAATTATTCCAGCCTTGAAAAAGTCTTCAGCAAGAGAACTAATTCTTTGCTGGATGCAAAGAGCCACACTTTAGTTTTACCTTGGCTATCCTGTCGTGCATCCTGCCCTTCCGATCGTCCCCGCTGGCTTTAGCCTGAGCTGCTGCTGCCCTGTACTTCTCCAGCCGCTGCTGCAACGCTTCCAGCACCGTCCTGGGCTGCTGCAGGGACTCTGCAAACCACACAGACAATTAAATGCCCCATCATGAAGATTTCAAAACACACAGGCTGTCTGTCTCCTCCCCTTCCTCACCTTCTTCAGAGAACATCACTGGAAAGTTTATTAACTTTTACTTCCATCACTGATCCAGAACAAAAGTAGACTGGATCAGCAGCAAACAATACTCAGGAACATTAGCCAGGTTTACTCACTCCTGCTGCCGTTCAGTGGGAGAGATAAGACCTTAAAGTGCGTCCCAGCTCTGCTATTTTCATGACTTATTAGAGAAATGTAAAAGTCCTACCTGAAGCTTCTTGGGTCTGAGGTTCAGGTGTTGCAAGATCCTGGGAACTTCCCACCCGAGGTGGTACTTTTTGCTTGGATGCATCTTGTACATGTCCTAAGCTTCCAAGATCTGCAAAGCAGGGAAAGCAGGAGGTTTTGCAATATGTTCCATACACAGCAATTACTGCTGCATGTCACTCAGAAAACCTTCAGTTTGATCATATCATCTTCCTGAAAGCTTTCTGGCTTCCAAACAGTACCTCCATGGCTAGCTAAGTCTAAGGTTCCCATTATCCACAGAACGTGCTTTATAAGAGAAAATCTCAAATGCTGATTTAATTTTGGTTAGGGCTGCTTGAAGGAAAAAAAAAAGTAGTTCAAGTATTCTAAGAATTCTCTCCCCAAAATATAACTTGGTATCTTGGCAGATGGAAAGAGTGAACAAGTCTGCTAATTGACTAAAATATTCTAGTAACAAAAGATGTGCTCGAAAAGGGAAGAGACTCATATAATCTATTGAGAAATTCCAGCTTCTGGTATTGTATAACAGAAAACTACAAGATTCTTTGCTGCAAAAATCTTGCACTTTTTAAGGCAAGGTTATGCCCTGGGTGAGGTTCCTCTGCAATTTAGTGATCAGTAACTTGAGTCATGACTCTCATGATTTACTGAAATAATCTGTCATTTAGTGTCTTAGAATAAAATAATCAACTAAAGTAAATTGTTTAAAAGACTTGGCCACAAAGACCAAGCATTAATTATTGGCTGGGATACTGCATCTATTAAAAAAAACCACCAAACTCTCTCTTACTAGAAACTGAAGTATCTTTAATATTGATAACTTGCTTTAAAAATTAGACTAGTGCACTGCAATCTGTTTGCTAATCTGAACGTTACAAACTTTAGTTAAAGCACATAACACCATTAAACATTACAGTAAATTTTAAGAATGTGCCATTATCCTTCTTTCCCTTCCACTTCAAATACTAGCTGTTATTATCTACACTTATAAAAACCCAGAATATCAGATATCAATACTTGCTTGAACTTGTAATTCACAGAGAGTAACTGCAGTATAAGTAATGCTACCTCATTTCTCTTCACTGGTCTTGATTAGACTGTGAACATGCAGTGAGCCTCAGTCCTAAACAATCTCCAGTTCTTTTAATAGCTTTGCAAACAAATGCAGAATCATTCCATTACAGCACAGAGACTTCTGAAAGGGTTTCCTGAAGACAAGCCTTACCCTGAGGAGATGGAGGCATATTCTGGAGGTCTACTGGCTGCCCACTGTCCAAAGCTTCCAACACCACATTAAATTTCTAACACAATAAAAAACAAAAGGTTTATTCTGGTCTGTCCAAGACCTGCCACAGTAAGTATGTGACATTTAATTCATGTGGGTACAGCACAGGGTACGTTCAACATTTGGGATTTCTTGAGAGCATACCTTGCCTGTCTTCATGTATTCCTTTGCCTTCTCCAGGTCCCCTTGCTGCTTGGCTTTTAGAGCGGCTAATTTATACTCCTTCTGCCTCATAAGTAGGATTGCTCGTGTGCTGCTGTGCTGGGGATCTGGGAGAATGAGAAAATGCTGAGACTGACACAGAGCATGCAAGATTTGCATCCCTTGCTACATCCATCTATGCAAACCCACATTTGTCCCCTTTTGCTGTAAGTCACAACAGCCATCTTACAAATATCCTTTTTCCTCCAGTCTCCAGAAGTCCCATCCAGCATAACAATTCCATTTTTCCCAATTGAAAGAAAAAAATATTAGGTCTTTAATCAGTATCTCAAAACTCTTTAAAGGCTGGAATTCCACATGTCAAATAATGAAGGAGAAACTGAGGCACAGAAGTAGTTAAGGATACTGATCCAGTGCACAGAAGAGCTCTAAAACAATAACTGATTCCACTGCCAGAAACTCAGCATTCCATGGACAGCTCCGAGATATTCAGCAGGAAGTTCCAACTAAGCAGTGCTTTGCTACACTCAACACAAACATCAGGGAAGCTGCAACTGCTTCTCCTCTCAGATCACAGTACCTGTTTCCACAGTAGGATCAGCAGCAGCACGACCTTGCAGAGACTCTGATTCCAAATGCTCCCTTGCCTCAGGAGAAGCCTTCTGCTCATCATCTGCAGCAGAGTCAGCTTTATTCTCTGGTGAATCTCCTGAATTCTCCAGCTCCACTCCCATGGCTTGAGGTACGTAAGAAGAACTCTTTCCTGTTGCAACTGGAGGTGGCATTTCTTCCTCATTGATTTTTTTGCCTTTCTTCACTGCAGCCAGCATGGTTTCCAGTGTCTGGCACAGAAGGAGCAACAGAGTCAACAGGCATTTTCATCCAACGGGTTACTAGCATACAATCATTAGAAGACAAATTCATCCCCTTATATGTGACAGGCTCTGTCACACACACCACCACAGTGGTGCAGCACAGTGCAAAGGTCTTGTTACTCAAACCAGGTAACTGCAGGTACCTCAGCCCCCAGAATTATTGGAGAGCTGATGTGATCCACTCAGCTTTGTCACAGAAAGTCACCAAGGAAGCCATTTATACCAACTGTAGATGGATTTTGTGCGTCTTTAAAATGTAATAAAATATGCTATTCTGAAATGTCATTGCCTATATGGATCCAGGGAAGGAAGGGGTCTTCAAACCTATTTAATGCAATGAGAAAAACCATTAAATACTAATAAAGGAAATGGACCTTCAGCTCACCACCTATGGTAAGGAACTCTCACCATCTCTAACTTGGGTTAACTGCTGCTCATTTTTCTAAAACCCCTCCTCCTCCCCAAGTATTACCTTCCTCAGTATTTTTATTTTTTAAATTTAATTTGAGGTTCAGACAAAAGACCACCATGCACTCCAAGTCAAAACAAAAGTTTTACTTCTTTAATCTTCCAAAGAAACTGAAATGGAAGCACAGAAAGACAACAACAACAAAATCTCATCAGTGCCAGAATCACTGCTATTTTTTTTTAGCCACGGCATTGTCTGACCTATTGAGTAGCAGTGGCAGAGATACTTTGAAATGACTGCATGTGAGACTGGGGTTCAGACCAGCAACCCACAGGCAGCTCCCTCTTCTCCACACAGGGGTGACAGACTGAAATTGAAGTTCACAGTTCCAAGAACTACATATAAAAGAGAGCTCTACACCAATTATTGGCATATAATTTTGCCAATTAAGTAGCTGTGAAGTGAGATCTGGTCTATTATCCTCAGTTACACTGCTTAGGCACAGGGAAACTCCCTACCCTGAAAAATGAAGGAAGTGGCACACTGCACTAAGCTCATGATTGGATAGAATAGCTGGTTTGCCCATTCCTGTGGCTCTCAGAAAGGCCAGGTGGTTTTGTGTACATTCCTGTCAGGGCTGGCAGGCAGTGGACACACAGAGACATCTTTCATGTGCTTTTTCTTCCCCGAGTTTGGCCTCAATTGCTCCCTTTGTACCCCAAGACACCTGGTAGCCAGTGAGCCATTACATCCTGCCCCAGTGCACAGCCCTGAGCTGTACAGCTTTGCTGCTGCCTGAGGTGATGCAGGAGAGCTGCTGAAAGCAATGGGGAGAGAAAGGCCCTGCCCAGCAGTGAACAAGCACTGCAGCTCACTGCAAGCACGCCACCTGCCTGGAACCACGAGAGGCTGGAGAGACTGCTCTTTGCCGCAGTTCTTAATTGCCTTCATCAAAAATCCTGCTCTATTCCTTTTCAAGCACAGCCAACACACTCAGGGAAAGGCACCACCTCCCTTTGTTAGACAGAAGTTAGTGGAAGGTTAGTACCTAAGGGAAGGCAGCAGTGATGAACTGCAAGGTGTATGTGCTAGGAAAACTCCTAAACTTTGCTTTAAGGTAACACTAAGCAGTCACCGGTCAAATTCAGATCGAGGCAGGTGGGTTTAACTTCAGCGTGTACACAAACCCTGCCTCCAGCTACCACCTGCCACATTCAACAGAAACAAAGTTCAAAAGGCAGCTGAAGCCGCCCTTTATCTGTGTGTTTGCTGTATCAGGTGGGTAGTCAGTAACAACAAATGTTTTCAAAGTAACACTGGGCAGCACATGAAAATTTCGCTGCCCTGTCAGCAAACTCACCCAGCTGGGAAGACCACACTTCAGAGAGCTGACTTTGCCTCACCCTCACTCACATCCTGGTGATCCCAACTCACCTTCAGGCCTCTCTCGTACCGCCGTATTTTGGCGCTCTCCCCCGACTCCTTGGCGTTAGAAATCGCCGTCCTGTAGTCAGCAATTCTGCCCTCAAGTGTCCGTTGTAGCTCACTGGTAACAGCAGGAAGTGAGGAGGTCTCAGAAAAAACAATAAAACAAATCAAGAAAACTTATTTCATCCAGCTAGACGAGTTTTCCCACCGCACTGAAAAGCAAATACTCCTCTTCTACACCACACACACCCTGCTGTGAACTGAGTGCAGGAAGGAACAGCCCCTAAAACAGAGGAGCGTTTGTGCTGTGCTAACGGGCCCTGCATCCACCTCTGGGCTCTCTCAAAAGCCTCACAGAGAAGAATGGGAGGGGAGACTTGGGAAACTCTCACTCACAGAGTAATTGGAGCCATGTGGTCGGTGAGTAGGTGAGGAGAACACTAAAGCCTCTCAAACCCCACAAAACAGAGGGTGTGAAGAGGTATTTTGGCACAAATCTTGACTTATTCTTTTCTTATTTTTAAACCATGCTAGTTTGCTCCCTTCTGGGCTTCAACCTGGTTTTACAACAAGAGCTCTTTTTCCTCCTCCTACAGCCTGGAATTAGTTCAGTGACAAAAGCAGCCTAAGCAAAGTCATGAGCAGCTACTCACAAACTCTCCATAGCCACAGAGACCCTGCAGATGGCTCCTGATGCAATTATTGCCATTATCTCTATAGAAACCTCTCAATCCCATTTACTAATGGAGCCAGTGTACAAGGCACTGGAATCTGTGGCACACAACAGAAACATGCCGTGACTTAATAAAGGATTTGACTGCATGAGGACTGACAAATTAAGCTGAAACAGATAATGCTACTGAGAAAAAATCCAAAACTATTGAGTTATATCATGTCTCACCATTTCAGCACACTGCTCAATACTCAGGGAGAAGATACCAACTCTGGAAGCCTGCAGTGCAGTCTGCATGCTCCTATGTACAATGAGGGACAAGACATTCTTGTCTCCAATTGTTTACCTCTTCAGTTCTATGCTAACATCAGAATTCATCCCTGGAACAAAGCCAAAGGATAACCTGCACCCATACAACACTGCTTTCCCTGGAGGAAACAGCAAGAGTGTAGGTTTTTCTTCCTTGGAAGACAAGGCCTCCCTAGATTCTTGACAATGACCCTCATACAAGCCACATGACAACAGTGATTCAACAAAACTGCCAGAAACACAAAGTTCATTCCTACCTGTGATTGCAGTTCAGGTAGTTCAGCTTCTGGTTCAGTTGGGGATGGCTCTGTTGCTGTCATTTCATCCTCACAGCTTCCTGCTTCACGTTCTTCATCCAGAACTTCTTGCAACTCTGCCTAAGGTAAAAGTAAGAGCCAACAAAAAGCTTTTCCTCAAAATTTTCTCTGTCCTCAAAAGACAAAAATAAAATCAAGTCTAAAGTGCCAAAAGCTGTGGATAGATCTTGAACCCAAGTGAAGAGTCTGAAGATCTGCTATTCCAGTATTTTTTAAATTCAATTTTATTTTTTATTATTTAAACTGGTTCCAGATACCCCTGAAAAGCCAAACTGCAGCCCCAGGATCACCACACAAGTTCATGACTGGAGATCTGAAGCTGGAGAAGTTCAGAGAAGTACTTTTACAAAGATTATGCAAACCTAAATTTCAAATTTCCAAAAAGCCTCTACTAGCAATGGCAGTCAAAACCACTGCTTAACACTCCTTCCCTAAACCCTGCCAGTTAGATGAATCATTGAAACAACAAAGACTTTCTTGAGGTGTTCTCTCAGGCCAAGCACTGCTTGAAGCAGTAGCAAAATGGTGGCAGACATCACTTTAAGGAGACAGTCCCTGGCTGTCCTTCATCAGCTGACAGGGAATGGGATTCCTGCTCTTCCTCGATTGTCTAAGACCCCCCACACATATAAATGTTAGGAAACACTCTGCTGTGCAGGGGAATGGATCCTGCAAAGACTTGCATCTAATGGTGCTTTTGCAATATTTTAGCTTCTCATAAAGTTAACAGACATTTTTGCTAAATGCAGTTCTGTTAAAAAAATACAAAAAATGCATACTAAAACTATTTGCTAACAGTTATGCATACCAACAGGTCTGTATCTTTCTCCAAGTCTTCATCATCTGCATCTTCCTCTTCATTCAGGTCCTTCATACACTCTGCAGCCATCTTTTCAATATGATCCATGGGCAGAGGAGCTGTAAAAGGAAATCCCAAGGAGCCATAAACCATAAAGAATAGTTATGCACTCACCAGGTATAAATCCTGAAGGAGCTGCTACCAGCTGAAAGAAAGAAGTGCCCTCCCCTCTTGTGCCCCCTTTATTGCACAGTGTCATAGGTAACTGAGGATGGATTTATTGATGGATGAAGAATAAAGACTGGGAAGTGAGCACCCAGGAAAAGCAGCACTGGTGTTTCTGCTATGACAGTTGAGGCAGGCAGTAAGCCACTTGCACATTTTCTGCACTGCTGTCTCGTGATGATGAGATTCAGCCTTTTCCAATTTTTTCTTGGCTCCTTCATTTTGCAATTTTGCTTCTGGTCTTCATCCTCCTAAGTAGAGAAAACTCTACTTAACTTCTCATTGCTGAGTTCTCATCTCTGCTTCATCCTGTGCCAACCGTATCTTCCTAAACTATCAACTTCCTCCACATGCTCTCCAAGGTGAGGTTGCTTGCCTACAAATCCCAACAGTCCACGTAAATGCCTCTTGATACTTCCCTATGCAGACACATAACTGTGACTCACCAGAGGCAGTAAAAGCTGCAGAAAATACAGATCTCCAGGACACAGCTTTACAGTCAATTTAAATGGATCCCATTCACTCCCTGCATTTGCTGAATCAGCTGAAAATTAACCCAAGTACAAAACTTTTTCTGTTCAAATAATCTAATTCACCCCATTGGTGCTTCGGTATTTGTATCAAACACGTTGCTTTTAAGTTTGACCCTTAGCAAAACTTGGACTGCAGGCCATATCCAAAGGCTGTGCAGAAAACTGCAGTAGAGGCAAAAATCCTAATCAAGCCTCCTCAGATGGTTTTTCAGCTCTAATCCCATGCAGCAAGATGAGGCCACAATTTCAAACACGTGAGTGGCTGCCCAGCTGGCACTTATCAGAGACAGCAGGGATCTCTGTGCTTAAGATGTTCCAGCAGTGGAGCTTTTGCTGGAGGAGGAGGCCATTCCCCCACACCCATCACAGCTCTAGGATGTAATCCAGGAGGGAATTACTGCACCAGGTGGTCAGCCAAGAACCAAGCACATGAGTTGCACTGGATCCCTTTTTTCTGTCCTTTCCCAGAGAGGATCTGTTTCTCCCCAGTCCTCACTGTAGCTCCTCCTTTCCAGCCAGTGGCCTGCCTGCATCCTGCCCCCACCACTGCACTGGGCCAGGTCTCAGCAGTCCCCAGAGCCAGCTGCCCAGTTGCTCATCCTCCATGAGCTTCTAACCCACACACTTCCAATTCTAACAGGAAAAAAGAATAGCTGCACATTACTTTGGAAAATCCTTTTTTAACCACACATTTAGAAGGCACAATAAATGTTAGGCATAATAAATGTTAATTTTGCACTGCCTGGAGTTTTATTTTCCTCTTATGAATAAAAAGACCAAAACAACAAAATAAGTGACATGAGGGTGAGAGGGATGTCAGCTCTTGAAAAACTGACAACAGTTCAAGAGCTCCTGATACACAGATTCACTCTCAAAACATTATCCTGCAGGATTTAGCCATGAGTAACCTATGTCCAATGGCAGAAGTTCTGCTATATGCCTACTTGCACAATTGTGCTTATCAGCTTTAAGAGTTTACTAAAATTTTGAAATGTGGAGCGTGGAGATGATTTAGAATTTCATTTCAGATACAAATTTGTCCTTTGTCTGTCATCAGCCACTGTGTTTATAGAGTTGTCTTGCCTAAACATTTCAAAATTCTTCATTTCCCTACTGCTCTGTGTGAAGCCCCTTCAAATATTTCATGGAAATTACTGCAGAGCTGCAAATAAGGCTGTAGGTGCACTATCCCTTCCTTCCTGCACCTGCTCACACACCTGTAGGTCTCATTTTCCTTTTCCCACCTCAAGCACTGGCTGCCACCCCAGCTCTCAGACAGGCAGGGAGCAAACCTGGTTCAGCTGAAAAGCTCCCACAAGAAGCCAGGTTTATTTTGGCAGAGGAGCTCCTGAAGCAGCTCACCCTGCAGCTCCACAAACATGGATGTGCTCAGAGGCAGAGCATGCTCACTGAGTGTCCCTCACAGCAGCAGCAGCCTTGGTTTATGGCAGATTACAGCCAGCCTGGAAACCACTGCAGAGCTCCATGCAAACACCACCAGACAAAATTAACAGATGCTTCAAATATTAAGAATGGTAATAGCCCATTCCAAGAGACACTCTAACCTGCATAACACAAGCTACAGGATTCTCCAAGTAATTGCATCAGTATTTGCCTCTGAAAATGGGATTCAGTTTTGGTTACAGACTCCAAGTAACTAAAAATATAATGCTCATTATGTAAATTCATTCTTCAAACAAAAACAGAAGAACAAGCACATGACAAACAACCCACCCCCCATAAGAAACATAATTTCCCTTCTAAAATCATCTAGCGCCTACTACACCTTTTTATGACTTCATATGCTAAAAAAGCATGTCTTAATTTAGTCATTAAATGGGCCAACAACCAGAGATCTTTTTCCTACATCTACAAGAGCATCAACAAAAAAAAAAAACCCAAAACTTTTACATTGTTTGTGGAGTAACAAATTAAACCTTTCAAAGTAAAGGAAAGAGCAGTTGCAAATTCAGCTTCTACTAGTGATAAAAAAAACCAGTTTAGATAAATTTAAAGATTTTTTAGATAAATTTAACAAAGTTAAATTAAATTCAGATACTTTAACTTACTTTTCACTTTTGGTTTTGGTTTTCCTTCTTTCACTTTTGCTCCTGTGATAGCAGCAAGCTCTGCTTCAAGGTCCCCATCATCCTCACCTTCCTCTGCACCCAGAAGCATCTCTTCAGGATTGAAATCCACAAACAGCCCCAGCTGGAGCCAAGGGAAAATAACAATACAGAATAATAAAATACCCTACAGTTAGAACAAAGATGACACTCAAAAACATCACACTGCATGGATTATTTAAACATTTTAATGCATTCTGAATCCTGTTCATTTTTTTTTACAGCCCACTATCATACCACTTCTATTACCACAACAATGCATACCAAGCACTCATAACTGGTGTAAGGTACATAAATCTTAATACCTCACAAGTACTCCCCTTAAAACTCTACACAAACCATTTCTTAAAATCAATCCTGTTTAACAGTCTGACATAACAAGGCAGAGTAAAATGTTTGTTTTACTGAGCCTCATGGAGCAGATAGCATCAGGGAAGTTCAGGGCAGCGCCTCTAACAGCTAAGCTAAAAAATATTCACTCATGGTTCACCACAACAGGTCTGACATCTGCACACTGCAGAGACTTCACCCTTATCTCTTGAAGAAGCTACATTTACAAACACAGAACTGTTCTGTCTTCTTCTTACATCAGTTTCTAAATCCCATAGAAACAAACACAGCCATTAAAACCCAGGAATGCCCACACTGCACTGGAGAAAACCATCAGAACTGGCTGGCACAGATCATCAGCTGAGAGATAACATCTCAGGGAATAGCATTAATAACAGTAATCGGGAGATGACAGTAGGGGTTATCACTCTCTTGTGGCAAAACATTCCAAAGTACATCAAAGGAATCTTGGGGGTCTTAGTCCAAAAGGTATTACTTTAAAATGACATTTCAATCACTGTTTTTGTGTTTCTGGTTAAGATATTAACTGCCCCAGAAAAAAAAAAAAGTATCTTAACTATGCTAAGTTTTTTTATAAACATGAATGAGCAGAATTAGATTCAACCCATGATGTAGGTGAAGCTTTCCCCAGACTTTTCTAAAGCACAAGCCCTTATTGATCCCCACATGGCCAAGGAGGCAGCACTTCAGCTTCTCTCCAGCACAGGAAAAAACATCTGCTGTCCTTATTCTGAGGGTCAGCAATCTCCTTCTATCTTGAGGATCTGAAGTGCTGCAAGAAGCTGCTTGTCAGTTTATAAATTAATGTGAGCAATAGTTTTGGTTTTTTTAAACCCAGTAGGAATCAAACTGCTGGTGGCTACTGCCCTAAAAGATTCTGTGTCCCTCTCTGGACCATTTTATAATCCCAAGGGAGAATGTGAAACACATAGCTGAGGAACACTGATTCCAAGGACCAGCAACAGCACTCAAAATCAGCAGCAGTTTCTTTCCTAGTTCTGATCCTGCCCTTGACATTCCATAAGGCACTGGGCAGATCTGTCAGCCACCCTCTGCCTTATCCATCTCCCAGCTGTAAAGCAAAACTAAAGTATTTGCACACTTGGCTAGAACAGAAAGAAGGTGAGGACAAGATTTAAACAGGAAATATTTGCAATGGTGATCTAAAGATTCGAGTTCTATGGAACACACATAGGCCTTTCATCAGTGTGCAGAACACATCAGGAGCACACAGGACCTGTTCATTACCACACTGCAAGTGTGGACAGTGAAGCAACTGCAGCAACCACAGAAGTCAAGAACACAACTCAGCAGTTCTAGCTCCAGGTGCCAACCCATTCAATAAGGAACATTTCCAATGAAATTAGCAGTACTGAAGCAGTGTTTAATAAAACAGAAAAAATAAGTTATAAAAAGCTTGCAGTTGATACACTACACAACAAAAACCTATTTTAAATTTAATTAATTTGAAAGAAGCCATTTGTTTCAAGAAACACTCATCCATTCTGTAAGACAGGCTGAATAATTAATTGAATTAGAAATCAGTAAAGTATGTTAATCAGATCCTTGAATTACTCTTTGTCTTTTTGTCTTTTTAGGGTGAGGTTTCTTTTTTTTTTTCCCCCAGAAGGAGGAAAGATATTTTCACCTTTTATCTTTCCCCTGCTCAGAGGAACTGAGTTATACACTATCTCTCTCACTCAGAAATGCAAACTTTCACACTAGAGCCACGGTGACATTATGGATCACTAGCAACAGCATTATGCCCTCAGTATGAGAACACTGGTTCCTAAGAAATCACCAAAAGAGAACATGTTAGCTATTTTCTCTGTTCTAATAGCCTGTTACAATCTCTTTTCACATTTCTCTATATTCTTACCGGTTATTCCACCTGTTACTTGCCTCTATTCTACCTTCAAAAGTTTCTGAAATTCCATTCTGGTTCTAACATATTCTTTAACTACACTGTTTTTCCATCAGTTTTCTACCCAGATTTTTGCTTTGACTATATTTCTAGTTTTGACACTGTCACCTGACTCTCTGCACCTGCCAACCATGACTAATTATTGTTTCTCTCCACAAGACTTCTGAAACTCCATCAAAAGGTAGATAAGTAGGGAAAAAAACCTCAACACACAGACACAGGTAAACTCACTTTTATCTACAGGAAAATGGCATATCAGTCTGTTACAAGAAAAAATGACTATAAAAAGGGAAATTAAAATTAACTGTCTCTTGTTTAGCACCTTAATATTCTCTCATATATGTCCCTTAAATTTGTTACCTGATTCTGCTGTTCTTATTTCTGTTTTCTTAGAGATGTAAGGAAAACCTCCACAGAGTCACTGAAGTTATTATTAAACCTCAACATAGCTCGGCTAAGAAAATACTGTAAGCATGAGTCATGAGGTCTCATGCAAAGATTACAGCATTACAACACTGTGCCTTCCCTGCAAGACCTCCATAGCTGCCTATCAGATATTTACTTGAAGAAGAATGCATTAAAGAAGGAAGGAAAACAGGCACCACACAATCTAATTTTTTCCATGATCCTTCAACGCTTTTACCACATGGGAGATTCTGCAGGAAAACAGCAGCGAGAGGTCTGAACGAGACTATCCCGAGGAGCAGTGGGAGTGGGAGGATTCCCTGCCTGCTCTGCAACCACATCTCCCTGGCCCTTTGCCCTCCTTACCTGCTTTGCAACTGCAGCTCCCTGGCCCTTTGCCTGAGGGCTCTTTTTAGGTCTTCTGCCGAGCATGTTGGTTCATGAATTTCAGAGGGCTGTGTCTCTATAGGACTAAGAGCACACGGAACTTAAAAGTCAGCGCCCTGCCTGTGCCAAGGCAAAGCCCGCCGGACGGAGGCGGGCGGCGCGACCCCGCCGCTTGCCCCGGCTCTCCCTCACAGCGCTGCCCCGCCGTGAGGGCAGCGGGGGCAGCGCCGCGGGACGCGCTGCGCGGGGCCCAGGAGCCCGGCCCGGCCCGGCCGCGCTCCGCCCGGGAAGCTCGGCGGGACCCGGCGGGCAGGGCCGGCGCAGGGAGGGACAGCGGGGGCAATGGGCCGGGAGCCGCGCGAAGAACCGCGGAGGGGCCGCCCGGCGAGAGCCCGACCCAGGCTCACCTCGGCTCCCGCCCGTGCGGTCGCAGCTCCGCCCGGCGCGGCTCGGGGTGGGCCCGCCCGCGGCGGCTGCGCGGCTGCGCGGAGGGGCGGGCCCGGCCCGGAGCCACGGCCCCCGGGCTCTGCCCGAACTGTGCCCCGCACTCACCCCGGCACCGGGGCGGCGGCTGAGGGGCAGGCCTTGATAGTGATCGGTCAAAGGAGTTGGGTATTTGAGCGGCACAGTTCGTGTTCGCGGTATTGTTACAGTCCCCTCCATTCCAGCATCGAGCCTGCCTTGCAAACTGGAAGTTCCTTTGAATTACGCTGGATTACAAACTGGAAGTTCCTTTTAATTTTGTTAGTAAGGAAAAGTTTAAGCAGATTTTAACAATGCCTTTCATTGTGTGTAAAAGTCACTGTGGAAAATCTACAGAATACTAAAGACACCATGAGCCTTAAAAAAAAGTGATGCAAGTAATCTTCTTGAAATAATTCATCCCAAGTTCATACACCTCAAGTAAAAGGGCACCAGCTATCAGCACTTAAAAATACTTCGAAAACCAGTTTGAAATACTTAAAAAGCTTTGAAATGAATTCTTTATTATTAAAAGAGCGCTTTCATACATCAAACAAATTAGCAAAGCCTTTTAAAAAAATACATTACACTATTTCCATTTTATCAATAATTAAAAAAATAACAATAGGTATTTAAAATATTTATACATATTAAAACCAATAAAATCTCTTGCTTTATTCCTCCCTGAGTGCATACATGACATCATCCTGGCTGAGGTTCAGTCGCACCCGCATGTGCAGATATTTATTGCTGGCCTCCACCAGCAAGAGCCTGCAGGCACCAAGCCTTGAACAAATTGCCATGATTTCTGACACCGTAGGGCTCTGCAGGCCTTCCACCCTGCACAAGGCCACGTAGTGGTGGTAGATCTGTTGAAAAAGAGAAGAAGGACACAGGTTTTGTTTACTGCCTGCTGCAACTGAGTGACAAGGTGACATAGTGAGAAGCTGCCTTCCCCCCACATCCATGGGAGGGGAGATAAAATAGCTCCAGCCTGTTTAGATGCTGTAATTCTATATAAAAATGTTTAGAACTACATCTTTGTATAAGTAATAACATTTAGCTTCCACACTACTCATGACTACTCCAGAGTCTTCACAGCTCTGCTGGCACCCAGTCTTTTATGGTTCTACTGAAAAAACAAAGCTACCAGTGACATATCTGCCTCTAGGAAGAAAAACAGTGATGCACAAGTTGGAATCAGCTTTCAGTTTTCCTTCTTGGACTGTTGCCTGATAATTTCAGCTTCTCTTTGATTCTTCCTGTTATAAAGCATATTAGGGTAGAAGCATGAGCTGTTTTAACACGCAGGCCAAAAAAAAAAATAAACCCACCTTGTGATCCAGTAACTAAAAAGCCCCATACCTGTTGAACTGTTGCCTCCTCAACTCCTGCCCTGTGAAACTCTGCCAAAATTGCTCTCAAAAATATTTGTTCATGTAACGAAGCATTCCTGAGTCAAAAAACAAAACAGACAAAAATCCATTTGTGAAGCTCAGAACCCATGAAACATCAGGAGAAGTCTGGAAGGGAAATTGCTTGGGAGCTACATATTTAAGCACAGGGGGGGCAGTTTATGTCAAAAGTGGCCACTGTATCACAGCCTGAAACTCTGGCATCATCATTTTTGTTTTTGAAAAGCTAGTGCTGTGAAAGGGACACAAAAGCAAAGGGAGTATCTTTACCTGATTGCATTGACATATGGTGATGAGAACATTTCATCTATGGCTTCAGTCACGTGGGCCATCCTGACAATCTCCGGGGTTCTCTTCTGCCTGGAGAACTCGCAGATCTCCGTGGCCCTTCTGCAGATATCCAGGCACCGCCGGGCATCCCCGGACAGCGCTGCCACCTGCAAGGGAATGTGACAAGTTTGTGACAACATTTCCAAACAGCTGGGGACAGAGTTTAGCAAGAATCAACAGACAAACTAACCCCAAACACCCTGAGCACCCAGGGGGAGAGCAACGCATCTCTGGACGATCCGTTGCTCTTACTACAATCCCAGATCCTGAACAACTAAGCTTACTGACCAAAACCCACAGAAGCAACTCTCCACATCTCCCACACCCCCATACTGATCTGGTCATCATAAATTCAAGGCTGAACTTTTTTCTATAACACAGAGGTTAAAAAAAAATTAAAGGTGAGCAGTTCACTTCAACACCAAAAGCTTTCAGAAGTATCAGTTTAATTATCAGTGAAGACCTTTACTATAATTCAGGCTTATGAAAAAGGAAAAATAAAAGGGAGGGTGACTATGACACAAAAAACCTCAGTTTTTCTATATTCATTCAAATACTGATTTTAAGAGTACACTAATAATTTAAGAAAGTCTCAAAGAAAGATCCAGGATAGCCGATTTACTGTTACAAGTGCCTGAAAATTTTTAGGTATCTGAAATTTCTGAAATTAAATACTTGTTAAAACCCCAGTTGTACTTTACAGTTTTAATAAAGCTATGAACATTCAACACACACAGTACTGGCCTAGTTTTCCCAGCAGATGCTGGTAATATACAAAAGCCCTAGAACCCAGCTGGGGCCAAGAATGAGAAAACCCACAGAAAATCTAATTGCAAGGTATATGTCTGTATTTCTGAAGAAAACTCATACTAGAAAAACACTGCAATTACTCCCTCTGCAAAGCCTCACTATTGTTCTTACAGAGAGGTGTCTCCTTCACAACAAAACACATGCTTGTATTTACTTCTAACATATTTATGAGCACTCTTTTTAATCTTACAATGATGTAGGATGTTTTGACATAATTTTAATAGATTACTTTAATATAGAGCTGCTAATTTAACACATTACCAGTGCACATATCTCAATTTGAGAAGCTGCTGATCCCCAATGCATTACTTATGTTTTGTACCGAGTATTAAGACTTGCAAACAGAACAAGTATTATCTATTATAACAGGGCACTGAACATCTTGAGAAATAAAATTTGTAAGGCTATTTCCACTGCCACTGGCATGTTATCTTTTTCAGGATTCTCCAGTGACTCACATTATGCTAAACAGTGGAGACAGTTGACATCTTATCATCACGACTCTTGTCATGCCTTCAGCTGCTGGAATATGCTGCTGCCTTCTCAGAGTAGGCGGAAAAAGCAAGGACACTGCTCTAGCAATGTCTTCTGAGAAAATACCCTGGATAATATATGACCTAATTGTGCCCCAATACTTGCCTCCAATACAGAACACAGCCACAGAACCAGGTCTAACAGCTGTTACAAAACTCTCCCTGCTGTCCCCACACTTTTCACCCAGTGCAACATGAAGGACATTTTTCTGCTCTGTACTCACCTTTCTGGAAACCAGCTGAACTGCATCCTCTTCAAATGCCTTCACACCCTTCAGCCTGGATGAAACTATTTGCTGTAACTGTTTGTAGGTGTAGGGCTGAAAGGACATTCTGGTCAGGCCCTACAACAAATGACACAACACAGTGAGAAGTGTTTGTGGGTCTGGAAAAGTCTCAACTGCTGAAGCATGGCCTGTGTGGTTACTTTCACTTTTTCTGGTAGGAGCCATCAGTCTTTCACATCCTTTCCCTCCTAGTGACACACTTTAATCAATCACATTTTTGAAACAAATGAAGAAATCCACAAAACTGTGACTCAGTGAGGACCACTGGTTGGATCTCCCCACTGAAAGGCCCGAGGAGCAAGTGAAGCTGCTATCAGAATTCATATTTCTCTTATAAAAAACTTTTAAACAAATCAGAGCTCCCCAATTCCCCAATACAAAAATATCTTGATTACATCTGTCTACAGGTTACTTTTTAATACAATAACAGCAGCAGCTGTGGAAAAACATTAATGTCTCCTTTAGCTGATCTGTATATGTGTGTGTTGACTTCAAGTTAGCCATCAGCCAAGAATTAAAACCTTCTTCTGGCTCAAGCCATTAAGAACTGCCCTCAGATGAGAAGAATCGATGTTACAGATCGTGCACTGCCTTTCATCCCACAGGAGACCCGAGTTTTCAATTTCTTATGCAAAACTTCTCTTGTGACTATATGGACTCAGCTGATCTGCAGTGGGTTTAGTGGGTGGGGGAAAGCAATTCACACCCTGTGGAGCTGTTTTGAGTCATGGAAGGATAGAGGCACAGAGCACTGTTTTTGCAAATCACTTTTCAGAGCCGTGGTGAGATGACCTAAGAAAATATATTCAAAACAAGTGGAGAGTGCATCCAATTTTCTTTGTTGGAAAACTTTATATAATCTACCAGCTGATGATGGCAAACAGAGAAGTAGGTGCCTGGAACGAAAGGACAAAAAGGAAGGAAAACCAGAAAATAACTCTTCTGATCTTTAGAGTAAGCAGCTTAACCATGAAGCACAGCATTTGATTATCCAGATCTTAATATATTTTAAAAGGCATCCATATATTTCATTCTTACAAGAACATAGTGTACGTACACAGTATAATACCACCTGATTAGCAAACAGGCTCCTGAACTTAGATTTATATGTTCATTATCAGTCCTCTGGAGAGGGAATTAGAAAAAACATTGTTCAGCTTCTGATATAACCAATCCTACTTTTCTCCTGGATTGCTATTGATTGCATCCAGCATTTAATCTGTTCTCCTTTTAGGGCACAGCAAGAGAACTGCTAGAACATACCAGCCTGCTTGCTACTCTGTTCATCATGATTCTCTCTGGCAGGTCCATGGTGTTGGCAATGGCCAGGATGATTAGCTTGGAGTGCTTTTGGGTTGGCCAGTCAAATAAGTTGTACATCACGTTCTGCTTCCGGGTCCACAGCAGATCAAGCTGCAGAGATAAAAAGATAATAATCAGACTGGAAAAAGGAAATGGCCTCTTATTTACTATACCTGATGGGGGTTTGAGAACCAGCTCTGCCATGGAAGATTTCTCACCTAATTCTGAACAAGCTGTCTCTATTGCCTTTCCTTTATTCATCTACTAATAGGACTGCATTTGCTGAATTAGGGCTCTAGTCTCTTTTGGAAAAGCAGAGTCCTACTGGATGTTTGAACTGTAAATGTTAAACAGCTGGAGTTTTAAAACACTACTGTGATACTAATACTACATCTAACAAGATTCCAAGACCCTCCAAGTGAGAACCTGCATTAGATTATAGCAAAAATAAGAGTGCATATGATTACTACTGAACATTTTTCAAAACTGGGTGTGACTTATTTCTCTGTGAGTTTTCCCACTGGAAAAGCAGCAGCTTCCAAACAAAATACAATTGAATCCTCTGGTATTTAGAATTGACAAACAACTTATTCCATGTCTTGGAGTAACAAAACATAAAACCAATATGAAATCCAAGGCAGAGAACATCATGGCAACAGGATACTCAGCCTTTTTAGGAAACTGATTTTAAATAGGTAAGAGGAACTACTTGCATCTCCTCTCTCCTAAGTCTATTCCTGTTACATCACATGTGATACACTCAAAGCATGCATAATTTTCCATCCACACTCAGTGGATGAAGAAAAAACTCACTTCTTACAATCCTTGGAGGAAAGAAAACAAAGGATTCTCTGTCTCACCTCATCCACTATCAGCACTGTGGGCTTCCTCTTTGGTCCAGGTGTACTGAACAGCTTTGCCAGCAGTACTGCAGCATGGGTTGCTGTCACCTTCTGACCTGTCAAGAACTGCACAAAGATTGAACAAATATTGCAGGTTAATCACACCAAACCCTGGAAATACAAACTTTCACTCCTTAACAACCAACACCAAGTACCTGGATTATTTTTTCCAAAGGGGATTAAAAAAACAGAGCTCATAAGACACTCTGGTCTACCAAGAATTGCCCATAACGGAGAAGAGAAACAAAAAAATGCATAGCTAAAAAGAAAGGCCCACAGAATTCTCTGCAATCTGTCTTAGAATCACTAAGAAATCCTGAACCCACCCAGTCTAGAGGGCTCTAAACCCAGCATATCTCCAGGGTATCTCTGAATACACACACCTACTGAAAACCTAAGTCAGCTGAGAAGAATAGCCTGACTTGAGTAATCCTGGACTGCTCTTAAAATTCTAATGAATCATCAGCAGGATCTATAATTAAATTTAGTCAACTGTGAACTAAAAAAATATCTGCAATACCTTTTGCAACTATGTGGCAGAACAGATCAGCTGACTGTATATTACCTCTTCCCTTGCAAATTATTACCTTTTCCCAAAAATCAAAGCATGACATTTCAAAATTACACTGCAGATGCTGAATCAATTGTTCATCATAGAGCAAAGTCCAGCAATAAAGCCAAATGGAGACTGCATTTGAAAACTGTATTTCTTTTCTAAAATCTCTTATAAACCTAAGATTTGATAATTACTAAATGAGCCAGAGCACAAGATTAATGTGTAACCTCTACTTGTTTCATGTTTCCAATTCAGTCAGGACAGTCCAAATCAGTCACAGAAAGAGCTGAATCCCAGAGAACCCTGATTCTACAGCTCTGGAGCTGAGTATCCAATATACCAAAGAGCCAAGTTGCTGTGGTGGAAATGGGCTCTTAACTGTACCCAGGTATTTAACCTTATCTCTTCCATCTGTCCAGGGCTTCCAGTACCTGTCCCATCTCTAAACTTTCCTACAGCAGTGAGGTAACTGCAGAAGGGAAGAATTTGCTTCAGTCATGCAAAGAAACATCAGCAAACTGGATCAGGACCTGCAGCAATCGGGAGAGCAGCAGCAGCCTAGCTCTTATTAAGGGTTCTTTGACAGTAGCTGAGGCAGAAGGAATTGGAGAAATACGTGGTTCATGTGACTTTGTACTCCCCTAAAGGATATTTCACTGGGCTGCCTAAGAGTTCAGAACTAGTAGGGGGGAGCAGATTGTACTTCCAAAGGCCTATTCTTTATTCATTTTTAGATTTTATGCTGAATGGGATAGGAACAAAGGATGTTAAAATACATTCACACTACCATGAAATAAGGTAATTGTCAGGAAGCCACTCACTATGCTAAAGAAACACAGAGGCCTGGCCTCAGCAAATGCCTGAGCAAGACACTGTCTAAGCTGAGTCTGAGGAAAGGATGCAACTATGCAAATTTAACTCCCAGGTATGAGGACTGGGACACTAGAGCACTAATGTATGCCACTCCCTGCTCAGAAAGATGATGTCAAACTTAAATAAATGGAGCAGAAGTTTATATGAAAATGGAACAGATGCTTCAGGAAACCCTTTAGTTTCCAGGTCACTGGCTTAAAGTTAGCCTAGACTGAGAAAGCTTTTGAGCAGTTAATGTCTAATGCCTACTGGGTGATCTTAATCCTGTCCTCAGAAGATTAATTCCCACCCATAAAACACAAGCACAGTCAGTAGTCCCAGATGGATACTGCAGACTGGTTTGTCATGGATATCAGAAATACACTTTGCTGACAGAGATGGCCTCTCTTTAGCTATTATGACTGACCAATTAACCATTAAGACCCCCTCAGTAATTATTCTACTGCTACACTGACTTTCAGAGTTGTCACCTTAGTAGCTGTTTAAGCAGATGTGCAGAAAGTTACACCATAAGAAACTATAAAAAGCTGGTTTTGATTTTTTTTAGATGAGTAGATGCAATAAACCAGGCTATTTCTCAGCCACTACCCTTATGCAGCAGAAAGCAAAACAATTCAAGAAGTTGGCTAAGGCCTTAAGTTAATTATTTTCTAACTTGCTCTAAGATAAAAGCACAGCCTCTTGGAGGGACTGGGAAGTACTGATAAGTGCCCTGAACACTGTAACTTGTCAAGGATCTGATGGGAAAGTGTAAGATTTCTTCTTTCAAACCCAGAAGCCACTGAAAATGCTTTACTTACCTCTAATATCTGCACATAGGCTTGATGAGGGTCTGTCAGCTTCATGCCATTGATCTCCACAAACTGGAATGGTGGCAGCTCCTCATTTTCTGCAGCTTGCTGAAGACACCGAATTACTTCATGAACAGTTGCAGTTTTACCTGTTCCAGGCACTCCAGAAATGTACATGCACCTACAAAAGGAGAGCACCTCTTCAGCAGCCTGAGCAGAATGGTAACTCTTGGGATTAATGAGCTGGAATTCCTGACCTCTGACACCAGTCATGAATACTGACTCTTCAGGCAACTGCCTACATCTTACTTTATTTGCAAGCTGGGACACAAGGTGTGATCCTCCACACCTTGGAGGATCATGAGGATTTTTATTATTACTGGAGCAATTAACAACCTAAAACATTTTATAAATGTAATTTACCTTTTTTTAAATATAAAAAGAAATAGTTTTCCAGACTTCTAAAACTGACCAGTTATAATTTGGTCTTTAATTTGGATCTGTAGAATAAAGAAGCCCACATTATTTCTACACACAACACCACTTAAGGAAGAAAAATACCAGGAAAATTGAATGAGGAACTTTAAATGATGATAACTTTTTAAATATTAAGTAATAAATACAAAGTAAAAATATATAATCTGACTGCTGTTATGCCACAAGCAATGTGATCTTTGTCACAGTCTTGCCAAACTCACCCTCCTGTACCATCAATAAGTTTGCTTTCCACAAAGTTATAGATATCCTGGAATTCTTCCTCACGACAAGGCAGAGATTCTGGGATAGCAGAAACATGCAGCCTTTGAATTAAAACAGAAAAGAAAAAGAAAATTAAAATTAAAATTGCTGTTCTCTCTGAAGAACTGATGCAAACAGGCAGATGCTTACCTTCCTCCCATGTGGAGTTTTCCAAATCTCTCTTACATACTTAAAGTCTGAGCATCAATGTCAAGTATCCCAAAAGAAACAGCCTAGCCTTTCTCTATGTGCTCTTAATTTATGCAGCAATAAAGATCCATCTGTTTTAATTTGCAAACTACTTGTAAGTCAGTGCAGAGGTAGGATAAAACAGGAGAGACTGCTTATAGAAAACAGAATAAAATCCAGTCTGAAAGACAGTCAATCCTGAATGCCTTTTTTTTTCCCACTATGAAGATCTACAGTGATACCTGTAAGATTTTTCATGCACCAAGAAGAGACAAATATTGTACCTTTACAATCTAAAGCTAATCAGAGAGGATCTTTGTTTCTCTTATGTTGCACAGAATAAAGCTACCTAATTCTGAAGAACTTAGCATGGACTGGTTACAGTAACTTGAAATGGCTAAAGTAGTATTGTAAATACTACCATTATTTGTAAATCTAATATTGTACTGTACATTATTAAATACTCTTCTTGGATCAGAACACCATGCATTTTTACCTATTTTATTCTAAATGGTAAAGATGACATTCCCCATTTCAGCACAGCCTACTGCTCTGCACACCTGATGCAAAATAAAGATTATTCTCCTGAGCAGGGGTTACCTTAATCTGGCTTCTTCCAGTACACTGGCTGGTTCCTGGGCTGCCTGGACGCGCCTGGGAATTTCTGGAGTTGCATTCCGGGGTGTCCGGGGTGTTCTGGGTGTTCCCTGTAAAGGCTGCAAAGAGAAATTACAACCTCAAGCAGACTTTCTACAAACAGCAATTTCTGTTGAGAACAAATCATTGATGTGAGTTTCCCAAACATTACTCATTACAGAGCACAAAATGAACTGAGAAGCAGTATTTACACAGGGAATTACCAAACAAGCCTTACGGTGTTTCATTCCTAAGAGAAAAAGGAAACTGGAAAGGGGGTGGTGACAGTTACACCTTTTAATTGTCTGAAGAATTTTTGACTTGTTAATCCTTTTCTGAAGTGCTGTATAACAGAATGATCTGGTTCTTAAGAAACAGCATCCAAGGCAGTAATTTCCCTGTTTAGGCTACAGCTTTCTGATCAATATTGTAACAATAGTCACAATATGCAAATGGTTTATATATTTTCATAACCTACTCATATCAAAGATTAAATTAATCCAGATAATGCTTCACTAAAAGCTAAGGGGTTCAGATACTTTACTCTGGTACACAGGCATCAAGCATTCAAATGACTTGCTTAGAAATAATAGAACTCTTTTATGTGGAACCTTACAGTTTTCTTCAGTGTCTTTGCAGGAGTGTGAACTGCTGACTTCCTTGAAGATTTTGGGGTGCTGAATATTCTGCTAGATTTAGTTTTTTTTCCTGGTGTATAGGGCATATCATCATCCTCCTCTTCCTCACTACTTGAAGAGTAGGAACTGTCAGAGCTAGACAGAAAATCTTCCTGGTCCAACATGCTATGAGAAACAGAAATTATTTAAGCTTTAAAAAAAATACATACATAAGTCTGCACATAACAGAGCAACATTTGTACACTTTCAGCTTTTTCTGGAGTTCTTGTAATCAGCAAGCCAAAACATTTTCCACTTCAGTTGCTAATTTTTAACAGACTGGTTTAAAGGAAGTCGGTTTTCTGAAGAACACCATGAGTCAGCTTTATGTTTCTGAACACAAACCAGTTTTCACTCAAGCTGCAATTAAGCTGTGCTTCTAGAACCACTTGCATTTCAATATTAATCCAGACAAGCTCTCAAGGCTTGCAGCTCTCAACAGCAATCTGAACAGGAGATCATGGCTGCAGGGTTTACCTGATCTGCTCTGCAATGAGATCATTGGTTTTCTGTGCACATGTTCTGCGAGAACGAGGGGTCAGCACAGGGATCTGGCTGCTCGGTTTCTGATATCCAACTAAACTGGAAAGAAAGAAAACAAAGCTGGTTGTATTCCCTCTCTTTGCATCACACTTGTAATGACACAGAGAAGGCCTTTCAAACTTCAGGCTCAATTGCTACCACTGTCCATCCAGCATGAATTCTTATTTGTTATTTAGAGATTGGCTATGGCATGGATGCTGGCAGCACAATTTCCCCCCTCCTGCACTGTGTCTTCAATACATCTTTGCAAAGGAAAACAAAATATTTGCTGTATTTTGCATTGCCAAACTGAAGGGACAGGGGCTCAGAACAGCTGTAGTTTTATCTTATTGAGAGGTGGGTTTTTTTGCCTATTTTTCAAAAAGAAAGATAAGAAAAATACTATTCCCTTCGGGCATCTCTTTGATTTGCCCTTTGGAATGTATTTGTCTCTTTGTGTTTTGATATTCCTGGGTTGTCTTCCTGGGTCCTTCTTCATCCCTGCCACTGAAACATTTTACTGTTACTACACAACTTCCCTATTGGTTCCAAGTAAAAAATAAGATGAATTACAGATGCTTTTGTTATTTGTTAACAGTTCTTAGAAAATTTTTTTAAGATCTATAAATGCCACTGCCTTATCAATGAAAGGTAAATATTTTCATGCTATATATAATTAGTGGCAAAAAAAAGGTGGAAATTCCATTGTTGCATCCACATCTTTACTCTTTGAAAGGAGGAAAAGGACTGGTTTCTGGCTTCTTGCAACATTTTGCACAAGAAAAGTCTGTTCCATTCTTTTCCTCCCCCACTTTATGCCATTTTTCAAGACTGTGTGAAGATATACTTGAAGAGTTGTGCTTTTTGAGCTTCAATTTCTTTCCTACATAAAAAATAGCATGGAAGTATACATATAATTCTCATGAGAACTCTCCTGAGGCAAATCAAACCGCCTTCTACAGTCGAGCATCCCTCAACACTTGTCACAAGTCGGGCACATCTGAGCCTTGATTATGGAGTGCAGGGAAATCAATTTTCATCCATGTTGATAGGTACAATCATCACAAGAACAACCATCAACATGGCTTCAGTTTCCTTTCATATCATCCTACCATTCCCATTTCCAACATGATCTCTCTGCTCTTAGAACCACGAACTGCTTTTCCATCTGGAAAGTCAAGTCCTCTTTGGATCTCCTTGATCACCCGTTCAGCTCCAAGTAACATTTCCTAATGCTTCATCACAGTGCACTTGTCACTGCTGAGGCTCTCCCCCTTCTCTCCTTGCTCTCAACAGGCAAAACATGGCACATGCAGAGACTTCACCTACTTTTCTCTCCAGAAGTCTTCCATAAATGTGTTTTAAGAGAGCTTCATACAAATAGAAATCCCGTACAAAAACAATGATAAAAATGCTGTCACTTACGATAGAATGTCATCTTTCTCATGAAGATTCTTGTCTTTTTCACTGAAATCTTTGACCTTAGTGTAGGGGGAGAATTGCATGGCATCACTGAACCTCTGACGCTCCTCTGCAGTCTCAGGTGTTGACTTGGACTTATCATTGCTGCAGGGGATCTTTGGTGGTGAGCCTAAAATTTCACTTGTGAATTTCACTTTCCTTTTAGAGCCTGATGGCTCTAATGGTGCTATGGCATCACAGTCATCATCCAAAAGACCCAAAACTTCACATCCCAGCAGCCTGCCTTTGGATCTTGTGGGACCTCAAAATGAAAAGCAAAATTAACTTTGGTAAGGCTTCAATATGGCTGGTTTGGTTAACTTTCAGAAGACATGATACAGCTGCCTGTTGTTTAAATGAAAGCAAATGAACACTGCACTCCAGGAACAAGAAACTGGATCACTAGAAGGCACCTCCTCTAAAATATTACTAAACAGAAGGAAGACAAACAGATTATCTCAGTTTTCTAACCCACCATGACTTCCAACTTTAGTCTGGTTCCATGTTGAAAATACTGCATGTTCCACAGGATCAAATGTTCTTATTCAACCAGCTCAATGTAAACATTTTAGTACACAATTAGTCAGAAGATTAAAGAAAGTGGGACATTCTGTGGTCATGTGAGGCTGACTGGTGCCATTTCAGTCAACGAGCACTTTCATTTCATTTAGATTTATCAGATACAAATAAAGCACTTGCAGCAGCAGTAGAGTGCTTGAAACAACAGACAAGACAAACAAATGATGTGCCTACAAGGCTTGGGCTGATCCCAAAGCCTGAACAAGGCAGTTAAAAATACTGATGTTGAATATTACAATAGCTTGAACTAGCCAAAAGGAAGAAGCACAAAACATATACAGAACTACTAAATGGACAGAATATTGTCATATACATACTGTTTAACTCCAGCTTCTTCCTTGCTGTTGGGGTTTTGATGTCATTATTAGCCACCCTTTGAGAATGCCTCTCCTTAGCAAGGGAAGACTTGGAAGTAGAATGTTTGGATTCTATTTCCATATCAGGGTTTTTTGATTTTGTGGCACTCCGAACAACAGTCTCCGCCTCTCTTTTCACAGGTGTAAGGATGTCTGAAGGAATAAATGCTTTTGAAGAGTTTGTGGTGACACCTCGTTTCTTGTTAGCTTCTTTCAGCTTAGAGAACGTGTCCGGGGACAAAACCTTAAAGCACTTCCCATCCCAAGACTGTCTGACATAGAAAGTTGGTTGCTTGTTTAATGTAATAATAGGCAGCTCCTCACCCAGATGTAGTGGTAATACCTGCAACAACAGGAAATATCAAAACACACATACATTAACGTTTACTGCTAATTTAGAATTCAGCTATTTGCTATTCACAGATCTTACTACTGCAACTCATGCAATCCTTAGTTTCTAATTACTACAGGGCTGCTGCTGTCACTTTCTTCCCTCGCTGTGCAGAAGGGTTGCAGTACATACCATGATGCTTTTAATAATGGTCTCTGCAGCTATATCGGTGTCATAGCCAAGAACTTGATCAAAAAACACCTCTTGGGCAGAAATCTCTCTTTTAAGCAGCTTCCGTTTGTTCTGAGGTATCTCCTCCAAATGACAGAACCACTGCACAACTGCACGTTTGTGCTGGGCACCTGCAACAAGGAGAGGAAGTCAGGGAACGTCAGAATTCTATTGTGAATAGTGCCAGACTTTAGCTGAAATGCCAGCAAGGGTAGAAATCCTCCATGGACACATGTGAGAAAGCATCTGGTAAGAGATTGCAAGGCCCATTTTCTAAGCTAAATTGAAGTGTCTGAGTTGAGAATCTTAAGGGCTAAGGCAACACCTGCACAGGTCTCAATCCCAAGAATACCTGGAGACCACCAGTTCGCTATCACAAACAAAGAGGTTCCTTATTTGCACAGATGTGATCTCCTCAAACCCTAACTAAAAGCAGTGACATAAAAGGAGAAGTGAGAAATGTCAGGACCTTATTTGTAGTGCCATTGTACTTTCAGAAGCCAGAAACACATTTTTCACCATCTGACAAACCAGGGAATATTGCTGATGAAATAGCTTGTTTTTGAAAAAGTTTCATGGGTTTCGCTACAGCATGAAAAGAATATTCAGCTGTGCTACAAAAAAGTGCATTAGAAAATAAAGAAAATGGAATTATGTGTATTTATGTTTTAAAAAAGGTAAAGAAGATCAAAAACCCTCAAAGCATTATTATTACAGCATAAAAAAGAAAAACAGCTGCTCAAAAGAATCAGATGTAGCTAATGAGTAGCTCCCAATTTAGACTCAGACAATTCTTGTATTACCCACTTCCCATGATTTATCTTTTCACATCTATCTCTGTATAAACAAGTAGTTCTAAAAGGGACAGAAGTAACAAGTCCCATTTATTTAACCTTGTACCTTATTGTTAAATTGCCTGATGTCTAATGAGATGCAGTGCTCTTGCTCCATTTGGATTCTCCAATCTCTAAATAAAGCATGAGCTCACACTGCCTTCCTCAAGGACCACTGTTTTAAATTAGACAATTACATTAAAAGACTGTAAAAATTATAATGTGCTTAAATTTCCATTTATGTATCAAATTTATTTGAAATTAGCCATCAGTCCCAAATATTTGGGGGAGCATGTGAATACAGATGCAAAACTTGATTTTCTTAATAAATTAGACCAGTGACATACTGTTAATACTAACTACATCCCCATGAAAAAGGTAACTTTAAAACATTTTAAAATTTCTCATGCAGAAGGTAAGTTTTTAGTTCTCTTACCATCTTCATATAAATCGATGAGCTGTGCCACATAAGGCTGATCTGCATTCACCCCTTCTACTAAAATAAAGTCACCAAGCTGTATACAGGTTTCTGTTTTGGTGCTTTCTGATGTAATAAGGATCCCCCTAGAAAGCAAATGACACAAGAAGATTAAGAGAATTTCACAGTCTTCATAATTCACATATCATTAAGCCCTATGTCCTGTCAGCTTTACAGTTAGTTATGCCCCTTCTTGCAATGCTTACAGCTTAATTCACTGATTAGAAGGTTTCATATGTCGTTCAGTTAGTTAAAACTTATTCACAGATTTGGTTAAATGTTTTTGTTTACACAGTATACAGTTCATAATTCAAGAGCTTAATGCTTTTGTTACATCCATAGTGTCACAACAAAAAACTCAAAACCTTACTCGTATTGTCATGGACTGCCTTTAACCTAAACGATGTCAGAAAGGTAAAGAAACATCTATTAAGTTTCCCTTATAGCAAAATAGAAATAAATGTTATTTACTTGTACTGGGAAGTCCTCAGTTTTCTGTCTGAATTCAAGGGTTTTCCATACCAGGAGTAGGTAAGTTTGCTTTGCTGCCGGGTGTTCATGATTCCCAAGGAAAAGCTAAAACAAGCAAACAGACACTTTTTGATTATTATTTAAAACCAAAAGAAGGAAAGATGGGAAGATACACAGAACTGCTATCAATTCTTTCAGCGTACATTAAGAACTGTGGTTGACACAGAGAAACCCACCTTCCCCAAAGCCCCAGACACCCCTCCCCGAGGGATGAGTTAAAAAGGAAGATATTTAGTAGTGACTTGTTTTTCAATTCCTTTTCCATTCCCCACGGCTCCCCGGTCCCCACCGCCATGGCGGGGCCGGCTGCCCGCCCGCTGCGAGCTGGCTGAGATCGTCCCCGACGTTTCAATTTCGCTCAATTCTTCTGGTTTCGTTTTGGTTTTTAATTTTTTTTTTCCTTCTTTTTCCCCCTAAGTAAGAATTTTCGTCTGGAAAGTCAGAGAAAAGCCACACAAAGCCCCCCAGCCGTTCACCGCCCCAGCCCGGGCGGCACATGGCGGCTGAGGGGCCACCGTGCGCCCTCAGGGCGGGACACGCTGCGGGACACCGAGGGGCTTCGGCGGCACCGCAGAGGCAGTGACCCCCCACAGCCCCTCACACAGCCCCTGACCGGCCCGATCCCCTCACAGAGCGAGTGAGGCTGGAACAGACCACAGCGGTCTATCCGGTCCCACCTCCCCGCTCCAGCAGGGTCGTCCCAGAGGACATCACACAGGATCGCGTCCGGACCGCTCTGGCATAACTCTAGCGAGGGCGAGCGCCCAGCCTCGCCGGGCAGCGCGTCCCAGTGCGCGGCCACCACCCGCGCCAGGAGCGCTTTGCCCCCCGTGCCCGCTCCCGGCCCCGGCTCACCGCGTCCCCTCAGCGCCGCGATGGAACTTCGCGCCAAAGCGCGCGCGGAGCCCCGCCCCCGGCGGCGCGCGCGCACGGGGCGGGCGGAGGCGCGGCCCCGCCATGTTCGCGCCGGGGCCCGCGGAGGAGGCGGCGGCGGCTCCGCCCCGGAGGCGGAAGCGGAAGGCGGCGCGGCCCTCACGGGAGCGGGGCCGGCGGGGCTGAGCTCGGAGCGGCGAGCGGGGCTGCGCAGCGGCCGCCATGGCCAACCGCACGGTGAAGGACGCGCACAGCATCCACGGCACCAACCCGCAGTACCTGGTGGAGAAGATCATCCGCACGCGTATCTACGAGTCCAAGTACTGGAAGGAGGAGTGTTTCGGCCTCACGGGTAAGGCGGGCGGGAGGCCGGGCCGGGCCGGGGGGCACGGGGGGAGCCCGCGCTGATGGCTCGGCCCGGCCCGTCCCTCTCGCAGCCGAGCTGGTGGTGGACAAGGCCATGGAGCTGAAGTACGTGGGGGGCGTCTATGGAGGGAACATTAAACCCACGCCCTTCCTGTGCCTGACGCTGAAGATGTTGCAGATCCAACCCGAGAAGGACATCATCGTGGAGTTCATAAAAAACGAAGACTTCAAGTAAGTTGTAGTGTGGTTTTTCCCTTGTTGAGGTTGTTGTACCGAGGGGAAGTGCCCAAAACAGCCAGGGAAACCTCAGTGTAGGGTTTAGCTCTCAGTCTGCCCCGATAAACTGGGCTTGCTCAAAACCAAGCTTTTCTTTTTGCTTTTAAGACTGCTCTCCTTGTCACTTGGCCTGTTGGAAGGGCTCATCTCTGTGGCATGCACTCTCTGTGCTAATAAACCTCTGCCTGAAGTATTTGGAATGAGCTGCATTAAAGCATTCATGTTAATCTACTTTTTCTTCAGTATTTTTTCCATCTTTGTTAGTGATAATTCCCCCTTACAGACATTATGTACGTAAAGTGTATTATGGTTTTGATAGTATTGAGGAAGCGATGGAGCAAGTCTAAAAATGGTTGTGTATTCTGGCCAAGGTACTGATTTTCTTCAGAAACTTGTGGGGAAAAACGCTTTTTTATCCAAACTGCTAAGGTTGCAGGAAGCTGAGATCCATGGAAAGGTTTCCTTCCCAGGTATGTCCGAATGCTTGGAGCACTGTACATGAGACTGACAGGCACTGCCATCGACTGCTACAAGTACCTGGAACCGCTGTACAACGACTATCGGAAAATTAAAAGTCAGAACAGAAATGGAGGTAAACACTCTTATGTCTGTTTAGCAATATAAATCTTAAAAATTGTGGCATAACCTGTTGATATAAGTTGTCTGAAGTGTTTAATCTTTACTTTAGCCTCTAGTGTTAATTTTGCCTTTTAAATGCTATTTTTCACCCCCAGAATTTGAGCTGATGCACGTGGATGAATTTATTGATGAGCTACTCCACGAGGAACGTGTTTGTGATATCATCCTGCCTCGACTGCAGGTTGGGAAATGTAGATAGTTATGGAATTCCTAACTGCACCAAGTCCAGTAGCTGGATTGGCTGCTTATTTCGTAAGCTATGGTTGTCTCCTCAGGTGTTTGTTCTTACTTGGGTTATGTTGAATGAAGTTGCAATTTCTTCTAGAAACGGTATGTTCTGGAAGAAGCTGAGCAACTTGAGCCTCGTGTTAGTGCTCTGGAAGAAGACATGGATGATGTAGAATCTAGTGAGGAGGAGGAAGAAGAAGATGAAAAGGTTGGTGAATTGTTTGATGAACTGTTTTGGAAAGGAATAGTTGAAGCTGAACCCCTTTGGGACACTTGATAGCCTATGACAGATATTTGAGGGGAGGCACCAGGAGGCTGCTGGCAACTCTTAATGTCCCCTCATAATGTATTTTCATATAAGCAGCTTGTAGGGACTTGGACCCTCTGGCAACTCTCCGGTTGCCATGTTTTCCTGGTTCTTGAATTCCACAAATCTGTATCTGCTCTGTGTTAAGCTTATTTAGATCAATTGATTTATATGCGTATGTAATGGAGAGAACTAAAGGTGATGATGGAAGGACCTGTGACCATCAGTCAGTGCTGCTGTAACCAACACTGTGAGAAGTGGTTGTTTGATTTCTAGTTGGCAGTTCTGGGCAGCACCACTCACTCCTGAATAAGAAGTACTTGGGGATGGGGAAGCTTGGCTGCCTGACTTTGCAATTTATATTCATAGTTCAGAAATCTTTACCAATAGCATAAAACCTTGCTGAAACAGGACTCACAGATCCTCCCCCCACTTTGTTTACAGCTGGAACGGATCCCATCTCCTGACCACCGCAGAAGGGGCTACAGGGACCTGGACAAGCCCCGCAGATCTCCGGTGGTGCGGTACCGGCGGAGCCGGAGCAGGTCCCCAAGGAGGTGAGGTGACTCTTCCTTCACCAGTATTTTTACCTGTTGTGCTGCAGACAGCTGGAGCACAGCAGTGAAGGTGGCAGTTCATCCAGAATGTCCCACACCTCCCTGTTCCTTTAGCACTTCCTGAAGTGAGGAGCTGCAGTGCACAGCCACAGTCAACCCCTCTGCCTGTTTCTCCAGTCATTCTCTAACTCCTGCACTTGCTGGCCAACTTCAGCTAAATTTGACAATACAATGAAGATGTTAAGGAGAACCAAGTGCTTTGTTTTCATGTAAGCCAGAGGCTGCAGAGAAAATCCTGTTAATTGCTCTTGCTGGTACTAAACCAGGAAAAATTAATCACTAAACTCTTGCTCACTGCATGGTCCATTCCTAAGCACTCATAGGAAGTAAAAGCCCTGGTGGTGTTGCTGAAGGATGAGGGAAATGAAACAGCTGTTCTGCTAATTATTTTTAGTGATTTTTTGCTTTTCTCCCCCAATTGCAGGCGCAGCCGCTCTCCGAAGAGAAGAAGGTACTCTTTAATTGTATTATTTAAGTGAGCAGTGTGCATTTGTGGTACAGCTCTCTTAGAAGCTGCCTTTCCCTCAGCCCATCGCCGCGCCGGGAGCGGCATCGCAGCAAGAGCCCGAGACGGCACCGGAGCAGATCCCGGGAGAGGCGCCACAGATCGAGATCTAAATCTCCAGGTACTTCTGCCACTTCCAGAATAACTGGCAAGTCTTTATCAGCAGCACATCCACTGCAAGAAAAACGTGTGTCACCATATCGAGATGGTAGCACAGGTGTTAAATCTAGTTGATGAAACTACTGCTTACATGAAAGCAGAGCTGGGGAACTCCTTTAATGGCTGCAAAATTGTCTTGAGTAAGTTTTCAGATACTTGCCAGGAGGTTGAATGCCTGGTTAAAGCTAGGGTTGTTCTGGCAATATCTAGCACACCTGGTCACCAGAAGCAGATTGCATTAGTAAAACAAAAAAGTATTCCAGTGGAAATGGAAATAACTGCTGTCTTTTTATCTCACAGGGCATCACCGTAGTCACAGACACAGAAGTCATTCCAAATCACCTGAAAGGTAAAGGCTTAGCTTATTTCTGAAGTGCAGTTTGGGAATTAAAGATAGGTTTTACAGTATTAGCTTTTTGTTTTTTTCTGTTTCAGATCTAAGAAAAGTCACAAAAAGAGTCGGCGAGGGAATGAATAACGAACAAAACCCAGCCCACCTTTTAAGGACCTTGAGCTGCAGTCTAATGCTGTTCTATTTGCTCCACAGGACAGCTGGCTCTCTACTGGCTGCTTTAGCAGTCCCTTTCTTTAATCTTTCTCATTTTGTTGTCTTGAATTTTTTTTATTAAAGGTAAGCTAAGGATACTTTTTATGTAGTTAGTTACTCATCCTTGTTGATTGAATTTGAAGGTTGTTTTTAAATTGTTTTTCTTGAAGCCTCTAAAAACTTAACGAAGAGCAATAAAAAAAGGAAGGTTTGTCTTTAAAGGCTCCTGGCTGTTTCCTTCATAATACTTTGTTGAGATGTCCCCTGGTTGAAGCTGGCTTCATTCTCAAATCAGGGCCTTGTTTTATCAAACTGTCCCTGCAGTCAGGTGCCAAAGGAAGTCTGTATTCAGTCACAAACACTGCAGGGCTCCCAGCCCTGGCCCCTCAGAGCTCCAGTACAGGAGAGGAAGCAAGGCTGTCACAACCCAGTGTGTTTACTAAAAGCTCACTTGAAAGTGCTCTCCAACACATGGTTGTCATTGGGTGCTTTGTAAAAATCATCCTTCAGTGTAATCTGCTGCTTCTGGTGATGCCACCAGAGACTTCAGAAGGTTAAAGTAGTACAAAGCACTACTTAATTCTTCTGGAGTAAGAAGTTCAATAGATTTAAAAACAGTTCACCACTACTTTGAGCACAGTTTGTGGCCTCCCTGTGACTGGGAATAGAATTTGAGACCATGATGTTCAGCTCTACTGTCTCTGAATCAAGTTAGTTTTTAAAATTTAGAATAATTAAGCTCTTACTGAAGATAAAATTCTCCTCTTACTACATCTGAAATCAATGTTAAGCCCTTGTGTACCATGTCTTTATTCATGGCCCTTCTTCAGGAGCAGGGACAGGCAGGTTTATCCCTGAACTCTGCATTTACGGCTTCAGGATTCTCGTATTGCCTTGGGAGTGCTGACAATACAAATAAGTGTGCCAGGGAATTTATGAAAGCCCTTTTTAAAACTGCTTCCCAGTACAGCCTAATTTTTCCACAGTATTTGCGTATTATTTTGCAAAGCTGATAAAACAGAAAAGCAGGTGTGCTCTTCCTTCAAGTATAACACACACATGGGCTGTGAACAGCACATACAACAACACCAGCATGGAAAAAAGCAGGTCTGGTGCTCGTACCACTTGTTAAAACTGCTCATCTTTCCAAGATCTCCACATTAAAGCCATTTCTATTCTTCCCGTTAGAGCGAGCATGCATACAAATAGAAAAGAGGAAAAAATCTTATGTCCTTTTTTTGCAGTTTTATTTTTCTTTTTAAAAAGTTTTTTGGCACTACATAGTTCCGTAAAGAATAGAAGTGACAAATTTTTAAACACATGAAATCCCCTTCTAATTTTATTTTTTTTTAGAACAATATATATAAAGTCTGAAGCAACCAAAGTATGAATACAGCTAATAGAAAATAAAGAACTTAATTTTAAAAATTCTCTCTCTTTACAGTTTATCAAGATAAAACAAAACACAATTCCCCTTAAAAATAGGGTAATAAAATAGATGAAATTTGTATCACTCAGTTTTGTGATACTAGTAAAAACTATAGTTCATATCTATGTACAAATGATACAGTTTAAAAACAGTCTTAAATAATCTTGTATCTAAACATGTTGCATTAAGATTTTAAATCAGAACCTGAATTTCTTCCTCCCCTCCCCCCACCCACCCACAATCCCATCCAATTTCACTTTTTCTGTTGAATGTAATTCAGATTCAAGTGTGGGTGTCCTTGAGACAGAAGTGAGAACCGCTGGTTACTCTGCATCAGTGGACCAGCTAAAAGAAAATGGATTACAATTACTTCAGCAAATTACATATTTAACAGTGCTTGGCTATATTCAGTGTACTAATCTAACTTAGAAATAAAGCCATTTACTAGACTGACACAAATGTTATCTGTACAACTAACCCATTTAATGGGACAATGTAGAATTACTTTAATCCTATCTCCAAAATTCCCTAACAATCACAAACACATTATTTTGTTGCAGTACTCAGTTACTTAACAAAAGTAATTTCAGGATTTTAAGTAAATTCAGTTTTCACTTGGAAACCCTGCTAGAGCCAATAGATTAGATTTCAAAAAAGGACTTGGTGGCCGTATCTCTCATTTTACACCAGGTGACCCCAGCAGCATGGAAGCTGCACATCCTCCAGGTCAAATTTGAGCATTGCTTCTCTGGTAAGTGGAGGTCTTTTTCCTACAGCCTTTCCCCATCCTGCCAGATGCTGAACACCTTCACCTTTTACAAACATCAGAGTTGAAATCAAGTCAGTCCTTTCCAGTTCCCTGATGAACTGAACCTGACCTAACTTTGCAGTCAAGTGCTGCTCTGACTGTGGATGGGCTGGACTAAACCTCCAGAGGCCCCTTCCAACCTCAATTATTCTATGGTCTTGCAAGTTTTTATCTATGTAAGTCATTTCACAAAAGCGAAATAAAGTGAATTATGACAAAAAATTATTCATATTCTGAGCATACTCGTGGGCCAATCATCTTAACCTCTACTGAAGCAGAGGCAGCTCTAGGAGAGCCAGCAGCAGCAAAGAAAAAGAGGCTGGAAGTGCTGCAGGCTGCAAACTGGCTCAGATTTCAGAATTTTATTTTAACCCTTCCCTCCCACAAAGATTTTCATTCATCCACAGAGGAAGCTGAAGCGCTGATTTGACTCTGGGATTCGTTATGTTTCCAGGGAGGCTACGAGTGACACATGATTGCTTGGCTTTTAAAGCCTTTGAGACAGTACAGAGACATGGTGCATGAGCTGTTGATTCACATACTGGTTCTAGTACCTTGAGGGTAGAAAGGTTTGTTCGGTGGGTAGCTGGCATTTCCCTGCTGCATGTAGTTCTGAGGCATATTGTAAGGCCACGCTCCTCGGAGGAGAGGAAAATGGGTAGGGGTCCCATGGTCCCAAGGGACAGAAGGAGGGTTCATTTTACCAAACTGTCCTTGGAAACCCTGATCTATTTTTCAATTGAAAGGGAAAAGCACATTGCAAGTTGAAATAATTAAACAGTAAGTCACAAATACAATTTACATCTTAAATAACAGTTTGCAGGGGACTTAATGTGATCAGTCTGATGAGCTACTTTTTTTTTTAATATACATCAGTAAAAATTACCACCTAAATTACTTCATTATTCACTATAATAGAATTATTGGGAAGAGAGAGGATGAATCAACATTAAAATCAAGAGCTGTGATTTCACTATTTTTATGACTTTCTCATGATGAAAAATAAAAGGTCTGAACAATGTTCAGAACTACTGTCTGATCCCACACAAATATCCACTATCACTGACAGAGCTGTGACAGGAAAGCTATTATCCTACTGCAAGAAATAACTCTCAGATGGACACTGGAATTCCACCAATACTTACATGCTTAAGAAACTTGCTATCTAGATCACTGGACTGACTTAAAAATTATTTTTAGAGAGAAAAATATAAACTTTGGAAATAAATATACAAATTGTAAGGCTACTCCATTTACAATTCTGATATCACTGCAACATTAAGGATGAGAAATCAAGCATCCAAGGAGGCAGGACCCACAGCATGAGGCACAGCTCTGGAGTATGCATGAAAAAGAGTTGTCTCTCTTGATACTTCTAATGATCCTACTTCTGACCAGTTATCTACTGAAAAGAAAATTAAAGTAGCTCCTTTCAAGTCAAGCCAGGACAAAGTTTCCTCAAACTTACTGTTGTCAAACTGTCCTGAGGAGGTATGAAACCATGCTTCAAACAGACAGGAGACAGCTCATCTCTACTGTGCATTCACTTTAATGGCATCTAAGCCAAAAAGGAAATAAAACTGATTCAATTTCAAAGAAGAAAATTACTATGATTGGGAACTAGGAAAAGGGTGTGATGAAAATTGATGGAAGATGAGGGACAGGAATAAAAATACTGTGACTGACAGCATATGGAGAAGGAATTAGAATTTATGGAGCTTGTCTGAAAGAAGGCAGCTACTTAGTAAGGACATGGGGATTGGAAGGAACTGCTTGAGGGAAACAGAAAGCTGGAGAAGGGGACAGATGAGAAGATCCAAAATGGAGAGGTAGGGACAGAACACACTGGAGACGCAGAAAACACATGGGTAGAAGCTCCTGTATCCTTTAAAATATATTCCCCACAAAGCTTTAAATAGCAAATCATGTATCTCCAGCACCTTAATAGAGATTTGAAGTCCACTGGTGAATTATTCCTCATCCAAAACTGCAGACTCAGCTGAAAATCTACTGTTACCGACAATCACATTATTAGTGCAGAGAAAGGCTGGGAGGAGATTCAGAATTTTCATCTTAGGATGAACAACTGCACCAGTACATTATATTATGCATTTATTTTTTTAAACATAGGAGGACTTACACAATCAGAATAAATCAGAAGACCACCACCATGATTATTGATGTAAAGGTTAACAGTTAAAATGTAGGGGCTGCCACAGTTCATGTTGCAGAGAAAACTGAATGGGCTTTAATCATATACTGCTTTTTCTCAGCCTCAAACATACCAATGTACTTGGCTTTGCTGTGAGGCAAGAGGCTGTTGCCCACTTGTCACAGGAAAACATATTGTCAGGAATCAACATCGAGATTATGGAAGTTAAACGTGGCAAGACAAGCCACAGGAAAAACAGAATAGGTAAGTTCACATTATATTGTACTAAAGGTGAGGAGACAATATTCAACTTGCACAACTGTAATTCTGCCAGTCTCTAAGTTCATGGTTGCAGCCTCAGCATTTGTCTAATAAATGATGTACAGATGTGTTGACCTTAGAGGTCTTTTCCAACCTTAATGTTTCCACGATTGTCTAAGGAATCCATTATTTGTCAGCACATTCACAGAAATGTGAGTGATTCAAACAATGATGAGGAGGTTTCTCAGTTGAATGCAGGATTTCTCATTGTTGCACAGCCATTAATGGCAGACAGGACCAATGCCTAAAAGTTACGGTGATCAATTCTAATTTTTTTTCCTATGAAAATGTTAAGACAGGTGAAAGTCAGGATTTGGTTTCTTAAGCATCATGTTCTTATCAAACAAGTTAAAAGAGTTAGCTGTTCCTGTAACACTTAACACTTGTACACAAAATGCGAGAGGTTTGATACAACAGAGAAGAGTTACCTGAATTCCCCACAGTGCCATTGTTCACCAGTGAGTTTGGAGTCACAGGATTGTGCCAGTGTCCCTCATGAGAAGTGCTGGGGATTCCCATGGGCCTGGCAGCAGGCTGTGCAAAGATGATACTGGGATCATTCAAGCTTACACTGCTCTGGTTATTTGTGGTGCTGCTGCTGCCAGATCTCATAGAAAATGGAACATTTGTAGAATGAGGAGGGTTACCCGGTGCAGAGTGAATAACAGGCCCATGAATAGGCCAAGAAGTGTTGGGAAGCTGAATTTGGTGGTGATGGTGCATCTGAAGTAGTCCCAGGTTATGCAAGGTGGAATACTGACCTGGGGGAGATTGGGGAAAGTTAAACAAAGGCAGCTGGACCTGATGGGGTGGCTGTGCACCCTGCTGTGGCTGAGGAACGTGCTTAGACTGGGATATTGATTGTGGCTGAGTCTGGTTAATGGAGGCTGGCTGAGAGGAATTCTGTGGGAATTGCTGAGGTTGTGGAGAGTAAGATGACTGATGCGAATCAGACTGGAGGAAAAAAAAAAGTATGTATTTCTGATTAGTTCACTGGCTATTTAATGGTGTTTTCTTTAATAAACACCCACTGTATTAGACTATTTATAAAACAGCAAAGCACTCCCCAGCAACACCCCAAGCACTGCATCCATGTTTCTGTTGGCTTCAGTACCTGCAGTTCAACTGACACTGACTCACCAACAGATAATTTGGTCTGTTAATGTGGCACATCCCACCATCAGAAACACCATTCTGAGTGAATATTAGTCCCAAGCTCCTCATTAGACTCCTCACACACTTGCTTCTGATCTTTAATCAGTGTCTTTCCTACCCTACTTATGTACAGCCCAGTATCTCATAAACTAATTGCCTTACTTCTAAATAGAGTGGTTCTTATTACTGCACAGTTTTTTAGTAATTCCAAAGTAAGCTCCTAATACATCTTTCATTTTTAAAAATCTGTTGAACAAGAAATGCAAATTCCAAAACCTTCATATCCTGGTGTTAGGCCATGGCTAAAGGCATAGTAATAGCAATTATTACAGCCTTTGCAGAGCTCTTACAAAGCTTTCCCTTTCACCAGCAACAGGAACAGGTATGAGGCTATTTTATCTGTTTGGAATTGCAACCGAACAGAGAAGCACTTCAAGAAATGGAGTGGCTGGGAAAAGAGATACTCAGTTTATGTGCCAACACTTAATGCCAGTATCTGGATTCCCCAGTCTGGTTTTTAAGCACTGAGACAAGATGCTGATGGAATAAGTGCCTCCAGAGACATTCAAGTGAGACATATCTAAACCAAAGAGGAGAACCTGAATCTCAGATCTCGTTTTCCCCCTGACACTGGCTCCTCTCTCCACAGACTACAGCAGCCAGCCAAGCTCCAAGAGCCTCAGCTGCTGTAGAACATCTGGAGTCAAAGGTCTCTCCAGCTTGTCACTATCCCTAACTGCTCACCTGTCCATTTAAACTGGCAGTCACTTGTCTCCAATAACCAGAGGTGTCTGCAGGACCTGCCCATGCCAGAGCATCCCCTCCAGCAGCATGCTGTGTGTCTGTGCCTGGGCAAAAGCTGGAGCCCAGAAGCTGGGATTGCTCCCTGCTGCTATTCCAACTGTGCCTGTATGAGTACCTCCTATACCTTTCTACCAAAGCAGGAAGAGAAGCTAAAACCTGGAATTTGAAAGATGATCACTAATTTAACAGTTTAAATGCTATGAAAATAAAGCACATGCACTGGCTACAAACATTCCTGCAAATATTAACCCACCACAAGCATGCACTGAATGTGCCAGCAGCAGGAGAGGAGGCATATTACACTCCAACCTCCTGATCTGCTTCTCACTCTCTCCCTCTTACTCCACCAATATTCCCCCTTCCCATTCTTCTCAACCAATTCCTGGACAGAACATATTCACCAAGAAATCCTGGCCAAATGACAACCATGCAATACACACAGAGTCCATGACATCCAGGTGACACAAGAATGTGCACATGATGTGTCTGCCTCTGACTACACCCACACATCCAGCCTCAATTCTTCAGGCAGAAATATAAGGCTCCTAAAAAAAATACTCCTGTGGCATGTTCAGCCCTTCACTTGGATTAGGGCTGTATCAGTGACTCTTTAGCAGCACATTGTAAGTAATAAAATCTCTGTTACTGGAGCCAGCATTCCAATAAATGCTTGCTGATCAGTTAGCAAAGTAGCAAACTGAACAAAGAGCATAAGTGATCAGCAGCCTTGATTACTATATTTACTTACTTGCCAGCTTCATTAGCAGACACACTCTTCTCAGACTAACAGCTTAAAATAAATTAATTTCTGCTGTACTGTCTGCTCCAAAAATATTAAATGCCAGCAGTTGTATTTGCTCAAATACCCTCTGCTCCATATCTCCACTCAGAAGATTAAACATATTTTATGTAGCTGTATGGAGACTTGAAAAAACTCTAGGACAAAACTGTCAAAAATTTCCCCATTGTTCTGCTTGTATGTGTGCTCTGGCAGACTTTTCACTGAAGTGTGACTCAGCTGTGTGCTGTGTCTGTACATGACAGTCCCTTAAGACAGATCTCTCAAACCACAAAAAGTCATGCTTGTCACTAACCTAAGTCTCCAGCATGTTAACCATTGTAAAGCTATGCTTTATCTCCCTTAGTAACTCCAGAACACTGCCAGAATAATGGGAATTTGAGAGGCACCCTAGCTTAATCTGCCCTTTTAAGATCACTGGGTATCTCATCTCAAACTTGACTATGAAGTTTCCATACTGAAAAACTATAAATGCTCCCCTAGGCACAGTATATAATAAATCAAAGTTCCACTAACTGGCACAGTGCAACGTTGTCATTACCAAGTCCAGAATCTGTTGAGAAATACCATGCAAACCTGTTCCCAGCATGGCTGGTTTGCTACAGCTTTTCTGCCTGCAGTCCCCCCTCCCAGAACTTACACATTCTGATGACTGCCTGGTGCGCAGGGGTCGCTCCACCTGCTGCTGGCCCACAGCCACCAGCTGGGAATTTACCATGCTCCGCACCAGCTGCGTGCCTGATCAAGGAACACAAGTGTTAATAAAACCCACAGGGTGACAGAATAATGAGCAGAACTGGGAGTCAGCAATATCTTAACTCTCATGTGACACCTCTCCTTTAAGTGGAAACTTTTCCTTCTACTGGCAGCAGACAACTTTAATAGGTATAGGAGCTAAACACAAAGTCTACTTTTGAGTAAAACAAAGTCTAGCAGGAGCAAGGCTCACCTTGCTATCAAGCTGGAGCTCTACTTTATATAGGTTTCCATATTACTGCTGTAAGCAGTGGCATTTTAAATAGCAATAGTGACAGCAGAAACTTCTTGGCAAAGAAAGGAAGCTAAAAAAAAAGACTAAAGGATAACAGAACACAGAAGCATGGTTCTTCTGAAGTTCACTTATGAATGCTTCCTCTACTTTTTCACCTACCACAAGCACCCATGGGCCTAATTTGAATGAGTTTGCAATTAATCTTCTCTAAGTACTAATTTGAAAGCTGGATTTAGCCTAATTCATCTGTATGCTTTTTTTGAAGTGTTACTGAAAGAGTGCTGATTTTTGCTGAAAATACATTTACTTACCTCTCACACATGATGGAGGTTTAGCTAACATTTGAGAAACATTTGGAAAAGGAAATGCATTCAATTATTATTATTATTATTACTATTGTTACTATTATTACTATTACTACTTTGAAATGCACCAATTGTGAGTGGAAGACAAATAATGCTATACTCTGAAGTACACTGTATTTTACTGCTGAGTACATTTTTACCACCCATGGAAAGACTGTACTTCAGGAGACATTACTCCCCTTGTAGAAAAGTAACACAGTCTAAAAGCTGTATTATCAGTGATTCAAACATTACTTGCAGGATTATTTTTTGAAGATAATTACCAAGTCTTTACAGAAACCTAGAGAAAATGGATTTCAGAGCTTTCAAATTATCCTAACACATAAACTAACTTACCTGGCACACTATTATTTCTCTGACGGGTTTGTTTGAATTCAGGACAATCTCTCCTAACATGACCCACATCCCCACAGATGAAACACCTTTTCTCTCTTGTTTCTCTGTCATCTTCTTTCACCTCTTTTTCATCATCTTTCTCATTCTCCTTTTTCTTCAACCTGAACAATAATTTTTATTAGCAATATCCCAAAACCACACACACAAACACATAGTCTCTGTAGAGCTGTTGTACTGTTGTGTTCAAAGGGAATGGTTACATAACCAACAGCTGTACCAAAATACAAATATCTCAGGAATCCCAAAAAACACTTTCAGATTCTGGCCTGGTTAACAGCCTGTATATACTTAATGAAGTTAGAAGCTTCCCAGGCTTGTCCAAAAGCTGTCTGACTGCATTAGGGCAGAACTATGCCTGCAGTTAAGCAGGCTTAGCCTGCCAGGTAGCTGGGGAGCAATTCTATGCATCAAACCCACTGAGTCAGAAGATACCCAAAACAAGTGAGCTGCACCTCGTTCATCCAATCTCCCCCTCACTGGACAGGGCACATTTCTCTGTCACTGTCTGAGCCCAGACAGGATGTGCAGCAAAGCACTGAGGCTCTTTCAAACACACAGTTCTAAAACAGCAGAACTAGTGATCAGGAACCAAGACCAGAAGTAAAGGTCTTTTTCCACAAGGTATCTGCAGGATTGTTAAATAATAATATTATTATGTGAGCTGTATATACAATCTGAGAGACATTCTGTGTGGCTGTGCTGTAGTAGCAGTTTGTGTGAAGAGCAGATCACAACTTTTCCTGAGGCAGATATAAGGAAAGAGGTGATGGAATTCCATGTGCTAGCAGTACAGAGAGCATCTGAAAGAAATAGTGACCTGTGACCACAGGGTTCCAGTGCACTTTCATGTGTCTTGAACTCTGCTGACTGAATAAAGGGCTATAAATAAAAGATTTTGTAGCAGGAAGAGACCAAGAATCCTTTGAAGAATTATGGAGCACACAACTGAACATAAGGAGCACATGAAAGAGCACAGCTTAATTTGCATTCTAAGGGCTTCAACAGGTTTTAGGAGGAGTCAGGCAACCTAGGCTGAGTGGGTCATTAAATAGCCAAAGCTGTAAAAAGTGAGGAGTGCACATTTTCTGCCAATTCCTACTAAAGTCTCTTTGGAAACATTGACCTGCATGTACCAGGGACTTCTTTTGCAGGAATTTCAAAATTCCTAAGTGAAATCAATCTACAAGTGCAAGATCACCAAGTGATATGGTGATTCTGTAACATCATGGCACTAATATGATGTTACAGAAATGCACCTTAATTACGTACATTTTAACTAATCTTAGAGTTTACTAAATGAACTTTGACCTGCCTTGCAGATATACGTTATCAGATGTACAGAACAATTCAAATTCAACACTGTCCTCTGAACATGATCATTACAGGAAATCCCTTTTAACACATGCTAAATTTTGCAGCCAGGTAATATGTTCTCCATCTGAATGCTTACACTACAAAAAATATATTTTAGTGATCCAAGTTTTAAGTTAAGCTAAACCACATATTAACACACCATAGACTGTTGATATTACTCTGTGTGTTTCCATAAACACTTCAGATTTAAAGAGGTGATCAAAAACTGTTTTAAGAAAAGAAAAAATAAGACGGGAAACTGATAATCAGAGATGAAGCTTTGATTTTCTCTGCAATTTAGCATTTTTTCATTTCCATTAAATCTTCAAATATCCAAATCCCACATGATTTAATCTCAAAGATTTCATGATAGCTTTGTGTATTACTTACCTCCTCCTCTTTGGACAATCTTTCATGTAGTGACCAATTTTTCCACAGACACGACAACATCTGTCATTGGGTGCCAACTCCCCATCTGTCAGCACTTTTGAGTCAAAAAAGTATTCCTGTCAAAACACATCAGACAGATAAAATATATAAACCATTCACTTACAAGACTGAGGAATGAAAGTCAAACTGATAGCTTTCATCTCTTATGGCTCCCTGAATGTTACTACTTCTGAGATTACACCTGGTCCTTTTCTTTCACTAGATAGTGGCAGCTTTCTCAGAGATATGGAGCAGTTTGGGCTAAAATGGTCTATTTGGTCTTAGGGACAGAGGCTGAATTTGCAGAACAGCTTATCCAGGTTCCAGCCTGCTGCCGATCTTTTACCTCCCCAAAAGCTCTTCAAAGAGCAATTTTTTTGCATATGATCTATTTTGGTATCTGAGTCACTGCTTGTGTGCTTTCCAAAGCAGCCAATGTCCCTTCCCAGATGACAGGATTACATCCCTTTAGACAGAACACAGCTCAGGTGGGAAACAGATGGAGCATCTGCAGACTGACCTGTATCACTCCCCTCCCCTGGAATTTGCTCTGGACAGCTGCAGTTCTGATGTGTGTCAGCACAAAGGCCCAATTTACAGCCTCTGAGCAACATAAATATTGTGAAAGTACTGAAACAGAGGTACAAACTCAGAAAAAAAACCACAGATAAAGCAAGCAAATGGAAAAGAGAAGATAGGGAAGGATGGAGGGAATTAAAAGCTTTCAAAATATTTTAAAGATCCTTTAGAAACTCAAGTTCTGTCAAAAGCCACTGGGAGAACAGTCCTTGAAACTGTTTTAGAAAATGCCTTTCTAAGTTGATCTTTAAAATACTAATTACAGTATTTTATTTGCTAATATTTAAAAAAATAGTTGCCTCTACACATCAATGACTGGACCCCCTAGCACAGAGCAGTACTTTCTCCAAAATGATATTGCATGAACACATTCCTAACCCTGACTCACTATGCAAATTTTCAAGGTCAACTTGTTAAAAAATCAATCATCATCCTTTTCCTTGTTTAAGCAGCAATCCTTACTATCTCCACCAAGTGGAAAAATAAATGGAATGGAACATCTCTTGGATCTGTTTTCTTTAACTACATGAAGAGCCAGTAAGGTTCCTAGAGACATTTCTGGGTTTTACAGTCAGATTTGCAGTTTTCTGCAATACTTAACATCATCCAGTGGGAGGTTCTATAAAAAACAAAACACAAATTAAGCTTACTTTCCCCAAACCTGCCAGTAATACCCATTGTCCATCCAACTACTCCTCTGAATTTTATATTCCAGAAGTTAAATACTAAGCTATACATGTAATGCAGACAAAGTAGAATTACACATATTGTGCATACCAAATTGATAAATACATACAAGAGGTTTGCATCAATTCAGTCGACAAAGAAAATGAAAAAACATACTAAAAACCCTGAGAACTTACAGCTTCTCTTCCAACAGCTGGGTAGAATGGGGTACCAAATAATTTTCTTCCATTGATAAATGCCTTCATTATGAAATTGGTCACTAGTGGAGAAAGACAAAGTTATTGGAAAACAACAGAAAAGGCACAACTCAGTGAATATTCATCAGTAGCAGGCACTAATAGCTTACTTTTCCTAGAGACTCCAGCACCCAGATTATGATTCAAGTCAAAAGGATCTGTACAAAGAAGGGAGAAAAAAAAAATCAGAGTTGGAAAAAAATTGCTGCAACAGATTTTTTTATTTTAATGCAGAAAGAATTCCATTTTAAATGCATTTGCAGAGTAGATTATAGCAAAGCAATGCTGAGAGTTTTAAAACTGTTATGTTAGTCACCCATAATAACAGTAAGAAGAACAATTCACTGACATTTAGTAAAAGTTATGAGTCTCATCAATTTTGTGAGCTTTAGGATTAGCAAACAATGTTTCTTTTTAAAACCCTGACTGTGGCTTCCTCACATAAAGATCCTGTGCAAAGAGAACAGCCTCTCAAGGAACTGAGTTTCTTACTCCTCATGAATGGAAACTCAGTTCAGCAGACTACCTTCAATGGCAATACATTTGGATGTCCACTGCTTCTCAAAGGTGGTTAACAGCTTCTTCTGCCGGATGCTGATCACGTATTCCTTGAAGTCAAATTCCTCAGTGTAGAACCGCAGCAGCCCCAGCCACAGCTCTCCAAGAGATTCAGTGTTCTTCCCAAGAGAAGGCAGACGCTTCTTCTGCATGCAGGTGAACACAATTTATTCAGCTACAGTTACTGCAGCACTGCTTCTCCTGAAACACCTCTCTAATTACAAGTTTGTCTACTATGAATGATTTCTTATGGTTAAAGTAAGGTTAAGTCACTACAGTTAAGACTAAAACTGGATTATTTTTAAGAATAAAAAGTATTTTTCCTGATTTATGTTATTTAGAAATGACTTAAAATAAACCAAGCAAAAGCAGAAACTCATTTTAGCAAAACAAGACTCAGTTGGGAAGTTGCAGCACTGTGGATATAAAAGCTTAATTAATTAATAAAATTAATCTTTTACATATAACACTGTTAAAAATTTATTATTTTTCCTGAAAAGCAAGGCTTAAATTTTAGTTACTCTTCTGGAATTAGAATATTACCAATTCTTCCATGTCATCAAAGAAAAACGCATTCCATCCATCCACCATTCTTTGTGGAATCTGTTTGCCATCAAATATCTGCCAGAACAAAAAGTGACAGTTACTGCTCTAATTCAAAGTCACTGTAAAATACTTGCAGTTCTTTTGGTAAAAAAATAATATAAAATATGAATACTTTAATTTTAACAATTACTTCTCATACAGACAGAATTTTCCATTGGTAAAAAGTTTGAAAGACTTTTTGCATTGTTGCTGTACCTCACAAATTATGTGGATGTTTAATTTTTACTTGTTCTTTGCAACTAAGAAAACATGACTGAATTACCTTGTCAAGATTCCAACATCTCTCCTGCCCACAGATTCTCTAAGGAGACTTTATATGATTTCTATTACATTTTGACTTTAGCAGGGCCAAGAGGAAATTCCACTGTTATTTAAATGTGCTCTTGGGGTAGCAGTAAAATAAAAACCCCCAACCACTACTAAAGTATCAGATACTAAAGTATAAGCAAGAAAGTCTATGAGTCTCAACTGTAATGCTTAAGCCAATTTCCCTCTTGCACAAAGTAACCAAAAGAGGCAGAAAGGGATAATTTTCAGACGTGCTTGGGAGTTCCAGAGTGTATCCAGGAAGAGGCAGATAGCTGAATAATTATATTCTCCCCACCCATACAATGCAGAACATTATTTTCTTAATAAAGTTTCCTGGCACATATGAAATATTTCTTTAAAGTTGCACCAAAGCATCAATTATCTTATTTTCCCCTCATCAAATAATAAAATAAACTTCTTCTCTTACAAATAAAGTATTGAGCAATAAATAATGCTTCTGACAATAACTGGTTGAAGAGCTGGACTCACATTTCAGGAGCATCTGGTGGAGTCTCATAATTACAATTCCCTTCTCTCCATACCACCTGCCAATTTTTTTCTATCTTGTTCAGCATATAAATATCATCATAAGATCAAAATCCCAAAGTAAATGTAATAGCAGAACTTAGGCACAACAGACTCCCATGTTTGATCTAATCTTCTTGGTCAGTTTTACCTACTAAAACCAAGAGGGAGTTAAGAACCTGCTGATTAGAAGGGCCCCATATTTCATTTATCCCCTTTGATCCTAAAATCCCAGACTTCTCATATTTGGCTTGAAGAAAAAGTGCATCTGTTTTCATAACCTCATTTTCTGAACCTACCTCCTGAAGAACTGGAATAACTGGTGGATTTCTCTGCTGTAGAAAGTACAAAACCATAAGAATATAGGCATACGAAGACAGACTACCACGGGATGCATCACCAATATCGCAGCGCTGAAAAAATACATTTTAAACAAAATGCTGAATTTACATTTTACTGTTCAAGACTAACAACTATGTCAGAGAGCAAACAGAAACCCCAGAAGTAACAGCAAATACATTCACCTCATAATTAAAAATTGTTTTATGAAGCCTGAAAAATAAATGCACCCAAGAGTCAACTGCCATCTGGCAAATCCATAGCATAATTTGTCTAACATAAAAACAGAAAAGCTTTTCAAAGCCAAAATACTTTAAAAAAAATTTATAATGTGCCAAACTGGAAAAAAACCCCAAATCTAAACTCCCAAAACATAAATCCCAGGTTTCAATTCCATAAAATTTAATTTTCCTTAACTCATGCTGCAAGAGTTGTTTCTATGAATCCTTATTATTTTGGTTCCCCCTCCCCTTTTAAAAAAATAATTCATTAACAGGAAGTATTTCCATGTTGTACTGGCAGTGCAGGCCATACGTGGCATTTTGCTAGCAAACATACACATACCCAATTAAACCACGGTGCAGCCTGCACAACACAGTGCAAAACAAACATCCCTGACCAAGTCAGGGAGTTGGAACCAGATGAGCTCAAGGTCCCTTCCAACCCAAGCCTTTCTGTGACTCTGATCAGTGAATTACCTTACTATGCTTGAGTATCTCATTACAGTATAACCTTTCCACAGCACCTGCTTCTAAGCTATCCTGTGTTTCGAGCCTGTGTCATATCAAACAAGGCATTTTTAACCTCCTAGGGCTGGAAAAAACAGGGATTCGCAAATTACTTTCACATTAGCAGCAGCAGTGACAGCTGTTCCTGGGGTTTCTGCCAATGCAAACAGAGGAGGAAGCATTTTGCTTAAAAACAGAGTATTTGTATAGCTATGAAGTCACTTCCATACATTTGCATTCAGGAGTGTATATCCCACAACTTGTATATTTCATCTTTGCAGTAATATTTTTAGAACATGCACAATAGTATGCAATGCTACCAAAAAGATTCATTATTATCAATGCAAGGCATTTTTAATCTAGACACAGAAGAGACATGGCAATATTGTGCACTACTGTGACCATATCAAGAAAAAAAATCATTGCTAGTCTCAGTGACAGTATAATGAACGTGTCCATTCCATTCTGCACAAAGTTAATTATTCATCTTGATGTATTTTATTACATGAACATCTGGTAGCATGATTCACCATCTCTATAAGCCATATCTTATTTGCCCCAGTTCCACGAAGCTTTCTTTGGATATGCTGTATATAATACTGCAGCTTGAATAAAAAGAACTGCCACATTTCAATTATCAAAAGCTGTATAATAGAACATTTTGATAGAATATCACAACAAAAGATCCAGGAGACCTGACATTTCTGAACTCTTAAAGTCAAGTGTACGTCCTAGGCACATTGAGACTCAGGCATTCATTCATCACCCCGTTCCTACCTACTCCTGACTTTTATCCTAAGTCAAAAAAGGCAAGCGTGCCAGAAGAAAGCAGCAGTAATCTCTGGGCTGGTCCCAGATATGAAAACTTGGGAAGCCCATGCACATCCACATGCCTCTACATCTTACAGTTACCAATTTTTCCAGTTTTGCTTGGAGTTTGGGTGGGGTTTTTTTTGTTTGTTATAATTGACGGTGGTTTGAAATTGAAGAAAAAAAGGGAAGTTTTCCTCTCATCAGCTTTCTCTTACACAAAAATCTTCCAACAGATAGCAGAAAGCATCAGGATTTGATTTTGACACACACAATCTGATGGAGCACAGTAAGCTTAAGAAACTGTACTTCCTACCAACAGCATTCTACTGTCTCCATTCCAGTTGGTACTGGCAAAAGGCAAACTCAGTGGCTGCAGCAGAAAACACTGTATTGCACAAATAAGTACCTTCTTTTTATATTACCTTTGCAAAGACTTTCATTGTGTAGCCCAGATATTGCACCCTAGGATCAATAGCTGCATAGGTAGCCAGCATCCTTGTATTATGCTGTGCCTGGAAAAAGGGGAAAAGAATTAAACTGGTGTCAGGGTGAGCCAATTATGTAAGAAATTGTGCAATTTCACAGCGTTGGGTGAAAGCTGGAATGAGCTGTACTATTCATGATAGCACACAGGCCATGGTGGATGTAGTGGCTTTTCAGAAGTATCCCCAAAACAAGACTTCCATGCTGTACCCTGCTCTGCCATCAGGTCATACACAGCTGCCCGGGTCAGGCTGAGGGTGTAGGCCACTGAATTTAAATGATGTAGAAGAAAAACCCAAACACATTGAAACATTTTCATTCTGGTTTCAAAATTATTCCCTCAAATTGTTATTTGGGTAAGATAGAAAGAATGAAAAGCTTTCTTTGAACACAAAAATAGACAGATGCTCACCAGTGTATTGTACAAACTGATATCTCCTTCCAAGCCACTCCGCCTGTGTTCAAATTTTACTATAGGCACTTTGGCTGTTGTTATAGGCAAGATGTTCCTCAAACCTGGGGAAGCAACACTTTAGTACATAAAACATTTCCATTAACAACATTTATAGAAAATCTAACTGCAAAACAAATAATAATTTAAAGCACCTACCTGGATGCTTCTTAAGAACTTTTGCCAGACCTTCTATTATTTCTTTACAGTTTAATTTCTAGGAAAAACAAAGATCACAGCTTCAGATGTTAAAACGTGGATCTTATTCCAACAAGCACATTTACTATCACATATATTTCATAGATGAAAAGTCTATGTACAAAAATGAGCAAGCATTAAGCCAGCATATGAATTTACATGAACTCATATGCTCTGTGTGGACATCTACAGTACACTGTGTGTCTATAAGGCATTAAAAGTAAAATAGGCTGGCTCTTGCTTCAGTTGTGCAGAGTGCAACAAGACAACCTACAACTAGCGAATCCTACCTTTCCTGTACAGAAATCTTAACTGAATTTAAAAACCTTAAAAAATCCTTGAATTTAAAATAGCAGATTTTATCAATTTCAAAACTCTTACCTCTGCATTTTCATGACCTTCCAATGTCATGCAGATATCTAGATCACTGTCCCGAAATCCAAATCCATTCTTTGAGGAGCCAAACAAGCAAAGCCTAGCTTTGTCTGATCAAAAGAAAAGACAAGAAAAATGTAATTTCTTTTACAGTTGAATTGTAAGTGCTTAGTATTAAATATTGTTTAACTGCAATGTGCAGGTGCCCATAAAAATGAGCTTAAAGAGAGAGCTTACACTGTCACTTCAAAGACCTCAGCTTTGATAAAGGAGGAAGCACAACACTTCAGAAGTTATCTACAGAAAGTAAGGCAGGATAAAGACTTTTTAATGTATTTTTTTATGACTGAAGTACATTACAGTTACTATAATCATTAAATGGCATCTCTAAATGTGGTGCAATGTTTTGTGGTATGCAACTGCATTTTCCTGCTTTTAATAAATCAAAATAATGTGCAAACCCAGTCACCAGTACAGCTTTACCCCACAGATAAGACAGAGCTACTCCTAGGGTAGCCAAAGTAATATTTCTGGTTCCATTCAGAGTTTATCTAGGTTGCATATTTCTCCTATGACTAGGTAAATTTGGTCATTGAGTTTTTGTTATTATAACATACTCTTCAAGAACACACAAGCAGTGAGATTACAATACTTTATGGAACATTCTTTCCCAATTGCTTTGTTTACATTTTTGTTTGAAACACGATACTACTAAGTATTTTCATTCTTGGATGGCAAAATTTTGTTGTTAAAACAAATTCTTTCCTAACTGCAAAGAATACATTGATCTGTTCAACTGAAATTAATGCTAAGATCTAACACCTATTCACAGTTTTTTCCCTAAACTTTAATAGAAGTGGAAACCTTAAGACTTTCAAGGCTTTGTAACAGCTGCTGCAAATAAGCGGAGGCATAGCCAGTGAATGGAATTCCCAATTCCTTGATCACAGGTCAGCTACAGCAGAATGGCTTCCCATGGACTGGAATTCAGGAGACCTGGGTTTGGTACCTGGCTCTAGCACTGTTTTACACCTCCTATGAAAAAAATCACTTGGCATCTCTGTGCCTTGACTTCCATCACTGTAGTAAGACACTTTTGCTTGTTTTATGTAAGGGATGTGAAGATAAACTCATTAGGATTTCTAAGATATTCAAGCACTGGTGACTAGGCAACAAAATTCCTTGGCCCACAACCAAAGCTAACACTAGACCCAAGCAAACTTTCTTCTTGGCCTGACTGGAACAGTCCTGTGCTTGCATTATTACTCTGGCAGCTCTTCCTCCACTCCCGGGATGTTTACATGGAATAGCATGAAGAGAGGTTCCATGTTGAAGTCTGCAAGACAGCTTTACAAATGGAAGCAAAAGAGATGCCTCTGCTTCAAGCAAGGAAAGTAAAATGAGACAAACCACATCTGTATGCTCTGGACAACATGACTGAAGAAAGCATTCTCAAGAATCACTACCTAAGGTTACATACCATTATACTCTTTTCGAATAAATCTCTCCAAACTTGCCAGTATTTGTTCTCTGTTTTGTTGCTCAGATAAAGGAGGGGATAATTCATCTAAGTAAAAACAAATTGAAACACAGTCAGACATGACATTCAGCACCTCAAGAATCTTTTTCAGCTAATTAAAAGATTGGATGGGTTTTTTTTTGGGTTTTTTTTTTTTTGTTTTGTTTTGTTTTTTTTTTTTGTTTTTTTTTTTTGTGTTGTGTTTGCTTTGCTTAAATCTGTGATTTTTCTTTTTATATCATTAGAGTCTTCCAGATTTTATTCCAAGACATCCAATTTTTCAACCACAAAGTGGCCTGGTGGACACCTGGCATCCAGCCAACATTAACCCACCACATCACCCCCAAAAGATGCCATAGAATTTGATCAGCACAAAAAATTAGTTTTGCCCAGAGCCTGATTCCTGGGGACACCAGCAGCTTTTTACAAACCCAGTGAAAAATCCCATGTAACATCAGTTTCTCAAATCTGTTATAAGTTATCACAGCCATGGATTATCTGAAAATTAAAATATTGATCCATTTGTAGCCTAGGGCACCTGGAAGAGCTTCTTCCTACTGAATTGTGAATAATTGTAAATAAGTAATTTAACCCTAGAGTTTTTAATTCTTCCAGGTTACAGATCATAGTATAAAGTGGAGCACAAACACTTTTTGAACTTACCAAAACATCTTTTACACACTATATCAAGTATTTCCCGAAATCTGTCTGTCATTGGTGGTAGTGGTTTTAGATCAATTTTCTTGAAATCCTCTGGGCAATCATTTTTGGAATGTCCATCCCGTTTGCAGATGCTGCATACTATAGTTGGTGGCTTTTTTGGGGAAAAAAAGGAAAATTCTATTTGTGCACTTAAGACAGCTCAGCACACCTAACATTTCCAAGCAACCAAGAACATTTAACATATGGACAATAACAGAGCCTCTACAAAGAGCAGAACACCTCTCAACAAGCTGCATTTAGTTGTCACAGTGCCTAAAAGAACCTGGAAATTCTACAAGAAAGTAGGAGAGGAAAGGCAGATATAAACCACAAATAACCAGAAAGAAACCCAGAATTTTTGTGCATAAATCAAAAATCTTAAGATGAGGAAAACAGACCATTTAATGCAAATGTCACACCGGGTGCTGTTTCCAGTCCTGAATAACAGGTACTCTACAAAGGCCAGAGCTCCCATCCATAACCCAGACTAAAACAATCACTGTGGCAATCCTGCCATCCATCCACTCTCAGATTTAATGACTACAAAGTAACGGCCCAGTGATACATGACCAGCACTGCTTACCTTTCCTGAAGTAAAAATAAACTTATCAAACACATAATGCATTTCTTCTGCTGAGAGTCTGCCTTCCTCTTTGAGATCCTGGGTTTCCAGCATTGCTTTGCAGCTGGCCGAGGTAGCTGGGGTGCCAGTGCACTTCGTGTGTAGAGATGGCTCCAGTACCAAACTCTGCCTACTTTCAGCATCAGAAAATTCATTACTGGAATTTGTGTCATCAGGCTGATGTGCACTGCAGTTACAGTGGTGGCTGAGCTCACCCTCAGTTAGACACACTGAAATTTCTAAATCATCCCTTTCTTTAGGTGATTTTTCCTTTAATTCACAGCATTCATTAGAAATAAGGGATAAAGCATCTTCTTTGTCTTCATCATAGCTAGAGTCCAATGCTGAAAGGAGCAAAGGGTCCATGTTCTGGGAAGTACATCTTTTGGCTTCAGCTTCTACCACTTTATTACATTCAATTTCATTCTCTGGTATGTTACATCCACTTCCTGTAACTTCTTTATCTACAACATTTTCCCCTTGTGGAAGGCAACAGTTTGCTACAGGCTCTTCAGGTCTTGCAGATTTCTTATTATTCATTTTCCCTTTTTCTTTTTTCTTGGTATCTGGCTTGGATTTAATCCCATCTTTACTTTGTGGACATGCAAAATATTTATATGCTGTCCTAAATCGCTCCAGGATGTACTCAAATACCATCTGGCTATTTAGACTTCGTGCAACATTCCTCTTTAGTGCAAAAGGATCTGGGAAGAAAAAGAACAATTTAATTAGTAATCTTTAACTTCCACATTTCACAAAGCAGTTGAAATCTCTAAATTATTACAGGGCAGTTAAGGAGATTCTTATAATCCAGAATTGATATACTTAGAGAATGAAAGACCCACAAGTTTTTTCAGAATTCTTCCATACAAAACATACCCACGTGCAGCCATGAACGGCTGACTATCATAAACAATTCTAAACAGTGTTACTCAAAAAGAAAGCCAGGGGTATATTGCACCATTATATTATGGAAAATTTCTAAACTAGAAATTATAATAAATATACAAAGGCAAAACACAGACGCCAGCCAGAAACTTTTTTCCTCCACTGAGGAAGGATTTATTTCCCTTAAGTAATTCATTTGTCTAAGAGTAACATTAAGGATGTAAGGATTGTATGAACCAATCTCACCAGGATCCATTCTTAGTCCTTCCTAACGATTTCTAGATCAAACATGTTTTCCAAGCAAAAAGAGTTCCTGCATAGTTGCTATAAGTTTGCCTGGAAGATAGTACCAAACTGAGATTCTGTTACTTCATAACATCAGCTACAAACTTAACATTGGAAAAAAAAAAAAAAAAAAAAAAAGACAAGTAAAAGAACATAAAGCAAACAAGAACACAATTAGCCCAATAACAGCAGGTGTCAGAACCAGAATACAATCTGGTTTTTTGAAATTATTTCTCATTTCTTCCTCAATGATTTGTCCTGCCACCTTACATCCCACATGTTGAATAAACACTTCCTTACTTTTTCTCTACATTCTAGCTAAATGTGATTGAAGAAAAGAATTGGGAGAGGAAATTAAAAGTCACAGGAGTGATCTCAACATCCACTACTCAACCTGTGCCTCGAGAATACATTGCTTGTTTATCTGTTCTACTTTCCTTCTCACTCTTCTTGTACCTTATTGACTCATCCTTCAATGTACCTCTGTACCCCATTCTCTGTCTGTATGATTTTCTTTGTCCTCTCCATCGCCTCAAGTGTTACAGATAAGCCACTTCAGCAACATCTCTAGAAAGTGTTCAAAAGTCATTATTCATGCTTTTATGAAAATATCACCTTACATGGTTTCTTAGCCTTCCTCAAACACCCAATTTCTCTATTGTTAAGGTCAATTCAGAATGCCACACATTGTTCTATAACTCAATGACTTTCCCTGCTTTTTGGACAGAGAAAACTTGTTTAACGGGACTAAATAGTTGACAAAATATATATTTAAAAGACTTATTGTCCAGATTCTTGTAACAGATTTGCAAGTTAAGTAAATAAAGATGCTAATGCAGGATGACTACAGAAGTGGGAAGGGTTAATAGCCTACCTTCAATGGCTATTCGCCTCTTAGGCCAGTTTTTATTCTCTCTGGTTAAGAGCTCTTGTACCCGTATGCTGATGACATATTCCTCCAAAGCAAACTCCAGTGTGTAAAACTTCAAAAGTTCCAACCACAGTTGCCCCAATGAAACTTGGTGAGGGGTTTTGAATGCTAAGAGAGACTGAAAAACACGGACACAAGTGCTCAACTGCAATAAGAAATTAATATTCCCCTTTTTTTTTGTCCTGATTCCATCCAACATCAATGTTTAAAAATAAAAAAAAAAAAATGGGGATGAGAGATAGCAAATGGTTTTCAATTAAATAAAGTCAGGACTTACAATCCCATGTTTCTCTTTTGCATTGCTTTGGTTGTCCACTTCTGAGCTTGTTGCCTTCTTGCCACCACCTTTTTGTTGTTCAACTTTAGCTTTGCTTTCTGCTCCAACAGAGTTTTTTGTTGCACCGTTTGTGGGTGGTTTGTACTCCCACCTTACAAATTCTTCATCTTCCACCCCTTTCAGCTGGTGGTCATCTGGCCTCTTTGAATCAAAGCCTTCAATCTAACAACAATTAAAGTGGCTCTGAAACAAGACTGTATATAATACATACAACCAACAGTTTTCAGCAAATGTAACACTGACTACTGTGGTATTCAAACCCCTCAAGATTAACAGATGTCAGAGACAGAAATTCAGAGAAATAAAGAAGAAAATAATTGCCTTTTCTCCAAAACACAGATGACAAATATACAGCCTGCTACAAGTGCCTTTTAAAAAAGCCTTCAGAATCATCAAGCATCATCTGTGTGAGCATGAAGTACCAATACACTTTATTTATCATTTTCTTCGGCAATCAAATTCTGCATTTTTATGAGGTTGCAGAACACAGAAATAATGCCAACAATTTAATAATGAAGTTACTATATAACAAAATCACTTACCCAATTGCCCAAATAGGATGGTAAAATACGTGGTTTTCTTTGTTGAAGAAAAAATATCACCATTAAGGCAAAGGAATATGAGGGAATTCCACCTTCAGCCTGACAGTCAATGTGACAGAGCTGTAAGAGAAGAAATAATTATTTTTCTGATGTAATACCAGAATTTTAGTTTACAATCTATTACAAAAGGAGAAATACTAAAGAAATGTGAGAAACGTACTAGAGTGAAATACAAAATGCTAAATCTCAGAAACTGCAGTGGTCATGCCATGTCACGTACAGACAGAATACAAACTAGCAATTCATACAGTGCATTAAGGAATACTATCTTATCATATATTATTCTTTTCAGTTTCACCACATTTTGTGATTGTGGGACATATTTATGCTGCCACCTAGAATTTCAGTCAACACTGAAATGTGCTATTGTACAGTGGCATCTCACACATGGAGGTGGGGTGAAACAGTGGCATGAAGTCCTTTCCACAAACACATTCATGGTACATTACACAGTACATTGTACACAGTGCATAAAAAGAAGTATTGAGGATAATTAAATAACTTACTCTAGCCCAGTAGCGGAAAGCCAAAACCAAGGGAATCAGGACAGGCTCCAGTTTACCAAGTGCAGCCAGCAGGTCAGTTGTAAGGCAAGCCACATCATTCCTAGCACTTACTTTGCATGTCAAACCACTGCAATCACAAATGCAGAACAGATAAAGGATTATCACTTTGTGATATAGATGATGCTTGGGGCAGGGGGAGGTGGGGCATCACACCCACTGTAATAAAAACATCCATCAGTGTCTCCCTACGTAAGAACCTGAATTTTTTAAACAAAAAGCTACAGAATATATTACATTTTCTCTACTATTAGCTTATTGACTGCATCTAGAACTTACAGAAGTTCATTACAGTGACAAATACAAAACAGCATTAAGAATTTGCTGTTAAGTTCTGCCCTTACTTTATTATGTTATCTTGCACAATTAAATTGCCAAGTATATTGTCTACATTCCAAACACTTAAACAAACTAATAAATTAATTAATAACCCAGACTGCTGCACATTAAGAGTTACATTAAGGTAAACCACAAAACAGCTTCTCTAAAAACTTTCCTTTAGCTTCTCAGAACAATTATTTCTATTCTGTTACAAACACAGGAAAAGACAAGCCCACTCTTGTTACGTTTACTTCCCCAGAGTTTCAGTTCATACCTCTGGCCAGTCAAGAGATCACGTTTCATTTTGGAGGTTGCTACTTCTTAGGAATTTACTGAAATTGTCAGATGATGTGCCCTTTCTGGCAACGTGTATCTTATAAAATGTTTTTAAAGCCTTGGCTTAAAACTGCTGGCAAAAATTTTAAATAACTGAAAACCACTCCACTTTTCCCCCGGTTAACTAAAAGGCAATGTAAGATTCCTACACCCAGTGAGTTCTGTGTAGCACAAAAACAAAAGTAGTTTTCTTTCTAGATTACATTTCTGTAATTCCCTTTTAATACAAATGTTAGCTGAATGTTACAGTAATACTACTTGTCAGGAGTGCTGGCAAGCAGCTACTATGAACAAGCACAGTAGCTCATTAAAAACTTTTTTCAGTCACACATACCTTTTAACATCTTTGCAAAAGACAACAGGAACTTTGGCATGGAAATCCGACTCCACATCTGAGTAGACAGCTAAGCAATGAAGGAGAAAAAACACACTTTGTTTCAAAGTTTCTTAGAGTTTTCCCAATTCTGTCTTTAAAATTATTATATTTATACCATGGTTTTTCAGAACAAGTGCTGCGTAGCTAAGCAATACCAATATTTTCTGGTTACTTTTAATGCTCACCACCAGCATCAGACAGCCAGGCTGTGCTCCTGACAGAACCATGAGGCTGCAAGTTTAAGAAGTCGTGGAATAGCTTTCAGTCATGTACATATGCAAGTGGAAAGCAGCTTTTGAGTTTACCTCTTATAATTCATCCTACAAGAGGTTAAAACATTTTGCTCTGGCATCTGACACTACTGCCCCAAATTCTGGCAACCTGAACTGGAGCATTCTCTTGCTGTAGCTTCTCATGTCTCATTCACACAAGCACTGGTGTTCATAAAAATCACATTCATAAAAACAGCCCAGATACTTTGGTTGAAAACCCATCAAGTTTTCTAAGTTTACAGAAAATTTAAGTATAAAAATAATTAAGCAGCAGATGGAATGTTAAATAGAAAATAAGATGCAACTAAAACTCACCACTGTTCTTCAAGATCTCAAGCACCTGAATCAGAACATCTGGTTGACTCATCTACAATGACAAAATTAGAGCAGGTTGACTTATTTAGACTAATATTTTATTTTACATTTTATTTCAAACTACTTGGGTTGCACAACTAGTAACTGTGTCCTTCAAAAAAGTGAAATAATTTGTCAGTATTAATAAGTTAACTGTACCTGTCTACACCGTGAAAACAGGTGCCAGTAAACCTCACAGCCAGCTTTCCCTTAGCCTACACTAAAGGCTAAGTGAACACTTCTGTTCTAGTTCTGCATTAACAGATAAATAAAAGCACTTGCCATATATTCAACAATTTCATTGTCAATGAATACTACTAGAAATGGACAGCAATAAAGAATTTTATGTCAGGACTTTCCCAGCAGTTTTTGAAACACGTGCAAGTGCAGCAGTTGAGTGTCTATCAAGAATGTGCTGCTAATTTCAGTAAACATGAAACAACAATTTCATTATCTAAAGAATGTCACTTTTATCCCAAATTTTAAAAGTGGAGGGAGGAATCCTACAAGAGCTTACAGTCTGAATCTTGAGCTCATGGAAGCACTTGGCCAAGCCAAGTATTTTCATACTGCTTCAGTGCTTACTCAAAAAAAAATTAGAAAAAGCCTAACATAAACTTTTCCAAACAAAACAAAAAAAAAGTCAAGAATTAAAGTTATCTAAAGAGCAATGAAAACTTCCTCCACAACACAGCTGACATCAAATCTAAGATTAGATGCTTTGTGCTATTCTAACACCATGGGCCCCAAAAGAAGATGAAGGCAATGGAATAGAAATAAATGTGGATGGGCTTGATTTAAAAACCAGTCTTAGTTAATACAAGATAATATCTACACACCTTAGGGGGGAATTTGATATCAATGTTAACATCGCTGGTCTTAAAAGCAAATCTAGTTAAACAGGAGCCATACATCCTCAGGGAACAGTCTGGAGAGAGAGAAACATAATTATTTAACAGTTAGTAAATAAATTTTTCTTTAGTGGATGATGCATATCTTGCTTTAGATACTGCACCTCACAAGTGGCACTCCCAGATTAATGAACACTGAACCCCTTTCTCACTCTTGTGAGGGGTAGGCATTTCCATAACATAGCATCACAGGAAAACAAATAATTCAAATACTGTAACCACCAAATGTCCAAGTTGTTTTAAAGATTTTTTGCAATAGTTCTGTTTGTTTTTAATATAAAATTAAATATGAAGTAACAATAACTGTCACCATCTCAGTGTAGGATTTTATATAACAGCTTTTGTTAACTACAGCTTGATTTCACTGCAGCTCTTAGCCAATTATAAAATTCTTTGATGCCTCACAGACTTCTGTATGAGGCACCAATCTGTTGATGCCATCAGCAAATTCCAACACACAGTTCCTTGCAAAATACATATCTAAAGTATAACTTCAATATAATCCAAGGCACAGAGTACAGTGTCCAGTCAGTGTTTTAGTTAATGCAGTTACCTGCAAAGATGCAAAACAGATCTAAACTAACTAGGAAGTACCTACTCAGCAATAATATGAGAAATGCTATCCCATATAGCATTTTGTTTATGCTAGTCCATAAACAATAATTTATCACAATTCACGATGAAATTTTTGCAGATGAAAACTTTCCTGCAATAGAAATTAGGGTCTCCCATACTTAAACCAGCTGAAAAATGAGAGCGTTCTCAATCCTTCCCAAATCCAACACCTGCTCAAGCAGGGTCACCTAGAGCAGGTTGCCCAGACTGTGTCCAGTTGAGTTTTGAAAATCTGCACGGACAGAGAGACCACAACCTCTCCAGGCAACCTGTGCCAGTGTCCAACCACCCTCACAGCAAAGAGGGTTCTTCTTATGTATCTTCCTTTATGTGTGTTCTGACCAAACTCATTCAATCAGAAACATCAGCCAAACTAGTCTTAAAAGAGAAAATAGATCTTACACAAAAATACTTCAAGCCTATTTTCACTGCTGAGAAACCAGCCTGCTCAGAATCAAAGTCTGTATGGTTAATAATAATAATATGCAATTTCTTCCAATGGCTTATCATAGTAGTAAGAATTTTTGCATAGTTCTAATGTGAGCTCAAGAGAAAATCATGCCAGAAGATCAGATGTTTTCTACACAGTGCATGAATTAAATTTTTCTGAATTTACAACTTAGGAAAACACATTCATTAAAACATAGCAGTCTTTGAAAAAGAGAATAATAAACTGTCATTTACTATTACAGACTCCCGTTCCACTACTCCTACACCTCCACAAAAGCTCATCAGCCCAAACAAGTCAGCCAGACAAAGTAACAATACTTTTCCTGAGCATTTATGTAGAAAATGTTATGTGAAAAAGCTTTGTCCTATGCTTCCTACTATCAGTGGAAAACTCCCTGGAGTGCCAGAACAGAAGTTTGCACTAGGAGCCACTTACTATAGAGCAAATAGATTAGCAAATCTCCACCCTACAAACCCCTATTCTATTCAGTACCTTATGCTTAAGCAGGTACTTCACAAAGCATCTAAAACTAAAGCTGATCATCCTGCACATACCAAAATCTTTCTTACAGCTGTATTATTATAGAGCAAAGGGGAAAAAATATTTCTAAAACAAATGGACCATACAGAACAACACCCGATTCCAACATAGATGAAATTAAAAATTCAAAACCTTTTTTGCCAATGAGATTAATATTTTCTTCTGTTCAGATGCACTGAACACCAAACCACTGTTAGCACAAAGTCAACATGACTGCAGCTCCAAAAATCTGATTTCAAACTCCCGGTGCATTAACTATAGGAGCTGATGGGAAATCAATGCAAAGAAGCAAATGTCAAACATTATCCTTCTTGTTATCTTATCCCACCACTTTAAAGAGGATCAATAAACACATCAAAAAGAAGGACAAATAAACACAATCATATTTTCCTCTTTTTGTATATTTATTAATTCTTTTAAAAAGCCTGTATATATTAATATTGTACACTATCAAGATAATTTAACCCCAAATGCACTCATTCACCATTAATGAAGCTATCAAAAATATATATAAAAATAATGAAATTTTTTCACCTAAAGCAAATGGAGAATATTATGAATACCTGGTAAGGGCTGTTGAATAATTTTCTCCATCTCATTTACGATCTCTTGCCGAATTCTGAAGTCCTCATCTGAGATGCCTTGTTCATTCGCTGCCTCGATGAGAGTGAAACTCAGAGCAGCCAACTGTGCAGACGAGGGGGGCGGGAGCGCCCGCAGCTCGTTTTCTTCTTGCTTTTCCTGAATAATTGGTGGATGATGTCATTAAAAATTGGTATTTTAAGAGGAAAAGGCTATCTCTTATTGCTATATTGGAACACGCTGTTTGCTCTTTGTGTCCTGACCAAGCACTTCCAAAGGGAGGAACTCTGCCTGGCCTAACTGGCAAATACAATAGTGTGGTCCCAGGAATGAGAGCAGATGGTCAGTGTTTAAAACAGAAAATGTCATTTCACAGCTGGCAACTGGAGAGGGAATCTTCTCTATTCCATTCCTGAACCACATTTTCTGACAGTTCTGAAGCAGAATTCATCCAAGAAAATAAAAAGCTGTAATTGTTCCTACATCATAAAAGTAACTGAGCTGGAAAAGCCACATGGATCTTTTCAGAGTGGATTGTACTTGAAGGAAAGTTATCAGAGGCAGAAAAAGTATTCCTAGCTCCAAGGAAATTTTATAAGTTGAGTCCCATTACTGCTTAAACAGCTGGTTCCAGAAAGTACTGGGTTTAGTGCACCCAATCCAACAGAAAGAATGTGTCAGATGCATCAAGTCATTTGAGACTCAGTACAACAACCCCTTGTTTCATGAATTCATCAACTACATTAAAGATATGACTGAAATAAATAATAACTATAAAATAAATATGCACTAAGAAAACACATTACAGTATGAAAATGTTTCTTTAGTTCTAGGCTGCATCTCTCAACTCTTTGTTCTTATCTGAACAAATGAAGTGTAAGAAAGAATATGAGCATTTTTTAAATAGTATGGGGTTTTTTTTATGTCACCATGTTAGGATTTTTCTTGAGTTGGGAAACCACAGCTGCTGCTGAGCTTATTTGATTGTCATGTATCTCACAGAGCTGTGAACAGGAGCATTTTATGCAGTAACATTTAAGACAGTTACATAGGTATCACCACGATGCTGCACATAAAGCTATCTGGGTTAAGTGTTAAAAAGTGAAACTGCTCCTTGTCCTCCAGAATTCCATTCAGTGCTAAAGAAATCTCATTGCTCAATTCTCATCTTCATGCCCAGATGAAAAGCATGGTAAGGAAGCATTTATAGATCAATCATAGGGCTGGCTCATTTTTTTAAGCATGATGCAATTTAGGAGACAGTGAGAGAACCAGAATCCTTTACAAATAATCACTGACCATAATGTAAAAATGTTACTTTCTGAGATTTAATGGATTTATGGCATTTGAAGTCTTCCAGGTGATGACTTGCACACATTTTAGAATTGGAGCATTAATGAAAAACAGAAGTATGGCAAGAAATCCATGGAAACATGCAAAAGTAATTTGACTGAATTTCGGGGAATGGTTATAGAAAGAGTAATTTTAACCATCAAATCACAAAATCCAACATACTGGGTAATCTGTAGCTCTTCATCAGCATTTCCAAAAATGGGCTGGCAAGAAAATCTGTGCACCTTTTATTGGATTTCTTACATGTAACAGTTCTTTAGAGCAAACCACAGCACCATGGTATCTAATAAGGAAACTGGCTTTCTCTTTGTAAGCCTTAGAACTGTTTTTCATATTAAGCACATTAGTAAACCCAGGGTGATGATGAATGAACTGAATCCTTCTGTCCTGTAACTCTTCTAAACTTCACAAATCAGCCAAAGTAAAAAAAAACCATAAAAACAATATCCCCAACCCCACCTCCAGCCCCTGGAGGTCTTGCTATCAATGGTATTATTTTCAGAGAATAGAAAAACTGAATATATTTTTGTGTAATATATATTTCTCACCTAAGTTACCTTGTATTCTGTTACTAAAAGTATGATGAACTGCTCACTACTCAGAGATACTAATTCAGAAGCAGTGACCAAAACTGTCCTTTCCTCTCTGCCTGGACAAATCATCGAGCCCTTCCTCTTAAACAGAAAACAGATAGTTGTGGATCTCTGCTCAGCACACATACTTTCACCTAAATGAACATGATAAAAAAAAAAAAACAAAACCAAAAACAAACCACGCAACAAAAAAATTTTGATTTCAAAAATAAAATTAAAAAAAGAGTATAAAAAAGAAAAAAATAGCCATAATTTTGCTAACTTACCATTATATTTTTCTTATGACGCTTTTCCTTAATATGCTTGTGGGCTCCCTGGATATTTTCAATGTGGACTAAGCAGAGCTTGCATAGATACTGACAGTTGGTGTATTCTGGGGAACGCTGAGGAAAAATTGCCACAGATTAAAACAAATATTTCTACCAGTAGTGCCTGAAAAACTGAATTCTTTGATTAATAAACTCTATTTAACTATTATGTAACACTTTTAATGTAAAGGTGCTTTGCAAACATTAAGCAATCTTCAAGAAACAAGCAGAAATGGATTTTTACCTGTATGAAAAGTGGGGAGAGCGAGGGAATGAACTGAGATGACTTGAATATTACACTTCTCAGTAAATTTAGTGAGGTAAGATTAAGGCTGAAGAGTTTATACTTCTTAAGGCTGACCTAAAGACCAGTAAGCCATTCCCCTGTCAGGTGAAGCTTTTAATTACTGGCTAAATCTCAGCATGTCCCCACCTTTCTCTAATGAGGAAATAGCAGCAGCTCAGCCAAGTCCTGCTCTGCTGCTGCGTCTGCAGCGGCTCTGCCCTGCTAGAAAGGGCGTGGCCGGGTAGCCTGGGGGAACACAGCCACCTCCCAATCACTGTGCTCGGCCGAGGTGGGATCCTCCGGCAAGGGCTGATGCTATTCCATTCTGATGGATGCTCTGGAATGCTCAGAATTGGAGACACTTGCAGAACAAGCACCTTTTTGTACACATAGGCTGGCAGAGATGGAGTACCCAAATGGAGAGTGGCCACCTGGGAGATCCCCAAGTGTGCAAGCAGCCAAACATCCAGAGATGATAGGGAAGAAGGGAACCTGTTTTCCCAGGGTCCACGAGAGGACACCAAGAAACCATTAAGACCTGCTGGACTCAAAGGCAGAAAGGACTCTGCAAAGAGAAGGGGCTGTTCCCAAATACCCCACTTTATCTGTCTCATCCTGCAATTGTATCTTCTTGCTCTAAACAGATCACAGCTACAGAGATGGGAAACCTTTTGAAAAGTTCACTGCAGAGACAAAAGGGTTAAAAACCACTTTCATTTTTCTCCAGATCTGTTAGACTTTTCCAATAACTGGGAGAGAAAAAAACTACTTTAACATTTTTGTCCAAAATTTAATACATCTATATTTACTAAACCCAAAAAGTATACTGAAAACACCAGATGTTTAAAAAGTGACACAACAATGAATGAACACCATTTTAAGACACTGAGGTGGACCACAGATCAGTTAAACAAATTTGACTTACCATATGGAGACCTAAACCACGGTTAAATTTGGGCAAGTTTTTCCACTTACCGCTTACTGAGTTTGACCTTTTGCTTTCGGAAAAAAAAAAAAAACAGTCTGATACTCTGTAACTACAGAGTAAATATCAATTTAAAATATTGCTTTAATTACCAATTCTCTTTAACCCTATTTCCTCTAAGACAGGTACCTAGTAAGATGAAATTAAACATCCATTTGGAAAACAACCTACAGACAGTTACACCTGGCAACACGGGAAGATTCAAGTATTTGATGCCTGATGACTGAAGTAGATAAAAAATATTTTACCATACTTTTATAATAAAGTGAGTGTCAGCAGTAAAAGTATTTTTGAAAAATGTTGTGTTTCTTGACAACATTGGTCCGCAGTATTATGCTAATAGATGTTGCCAGAAAGGCTGACATGTAATAACTTTTATTTTGCCTTTATTGTGAAGACTTTTAAAATCATCAAATTATGCTTAACTCCAATGAAAAGGGCAAAAACTCAAAATAACAAGACAGAAAAGATACAGACCACTACTTGTGTAAGATAGATGCACCCAAATAAGCCAGGTCTTATGAAATTTGTCCTTGGATACTCAAGGAGCTAATCTATAAAAGAGCCAGCTGTATTTGAAAGAACTCACAGAGAATAGGAAGGTTCTAGATCATCAGGAAAGAGAAAGTAAGAATATCTTTAAAGGGCTAAATAAGATGAGCCAAGGAATTAGACACCAGTCAGAATTAGCATTCAGAAAAATACTGTAATAAATTTTTAATAAGCACATAGGGAAAAAACAGGTCAGAGGTGACAACCTGATCTGCTACAAACAATTGCACTAACCCAATCTTAGGGCTGCCTTTTTTAAAGATCAGTCATAGCTCTTGAAGAAGCAGCAGATGTTGTATTTGAATTTTACAGTCTTTGTCACTTGTCATAGTATCAGTCTCAAAAGGAGACCATAAATAGTATCTAAATAAAGAACAGTAAGGTGGGAGCAAAACTGCTGAGAGAACTGTCCTCAGAGCACTTGTACCTAGAAGCATGTGCCAAGTATTCTTCAGCAGGGGCCCTTGTAGGGGCAGAAATATCCACACTTTTGTTGAACAGGTAGGAAACGCAACAGAATGCTGACTATAAATGTAAAAGATATTGACTTGGAAGAGGATACAGAAAAGGTAAAATGACAAAAATTCAGAGATCACAAAAAGTTAGAGAAATGCAATAAATAACCTCCAACTAAATAATATCACAGCAAAGTATTACTCCTTAGATATTATCAACTGCAAAACATACAGAGCTGGGAACACCTCATGGACCAATTCTTAAGGAAAGGCCATGGGAATCATTGCTGCTCCAATATTAAGCCAACACCTTACTGCCACTAAAAAGCAGAGATCCTAAACGAATTTAAATACTGGAACAGTAAACCTTCAGATCTAGAAAATTTAAAAAATACTGTTCTGCAAAGGCTACATGTGCCACAAAAGGAACACTAGGTTTCCAACCCATATCATCTGCCATGAGGAACAACTAGTCAACTACTGGAGACAATATCTTAGATCAGAAAGTGACTTGTTATTAAGAAGAAAGAAACAGAGGCAGCAGGCTGTAGTAGAAATACCACCCAACCAGAAATATGGTGATGATAATGAAAGAGGACACACATTTTCTTTTTTATCTGATAAATAACCCAACCTACTTTTTCAAGTCGGGAGATATAATCTCTTTCCAGACGTTCTTCAGCTTGTTTCAATCCTAGTTGCTGTTCAACTGTCAGATTAGATTCATCAATAACACCAGTGTTTTCTAAATAATCCGCTTCCAATGCATGTTCTTTTGTTGATTCAGAATTCTTTATTTTACCTAAAGCAAGAAACAGTTACTTTCTTCAGAGTAATTCAAGGAGAGGAAAAGTGAAAATTAGAGTACAGAGCACTAAGAACCAGACAGAAATTAGAGCTACATTCCAGTTTTTTATGCAAACACTGGCCAAGATCACCTTAAACATTCAAATCGTTCCAGTATGTTAACCAGTCTTTTAAAAGGACTTCAGAGACTAATCTGCTACTAAGAGTCCTGTCAAAAACACAAAATAAAAAGGCAGATTAATTCTGTGTTTCAAATTCACAGTCTCTTAAATTGTTCAAAGCAAGAAAGGGTTTTGCCATCCAGAACAGAGTAAACAAGATCCCGATGCCCTACTGTAAAAGAAACAACAAATATTAGGCGTAAAATTATTGTACACAACACATTTTTTTAAGGAAGTAAGTCAGAGAACTGCCTCAAAGACGTTCACCCAAATGACCCTAGAGAGTCAGTCAGCAGGCAATGCCAGCCCTCAGCCTGGAAGCTGCTGGAGTCACACCTGAACACTCCGTGACACCTCTCGCCCACAGGCAGCAGCCACTGAGCTCTACAACGCTGCTGCTCCCAAACTCAGCCCAGTGCCACAGGGCCAGTTCCTCCACATGCCTATGCATTGGTCACAGGCCACTCATCTCTGAAAACATCTACAGCAAATTATTCCAGTCGCTTTTACATAAGCAAAAGTGAGGGTTATTTGCGCTTTGTCTTTTCTTTTCCTTTTGCTTTCCTTTCAAATGAGATCAGTGCCCCCAGACTAGCAAGGAATCAAAGCTGAGTAAGTTTTCAAGTCCTGGTTTCTCAGTGGCAGATGGTCCCCACAGTACAGAATGGTGGTCTACAAAGAACTGACTGATCACAGGATGCTGCCACTTGAACTTGTTTTTCCTGTTAAACACTATTAAGACAGCTAAAAAAGCCACACACTTTGTTATTTTCCTTGTATTTCCATATAAGCAACTGCTGTAGCTGTGGGAAATACTTCAAACAGAAGGTTTATACTGGCTGGCATCTTAAAACAGCATTTTCATTAAAGACAAAAAGCATTCTAAAGAAGCGTGACAAATCCTGAGCTATGGAATTAACCTGGTGAGACAAAGCTTGATCAATATATTTAATTTTGACACTGAAAAACGTGTAAGAAATGCACACTCATAAAGGTATCCACTGATGGATGACAGGTATTCCAGAGCTCCCTAAATCAAAAAGGCACTTGCCAAAGTCTACGCTAAACATTTTTGGTAACAAAAAGAGCACAATGGTCACAGAAAAGAAGTAAATATTTCCCCTCTACCTATAATATGAACTTTTCTTGCCCATTTTTCCCCGGATCTTTCTGAAAAGCAGTAATAACTGGCATTTCCCTGAGTGGCAATGATATTAGGAAGGGTTCCCCCTTCCTAAGACATTATATTCACAAAATTGCCTAAAACCCACGCACACTAAGTAGCTTACAAAGATGTTTAGGTCTTAGGCATAAGAAAAAAGGACAGCTATTATCATAATCTCTTGTTCTCTAAGCAATATGCTTGTATGAACATCATGTTCTCTCTAAATGCAACCAGCAACTTTGTACATGTGAAAAAATAACACAAACAGAAACATTTCAAAGCCCATTTCAGACTGTCAGCAATTGCACCAGAAGAAAATGGAATAAGACAGTGTTAACTAATACTCACTGAAGTCATCAGGCTTATGTTCCATTTTTCTTTGATCTGCAGCAGTCTTACCAGGATCACCAGCCTGATCAACACTAGTCTTCAAAGTATGAACTCCCACTGGATTTTCCAGCACCAGTTTCCCTTTCTGAGTAGCTGTTAAGCTTTCCATAGTGACCCCATTCCCTGAAACATGGGAGCCTGGAGCATTTTCTCCCACTAGCTGGGCTTTTGTCTGTTTCAGGTTTTCCATTGCTGATGATAAATTAGAAAATTTTTTAGCTTTTCCATGACTTCGATCCTGAATGTTTGATCCCAAATCTTTAGTTCCAGGAATACAACTATTTACTTTGCATGATTTATTTTCTCCTTGTTTTTCAGAACAAACATCATTTTGTTTACTTTTTCTGCTGCTATTCCCACTTGGAGAACTTCTCCCAACATCCTTCGCAGATTTGTCATTTCTATTAAATTTATAATTTTGATTAATTGTAACTTTGACTGTTTTGCCTTCCTCACAGACAAGACGGACAGACTTCCTTGGGTCATGATTTCCATTCTTTGAGCTCTTGGCCTCTTCCATTATAGTGAAGACCTGCTTCTCCTGTCTCGAGACCACTTGAAGTGCAATTCTTCAGCAATTTGCCGTTGATTTTAAATCCTCTGTGCAGGCAAGGATCGTAGCTGATTGTCTACTGAAGAAATAATGATAAGGCATTTTAAAAATTAAAGAAAAAGACTAAATCTCTATGTAGACAGCACATTAAATAAACTTCTCTAAAGGAAGGTGTTAATACAAGTTATTATAGGAAGCATATTCCCCCCACATGCATAAGTAGATTTTCACAGTACATTCCAGTATTAAAGTAAAACTCATGAAAATTTTGATCATTTTGATTTGTATTTAAAAGACAAGGGCTACGAAGAGACAAAAAAATGGCAGAACATGCTAAAATCCACTCAGTGATAAACCTGCCAACAGCTTGCTTTTTCCTTTCCTTCCTATTTCTGGCTTTCTGAACAAAAACAAGAACTAAGATGTCTGCAACTACACTGGGAAAAAAAAGAAAAAAAATTAACACATCTAAAAAGTATCACTCAATAAACACATAGCCCAAATTAGCCACTAGAGGAAACTAATTCAGTTTCCAGCAAGCAAGCTCCATTTTATTAACTGATTTTTAAAAGCATTTAGAGATATAGCTCAAAGTATTAATAATAAACCTGACCAATCACCTGCACCTCCTATTCTTATATAAATTAACTGTCAGCAATTAAGATTTTTTTTTAAACCCCTCACAAATAGTAAATATTTTGTTTAACTGCAGACTAATTTTCCTCATCTAAACCTCAGGCCTTTAGGTGGTATATGATCGTCTGAGATTTATGTTGGAGACAACTCAAAGGTTGTGTTTCCAGTGGGAGGAGGTTCAGCACAAGTGGGTCTGTTTGTAAGGAATTAGTCTTACTAATACAGAAAATGAAGGCAAGAATTTGCAACAAAGACTTGGACTTTTTTTCTTGTAATAACATTTAGGCAGCAATTGAAAACTACAAGAATTAAGCATTAGACAAAGAAGAAAATTATTTTTGTAAAAATATAACAAAATATGGAGTGCAGAGTTTCTCTCTTTCCTGTCCAGCTGGATATTTCTAGGCAAATGCATGACCCATGGAAATTTCTGGGTTTTAGAGAACCCATCACTTTTCATTTAGTGAAGAAAATAAATAATAGAAAAGTCTATGAATTACAGCTATTAAAAGTACCACAGCATACTTTTGTACTTTAGAAACAAGAACCAGAATGAAGGATCAGATTAAAATGTCTGCTCAAAAAAAAAAAAAATAAATAAACAACCAAAAAAAACCTCTCTGAATATTATCAGTATAATGCACAGTAATTTTTTTCAGGCTATATAATACAGTTACTATCTCATTTTAATGAGACACAAATCAGAAAATACTTCAGGACACAAAACACATACTAAAAAGGGTTATCTTAAGTTTCCATTGAGATCATTGAAAATACATATCTTTCAAAGGTGAAAATCAAAGAACCAAACAAAACCCACAAGAATTTCCCTGAAGATGCTGTTAGCATCACATTCTTTAGTAAAATATAAAAACTGATGAAGAAAAAAAATCTCCATTCCTAAATTTGTTCCAATGGCTAAGTATTTTATCTCACAAATACATTCAATTAATATTGCAACTATTTTCTATTAAACACTGATTGCACCTTGTTCTTACTTCTAGATCAAAAGTCGCAAAGATTAAATAATATTTGCCTTTGGATTGTAGCTAGTGTTTCCCATAGCAATTCTAATCAAAAAGCAGCAGGAACTCCTGCCCAGCTGTACCAGCACTGCTGAAGCCTCAGGGTGGCAAGGAGAGCCCAGGGTCCCCCTAGGTTAGCTAAATTCAAGTTACTCCAGTCCCTGAGCTCCAGTACAAAGCTCTGCTCTAGGGACTGGTGAGATGTTAAGCACTGTACACGTCATTGTCTTTAACCTCTACGGTGGGTTTGGATTTTAATTTCATGTAACCGGAAGAGAAATGGGAACATGATTTTTCACATTCTAAACTAATCATGCTTTACTTGTTCAACCTAAGGAGGGGAGAAGAACTCTCCAAACCAACAAACAAACCCAACCCACAAAGACACTCAGCAACTGCCCGTTCAGCTCCGGCCAGGGGCACACCGGGGCCAGCTCCAGGTCTTGGGGCAGCCCCAGCTTCAGGCAGAGCAACACCGCCCTTCCCCACGCCGCGCTCGCTGCCACCGCCGGGGCTGCTCCCTCCCTTGGGCAGCTCTGCCGGCAACCAAACCGGAAAACCAATCCAGCTGAACATAAAGCTGGCACCAGGCACGAGGAGGAGGAGCACGCCTGGCAATAACAAACAACTCGTAGGGTGGGGACAACTCCCGTTGCCACCACGTCCAGATTAAAGCTACCGGCATTAGAGGAAAAGTGGGGCTGCATTTTGGTTTTTTATGTGTCACGTTGTTAAGAGTCAAATTTTGAAAGTAGGTTTTTAAAAAATCTGCAAAAATTATTCAAATTATTTGATTTCATCCATTCAATTAAATGCACAATTATCTATTCAAAGAGAATATATAATCTTTAATCAAATGTACAAATGTGATGGAAAAAAGTAACTAAAGAAACTGCTAGTAAAAACTAGAACCCAGCTAATGGTTTGAGTACTGTGATAGTGTTACATATCAAGAATGTAATCAAATGTAAGTAGATAATGTTTAAAAGCAGATATAATCTTTATTCCTAAGAAATATGAATTAAGAGAGGTTATGACATTTCATAAGACAAGAATACTCTGTACAAAATACAAGTTAGGGGTTCCACAATGAAATGCAGAATCTGAAATGCAAGTGCAATAATAATGTTGTTGAACTTTGGTATTTCTTTTTCTTTCCTTTTCCTCTTTAATACTGAAATGATTTAGCAAACAAGAAATAATGTTATCTGCTGCAACACATTCAATAGTAACCAAATTACCACCTCACAACAAACTGCAAAATAAACCAACTAATAAAACTCAGTATGAGAAACGAAAAGAGACCCCTCCTGAACCCAGGACAGACACTAAAAAATCATCCTCTATCAGATATTGGCCATCTACATATGACAGAGGGAGAGAGGGAAATGGGGAAAGGAGTGCCTCTAAAAAAAAAAAAAAAATAAGTTGGTTGGAAACAAAACTCTGGAGTGAAATGAATCAGTGCTGAGGTGGCATCTTTGTAGAAACCTGGATGGCACGTCTTATTCACAAGCTCAGGCTCATACCAATTTGCCAGACCTGGAATCAAAGCAGAATTTTCTCCCAGCCAGGCTGGCAACAAAACCAGAGCATTTCGCCTGCGTCTGCAAAGTGGGGTATGATTAACCTGTTGAAACCAGTTCAGCATATTTCAATAATTCAACATCCCAGTGTTACATGGGACTCAGTTTCCCCTGCTTTCTGAGGGTACAGTGCCAATTCCTCCTCTGAAATCTAGCTCAGCTCTTGGCACTTTAGAAAAATCATCTGGCTGAAAAACAACAGCTTGAGGTCAGACAAGATACCATCTGACTTTAAACTCCAGAAAAATATAAAAATCTATACATACTTACAGCAACCAAATTAAAAATGTTTAAAATCAGCTTTGGTTAGAATTCATTTCAGGCTCACAAAATGAAGAAATGAGAATGTTTCACTTTCATTTTTGCCAGTTTCTTTTGTTTCCTCCACCTTGCAGACTAGCATTAGAAAACTCTGCACTTGAATTGCAAAGAATCAGACTAAGGCTTACTTCCAAACGAGGAAAAAGAAAACCACCAAAAAAAAAACTTTCAAGAAGATATTTCTACCTCTTCTACCGCTTCTTCCTCTTAAGTTGCTCCACTGTATTCAACTCCCTCAGACATATACATTTGGAGTCAGAATTTGACATAACAGGGCCTCTTCAAAGATGAAGGCCAAGTTAAGCTGTGAGCTCTTGCATTCTGAGTTGCTCTTTTGCAAAGCATTTTTTAAATAATTTCATTAACAGCAGAACTGACTCTACCTGGTTTCCTACACGTTCATTTTGTGCTCCTCTGTCACACTCTCTATCACAGCCCCTTGGGCAAGCAGAGCAGACGTGCTGGAGCCCTGTCTGATTTGTAGCTACTCCCTACAAGGAAATGGAACTTCCTCCTGCTTCCCCCTTAGCAGAGACCTCTCCTCTGTTGAGGCATAATTGTTCCAGAAAACAGAGAGAAACTCAATGACCCTTTGACATTACTTCAAATATGTTCTAAAATGTGGTCCCAACTGGCTGAAATATCCAAAAGTAGGGACTACAGTGTAGAAAGGCAACTAAAGGGAAAGAGAACAGGCTTTTAAGTTTTGTTTCCCTGGGGAGTACTAGATAAAATATAAACACAGAAAGTACTACAAACATAAGTGTTATCACCCTGTTTCTATAAAGCATTCCCTCCTTTGAGATAGGGAGACTTGTATTTTATCCAAGACCTGCTTTTATCTCTCCCATTATGATTGTCCTTAAGCTCAAATCTCCCAGCCAGCCTTCCAACACTAAGTGGGGTGATTAACCTCAGTGCCCCCCTCGCCTCACTACCAATATAGCCCAGCTAAATTTCCTCAACAAAAATAAAAGGAAATACTGCAAACAAACGTTACAGCCACAGTCAGGAACAATAGGAAAGGTTGTCTTCTGCACTCTGCTTAGAGTGCAGCACAGGTGATGTCGAAGGACACCCCTAATGTGCTGGGGTGGGGGAGTCTTTTCTGATTGTTTACAGCCTTAGGCCCATTTTTCTGTCTGAGAACTTCCACAAATCATTCAAACCTCTCCCATGTTCTTTGTCTATAGTTAAAAAAATATCACACATTTATGTTTGGTTTATGATGAATTAGACATAACTTAGTACAACCTACTACCCATGCTTAATGTTTTTCCGAAGTACTTAAAACTAAAACTATCAGAGATTACTGGCCACTAAAGTGCTTCAGACTCCACCAGCACTAAACCCATAGATATTCTTAGTAACAAACCTAAGTGCTACATAGTGTCCCAGAACTCCCTCTTACTACAGACTATAGAATTTATCCTGGTAAGGGTAATACTGCCAAAATCTACCCAGAAGGAAGTCAGCACAGTGCACATAAACTTTAACACACAAATCAAGGATGCAACAAAACTCGTACTCTGAGCTCAGTGAAGATAGGAAGCTCTGATGCTGTATTTACAATGTGGAAGATTGAAAACTTCTAAGGAGTCATCATTAGATATATAACTATGTTTACATACATATGTAAAAATATATAACACTGTAACAGGATGATATCTGATTTACAGAAGTACTGGCGAATAAATAACATAACAAGAAAGGCTTTGGCTGATACAAAACTTGGTAACATATGTAGGTGCAAATATCTTACAATTAAATTTTGAAGTGAGCAAAATATGCTGGATGGGAGATCCATAAGGGATATGCTTGTTACAGATTACTCTGCATTGACTCACTGTTTTTTCTACAGCACTGTATGACTCACTGAGAAGGTGAGAAAAACTAACGTCACCCAACGCCAAGAACTACCTCTTTCTGACCCTACTACTGCTGCTGCCTCCCTGACCAAGCTCGGGCAAGCTGTCCTCTCTCAGTCACACCAGCTGTGTTACAACCTACCTCTGTATTTCATATAGGCTCTTCATGCTTTTGTACATTTTGGTTCTGATCCTAGGTTTTACTGCAATAGGCCTTTACACTTCAGACCCAACTGCAGCAAACCCTGAAGCCAAAAGAGGGGCAGCACCCAAAACTCCCCACAACATTCATGCTGAGAGCAGAGCAGGAACTGATACAAGGGAGCTCTAACTTCAAAAACAAACACACACATCAGTCCAAGTACCTGTGAGGAGGCTGGGGAAGCACAATACAGCACTGCACTGGTTTAGAGCCTTTTAGAGGCTTCCAGATGCCTCAAGTGATCACAAAACTGGTTTAAATGGCAGCCACACACTGAAACCGATTTTTTCATCTGATCTTAACCTCCACTTATGCTCAGTGCTATGCTGAATGACAATACAGCAGTATGCATTGTGGCGTAGAAGCTTATCCGGATCGTGTATTTAAGCAACAGTGAGCCCTTCACCCAAACTGGAATCCTTGAGGAAGGGATGGTCTTTGAACTGCTTCATACCAGCTGCAAACCAGTTTACAAACCACAGTGAAAGCCAACAGATCTTCTACCAGTACCCTTATGCCTGTTCACCAGCATCCAGCACCTTCCTTACTGGAAGAAACATGCTGAAAATCACAACTTCAGGAAAGCTGTCAAGAGCACAACCACACTCAGTGGACTGAGTCACAATTGTTTGTAACACAAAACTGATTCCAGACTCCTATGTCAAGCTTTGCTGACACCGAAAACTAAAATCTGAAAGTTACTTCTTGCTGGCAGTAGTATTTCATGCATCAATGGAAATGAAAATAAAATCTAAGAACATCTGATAAATTGGGTTTTTTCCAAAGACTTGCTGAAGCCTTAGAACCAAAATTACAAACCAAGGATACAATATGAGTACACATGTACATATGCATGCATTTCTGTGAAAAAAAAAAAAAAAAAAAAAAAAAGAGTAAAAATTAAATTCATGTGCATTGCTACAAAATTTAGGTCTTTTGTACTTCTAAGTTAAACAATTTACAAGCAATATACAAATAGTCTTAATGTGCCAAAAGCACGAGAAATGTTGACTTCCACTGGATTGCTTCCATTGTGCAAATTAATCCACTACGCAAATTGCAGGATCCTTCTTTCTGTGAGTTCTCATTACAAGTCAGTACCAGTATGGCATTATTTCACTAAGATAGTGACAAAAAAAAAACTTAATGTAGTAGAAATGCTTTGTAAAGTTTAAAAAGCCAGGATTGCAACTTGAACACAGAATACACTCTCAGACAGTCAGACTGCCTTATGGTATCAACATGAATACAACAATCCTGAACCATGACTGGCAAGCAGATCCACAAGACAGTTAAGAGGAGCTCCTCAGGAATATCTTGCTTTCAAGTACAACACAGGGAAATCCTGCCCCACTTTCTTTCTCCCCATTGCAAAAATTCCCTTCAGAAGAAGAACTAGATAAATGCCCTGCACAGTGCAGGTGTCCCGGGGCATTTAGCACTGCAAGCTGAGGTATGAGAAGAAAGTCCCAGCTGTCCTCTGTGCAAGAACAGAACACAGGAGGAACTTTCTGATCCCTCTATATCTTCTGGGAACATATCCCAATATATGTTCTGGGAAAAGGTAATTTTATCACAAAATTAATTTTATGAAGGTTTTCACTAAAGTTAAGTAGAAAAATGATTAAAAAAAGCTCATTGCAAAACTGGTATTTGTAAAAGAGACCTCTTACTCCTAATATAGCATCTTCTGCCAGGTACTGTAATTAAGTCATAGTTCCATGGCTGGCTTACTTTTCTTGTCACGGAAATAATTATGTCATAACTATCTGGGGTCAGACTATCCAAAAAGCAACCACTGAAACCAGGAACACAAGTCAAAACCATAAACAACATGTATCCTCTATTTTCAAGCAAATGCAACGACCCCTGAATCCAGGGTACAGTGCTCAGGAAGCCAAGTGACATGGAGGTGGCATGGATATAAAAAAACATATTAGATCCATACTCAGATACAACTATCTTTTTAATATACTAATGTCTACCTTGGCTTAAATGCGATTGTATTGTTTCTCTGTGTTTTACGAGCTCATCCTCCTTTGATATACCCAGAAACAACCTTAAAAGCCAGGAGGCCTCAGGTAATATGACACATTCAGCCAACTGGCAAATTGCAACATATTGCAAAAGCAGCAAAGTCGTTCAGCTGTATTTGTATACAAAATAAGCCAACAAAAGAGCACAACCACGTAGGGGAAGGGATGCCTGGGTGTCACTCCAGGCAGATCGTAATCCACGGAAAGGAGAACCTCTCACGGCAGAGCGGGCACGGCTCTCGAGGGCAGCCCCGCACACGGGGCATCTCCCCGCGGGCCTCGCCGACTGCGGTGGTCTCTCTCCCCGCATTATTTAATTCCACGGGGCGTACGAACAACAAACCGCACGCACCAGCTCCGGCCCGGATGCGCCCCCGGGGGCCGCCCCGGCCCCCCGCTGACCTTGGGGCGGCCCCCGCGCCGCGGACCCCGGCGCTTTCCCCCGCCCGGGCGCGGGGCCCGAGGCCGCGGCGGGCCGTCGAGGCGGGGCAGGGTTGGGGCGGGGGGCGCCGGCGCGGACAGGACCCCCCGAGCCCGCCTCCCCCCGGGCCGCCGCCCCCAGCCGCGAGGAGCCCCCGGGCCCCGGTACCTGTGTGCGGCGCTAGCGGAGCCGGCGCGGCGCCCCCGCCATGCCCGGCTGCGGCTGCTGCAGGCCCCGACGGCAGCGGCTCAGTCCGGCCCGGCCGCCATGTCAGCGGCGCGGTGCATTGTGGGGCGAAGGCGGGCGGGAGCGCCCCGAGGGCGGCGGCGCTGCGGGGCGGCGGCGGCGGCGGGGACCGAGCCGGGCACTGTGCCCGCACCGCCCCGGCCCTGCCGGGGAGCCCCCGGTGCCTCAGAACCTCCCCCTTGCTGAGGGGGCGACGCGCCCCCCTCCCCGTCTCCGCCGGCGTTCAGGGCCTCCCTCCCCCAGTGCCACAGCGGCAAGCGGGGATGAGGGAATAAGCAGCATATTTTTTCTTCTTAATTACCCCCCAACAGCCATCCTAGTTTTCCCCCTTGTTTCTCTTCCCAGGCGTCTTCTTACACATAGAATCAGCAAGATAGGAAGAGACCTTTAAGATCCCCCAGTCCAACCGTGCACCCCGCACTGCCACTGTATCCCCACAGCCACTAAAACCACAGCACCCAGCGCCAGCTCCAGCCGCCTGCTAAACTCCGCCACGGATGGTGACACCACAGGGCAACCGATTCAATGCCTGACCACCCTAACGGGGAACAATTTTTTTCTTAGTATCTAATCTGAATCTCCCCTGTCTCAGCGTAGAACCATTTCCTCTGGTCCTCTCCCTGCAGGCGCGGCAGATGGGCCGGCCCTTCCTCACTGCACTGTCCTGTCAGGAGAGCGATGAGGCATCCCCTCCCCAGGCCCTGTGGAGCAGGTTAGGGCTCGCTGGAGCCCGGGCCTTGATCCCCGCCTCCCCAGGGCTTCTGGCCCTCCTCCTGTGCTCGGTGGAGAAGAGCGGCTGTGCTCCGGCGATCTGGGGAAATGACTCCAGGCTCCCTGACCTTGGCTATGAAGCTGGCCCCGGCAGCAGCCAGGGACAGTGGCTTGGCCGGCGTGCCTGCTGGCAGACCCGCAGGTCTCGGGGGAGAAGAGCCAGCCTGCCGGCTCTTGGCAGTGCTGGACGGTGACCTAAAGGCACTGGCAAGTGCTTGTCTGAGGCAAATCCCTCTGTGATCCAGTACTACCCCTTTTTGGCAGTGAAATGTCGTGTTGTTGGCACTTCCTAGCCCAGGCTAAGGAGGCCTTTCTAGGAAAACAAGGCACTAAAACATCAGTGTTGAACTACGAAAGGGGTTCAAAGAAAACTATTAAAAGTAATATGAATAATAGTGCTGGAAACACTACCTCAGGGAGTCTGCGTAGGCAAACAAAAGTTGCAAAATCTGTAATACAGGATCCTGTAAATACTGACAAGACATACTTCTGAATGTATTGTGAAGTCAGCACAATCCTTAGTGGTAACCTGGTTGTTGTTGTTGTGTGGTGGTTTTTTTTTTTTTTGTTTTTGTTTTTGGTTTTTTTTGGTTTTTTTTTTTTTTTTTTTGGTTTTTTTTTTTTTTTTTTTTTTTTGTTTTTTGTTTTTTTTTTCTTTTTTTCTTTTTTTCTTTTTTTTTTTGCTCACTTGAAGTTCACACTTTACAGAATTAGGACTGGGTAGCTTTAGTCCAGGGCAGCAGCAACAGAAACAGCAGTGCTGCCCTGAGCACAACTGAGGTTAACTGGGTGGTGGTTCCAGCCTATTCCAATTTATTTGACCAAGATTTCTATTAGGTTTAGTAGGCCAAAGAGTAAATTGCAGAAGTAGCTAGATTATACTTGCTGCTGGATACAGTCCTCCTAGATCAACATTGAGACATGACAGTGAGCAAACAACGCCAGTTTGCAAACCTGACTGGCATATTTCCTTCAAATAGTTGGATAGACTTTAATATGAACTGATAGAGCAGTTTGGCTTGGAAAACTTACACCAGTATAAAGCCAACAGTCTTTGACATAGTCTCTCTGTGTTCAGGAACAATGCCTCCTTCTTTGCTGATGTTAAAGAATATTTTATTGCAGGGAGCAATATAGAAATATGGCACTAAAAGTGGAAGCAGAGTTCTACTGCCAGCGGGCCATTATTTAAAGAATTCCCAATTCAATGCCAGTGATTAAAAACTTTCAGATTCTGGGCTCAGTTTGTAGGAGAAAATATGACTCTGAAAGCTGCTAAATTTTATCTAGAAATCAGAGATGATAATCATAAAGCTGTAGGAAGTACATTTTATAAAGTCCCTTTCTAGAGCAAAACTTGCTTCTTATGTTGCAGTATGATGCTTCATTTTTAGTCCTACACCCAAGCAACTAAAATATTCCTCAAAAATGTAAGTGTGTATTGTAGATTTGTTTTTCATTTTCAGACAAAAAAAAACTTATGCCGATCATCAATTTTAAAAGATTATTTTTAGAGTTCACTAGGATTTTTAAACCTAGTAAACCTTTAAAATGGATATACCATAATAAAGCCCTGTTCTCTTTCACCAGATATGTCTGAAGAAACTCTAAATCTTTTAGATAATTTACTTATAAAATGAAGAAATCATACTTGACTGTCATCTTGATCAATAGTACAGCCAGGAAAGTATCCAGGAAAATACCACTTATCTGCAAAGAAATTCACATTCTCATCACAGTGTATCTTTTCCGTAGAGAGCTTGGCAGAAGATTTTCCATCTATCCATCTATATATTTTTGTAGCATATTACATTATTTCTTGATGTTGGGTGTCTGCTTAAACTGAAATTCATAAAAAATGTGAAAAATCTGAAATGCTTAAAAACTGCAAATATGCTTTTCAACTAGCTATATATGGCTTCTTCCCTTACAGTAATGCCAGTCATGCTTGAATTACCTAAGCAAATTTAATCAAAATGTCAAAGATCTACCAAAATTCAGTTAAAAAAAAAAGAACAAAAAAAAAAAAAAAAAAAAAAAAAAAAAAAAAAAAAAACACAAAACAAAACAAAAAAAAAACCAAAGTGAGATTACAAAATGTAATTTTCTCTTCAAAAGATAAATTTCCAATATGCCTTGGAGCCACTCTTGTTTTCTGTAAATCACTGCATTTTCCTTTTCTTTGCCAAGAACTATCAGAATCATAGCCATCCATGACTGACCAGTTTCTTGGTCCAAGAAGAAATCAATGACCATCAAAAGCTTTCTATTGTTGTTACTTTGTAAGTACAAATCCTTTTCTTCCAGCAGGCATAGTAGCAAACTGTACAAATAGCTTTTTTTTTTTTTTTTTTTTTTTTTGCAAACAACCCAAGAATGACATCAGTGCACTGAGGCAGTGTTTTGGCCCTGAATGTCTGAACACTTTGATAGCAAACTCAGTTCCTGATGCTTTATGGCTCTTTCTTGCTTGAAAACCCTCCGGCAGTGTGGTGTCTCCCATCTCACACAGTGAGATCAGTGGTCTGGCCACTCACTTCTCACCAGCCAGGTGCATGCAGAGCTGCATTTCCTGCAGGCCTGGCTGATGTGGCTGTTTCATGTGGCGTGTTGGTGATTCTGGTTTTGCTGACTGAGTGCTGCGACTCTCGTTCGGAGCACTCGCCTCAGTAACCAGTAGCAACCAAGCCACTGCTGTCCTCTGACATTACACCATAGTCACTACATGCTATAGTTAGTATGCAAAAAAAAACGGCCTTTGCAAATCCATCAAAAATCACAACATATAGTTAAAGGATCCTTAATAACATCGTTTTGATCCCTGTATGGGCTATTCACTTAAGAGCTGGACTCAGTGATCCTTGTGGATGCCTTCCAACCCAGAATATTCTGCGATTCTGCGACTGGCATCCCACAGACTGAGCCAGCCAGTGCTTTAAACCCGTAACCATTCAGCGCACTTCCAGCACGGAACGCTCCGTTTCGGAGCGTGTGCATCCTCAGGGAGCCATCCCGGCGGGCGCGGAGCGGGCAGAGCCGCCGGGTGCCGCAAAAGGCCCGTTTGCAGCAGCGAGGCGTTTGCGGCAGCGCGGCCGGGCCAGGGCCGGGCAGAGCGCGGCGGCCGTGCAGCATGCTGGACCCGGAGGGCAGTGTGGAGCACCAGCCTGCCTCCTCCTTCCCCAGAGTCCTCCTCATCCCTCTAGCCATGCTCCTCGCAATTGCAGCGCTCCTGCTCTTAGCCTTTTCCGCTACGCGGCAGAAGGAGCCTGATTTTTACACTTTCAAAGTTGTAAACATCAGGGGCAAGCTTGTGTCTCTGGAGAAGTACAGGGGCTCGGTAAGTGCGGCGCGGAGGGGCGGCTCCCGCCCGGGCTCACTAACGAGAAGCCCTTGCATGTCCGCGGAGCGAGCGCGGGGGAGAGTGCTCGGAGGCTCGGTGCACACGCGTGTGCGTCTGGGCTGCTCGCTCTGTGACTCTGCCCTTTGGCGAACTCGTCTGGCTAACACAGGCTCCTCTTCAATAAAGCGTTTGCAGTCTAACCCCCGTGTGTGTCCGCGTCTTCTGCTGCTGCAGCCGCCTGTAGACGTGGCAGGCAGGGAATGCTGCCCTCCTGCCGATTGCTCTGGATTCTGCCTATTCCATTGGAAGCTCAGGAAGTTTGTGTCTTTGTGTAGCTTACGTTTGGAGTTTATTTCTGCCTTTTAACTGCATGATTTCTTGTGTGTTATTCTTACTCAAATCCCGTTCCTTTTTAATGATCTACATTAAAAAAAAAGGGATTTGATCCGTGGCGAATGGAGTTACCATATTTCGCCATAGTTAGTAGAACCATGAGACATTACAAAGTATCAGAGTATAGTGAAATTGTAACAACATCATGCAAATTCTTCTCTCGCTTTTTAGTGTGACAGCAATATGAAGAAGGGCACGTAGATAAAAGCACATATGCTTTTATGATGTAAATTGCATTTACCTCTTACATTAAATATTTTTAGGCAGAGTTTTCCATACCATTTTAAAACAATGTCCCTGACTACAATCTAATTTTATTTCATTTTATTTTATTAGCAGTTTGATCATCTATAAAAGATTGTCGGTACTTATAGAAAAATGAAAAGATAACGTAGCACACTTATTATACTCAATACTATAACCTCTAATAGCCCCTTTCACAAATTATAGAAGCTAAAATCAACATAAATCCCATAAGTACCACACTTAGCACCCAAGTGACACATCTCTTACAGTCAGGCAGTCCAATAGTTTTGCTGCTGCCCAAAAAGGAAGCATCACTTCTCATTTTCACCCTTTTTTTCCAGCTTTGTATTTGCACCTTCCTTTTTCCCCTCCTCAGATGTCTGAGCTCACTGGTCCACAGCAGCAGGTCACTAAAACATTGGCAGTAAGACAGAGAAGCTAATATAGGGAGATTCACATTTTCTTGAGCTCAGCAGAAATGGATACTGGTGGATTTGGACTGAATGAGAGGCCTAAATCCTATCTGGTCAAAGTCCTTATCCCCCTCCATTCAGAAGTGAGATACAGCAGAACTGGTCCCATGCCCACTCAAATATCTGTGTTGGAGAAAAACATGGAAGCTGTTTAATATTAAGCAATGTTTGTGCTTTTTTAACGAGCTCCTTCCAAAGGCTCTGTCAATAAAACCTGTTACTGGGGCATGTTTTGTCTGCATGTCATCTGCTAATCTGAATAAGCAAATACCACCTGTAGCTTCTCTATCTCAGGGCCAGAATCAACATGGAAAGGAGTTAAGGGGGAACATGGAAGAATTCCTTATGGCCACTCTGCAGAGAGCTGGGGGTGTTTATCCCCTCTGGAATCTCATGAACAGGCAGGTTCAGGGTGTGTGCTATATCCCAGTGCTGTGGTTCCAGGCCACCCTCGAGGCATGGTTTCATAAAGGGGACCTCTAGAGCTGTATCTGGGAAAGATAATAGCATTGATGAATGGTATTCTTTGATCTCTGCTAGGCCACATGGAATAATTTATTCCAAAAAAGTGACACTCAGCTTCTGTGTGGAATAAAAGATAGTTTTGCATTCAGAGATCCTATTAATGTTCAGGCTACCAGCTCTTTGATAACGTATGTGGACAATTTTAAAGAAAATTACAGCAATAAAACACATCCCTTTCTGTCATTATGTTGTCAGGACTCAGTATCAAGATAGAAAAAGGTTAATTAAAACTCCCATTTATTTCTTAAAATAAACTTGCTTAAATATGCAGTTAGATAAGTAATGTTAAGGCACAGGTTTATCATAATATTTTAAAGCTATTAAAAGAAAGAAAATATTATTAAAGTACTACGTTTGTGCTGGGGGTGTTTTAAGGAAAGTGAGTCACTAGTTAGCTCCTGGAACAATAGTCTGTTAATTGCTAAACCAGCTTTTACCAGCCTTAAGCTTTCTGGCAGATGTAGAGAAGACATTTTCTTCAATTCAGTCACTCAGCTAATTTATTTAAATAACTACTTAATTGGTAGTCAAGAAACTTACTAGGAATTTAATAAATCCAAGGGCTTCCAGACTCTAAAAAATTAATAAAGTCTGCTAATTCTAAAGCCACAAGAGCCATGCTTAGTATAAACAGTCAGTGCAATTCATGACTGACAGGATGATTCTTCAATAAATCATTATTAATATAAACTTGTGTCTATTCAGATCATTGAAACAATTTTTTCATAGTAAGAAAAAAAAAAGACTGATTGATATTAATTATCTTCCTATTTGAGTGTACCTTGATACAAACCACAATTACCCTCTGTTATATAGTAAAGAAAGGGAGGACAATTACCACTGAGAAAAGAGTTCCACAACTGAAATAGATCAAAAAATTGTCTGGTCCGCTGTGTTGTGGAGGTCAGTCTTCTGTGGTTTTTCCACGCTACCATAAAATGCTAACCCATCACTCATCTACATTAAAAATGAAGCTCAGTGATTATGATTGGACAAGAATCAAGAGAATCCAAACAAAATTAGTTTTCTATCTAATCTAATTCAATAATCCTATCTTTTATTATATGATCTGTATTTGATATGCTGTAAGATACTGATATGCAGTGTGTATATATATGTATATATGTATATATATATATGTGTATGTATATACATATACACAGATACTGCTGTAATACTGATATGCAGTATTCTTACCAAAAATAGTACCTATTTGGTAGTCAGAGCTCCCAAACATCAACTGTTCCCTGTTCCCTGCTGTGTTTGTGCCTATCTTGATGTAGTGGTACCAATCTACCACCCAGCTAAATACAGTGTGCTGTGGGGGAATTAAGCAGTGTCAGTGCAGTGCCTTTGGAAATGTTGAACATAGGTACTATAATCATGGAAAAGCATTAAGCATTATAACAACTGAAGTATTATCTTTAACTAAATATTATTATTGAAAGTACTGCTAGGCACTTTGGACCCAGGCCCGCTGCAATCTGAGAATGTGGCGTTCCTGAGTGTGGGTAAATCCACAGCCACTGAATTACCACACAAATATTGCTATTTGTTCCATGAAGGTGACAGCTCAGTGAGTTGGTGCCATCTGACAGTTGTGGCTGGTTCTTCCATAGTGACGTGGAGCCAGTTAAGAATTTCTGTGTCTAAAAACCCGAGGATGTGTTGTCTCAGCTGACAGATCCACAAAGGGTTACTTGAAGCTGAGACAGATTCCTAAATCTGTCCCAGCATTTTTCCCTAAAGGAGGCACTCTGGTGTGAACATTAAGTAAAGCAAGAAGAGTTTTTGCAGTGTTAACTAAATGAGTTCACTACTAGAATGCATGGGTTTTCTAAGCAAAGGGAATGATAGTTTTAAGAGGTGAGACAACAGCTGAGAAAGAATTCAGCTGAAATGAAATAATTTTTGTGAGGTCCATTGAACTGTTTGCACTGCACACTAGGTGGTGTGCTTGACTTGCACTCTCAGAGCCTAAAGTCAGGCATATTGAACTTAATTTAAATCATTAATAGTTGTAAGAAGTCAAAGTACAGCCTCTACATCAGAGCAAAAACAGTGACTGTTATTAATTAAAAATAAAATACCAAACAAAAAAAAGATCACAACATGAAATCACTTCTAATACCAGATATCTGAAAGATAACTCAGGAAAGATTTTTAAAGAATAATTTTAAACATTCATTGAGAAATACTAAGAGATCACAAAAGTATTCATTATGTATGTTAGTTACAATTTTAAGAGGCTTGCACTATTAAATTATGGAGCTCAGTAATGGAGAATTCAGTTACAGAGAATGCATTTTTCTAAGGAAAAAAGAGAAGCATAATGTGTCTGCCATCCCAAGAAATGCTGAATGTAGTTTCCATTTGTTTTGGGGAATATGTTTGGAAGTTTGCAGTGTTGTCACTGTGAGCTCTCAAGCCTTTCCCCACCATGCCAAGAAACCACTGATTTTAAACAGCTGTAAATTAAAATAGTTGTGTCTTTCTGAGTGAATTCTTTCAAGTCCTCTTTTTACTTAAAATCAAGTAAAAGTTATAAAAGCTTAGTTGTTTTCACTGGCAATTCATCCTTCATATCTGTTTTAATATGAACACAATGCCTACACAACCTTATTTCCCACAAACCTCCAATGACAAATTCTTACATTACCCTTCTATTTGAGAGCAGGTACCGATAGAGGTGGATTCAGTAAGGTGTATGAATACTTCTGCATCGTGAAAATTGCAAGGCTTAAACTAGAATTAAAAAAGTTTCTGAAATTTCATGTGGAAGAACTACATGTGACTTCAGCTCTTAGTGATATAATTTATCTTTACTTCATACTAAACTACTGTTAGCACAATGCTGGATAAATCAGATTATTTGAAAAGAACAGAACTGCTAATATTTATTTTTTATGTCCAACATATCACTTCTGTTTCAAATGCTGAGAGTCTGCAACAGGAATGAATAATAAAATTATTACCTCTTCTCTGGAAAAAAAAAAAAATCTAATGATATGCCATAACTTTGGATGTTTTAGGAGACTGAATTTAAAATTTCAGACAGAGCTTGTGTTGTCTGAATGAAAATTATGATTTTGAGGTGAGATGGCTGCAGGCCATAGTTCATATACAAGTGTACAGGGGTGTTTAGATTATATCCTGTTGACACACTGCACCACAAAGAAGATTGCACCAACTTGTGCTTTGAAAGATTACTTGTCTTCCAGGGAAAACAGCGCCACTCCAAATCCACTTTAAATTCAGTAGCTGGACTTCAATGATCCTTTTGGGTCCTTCCAAGTCAGGATATTCTATGATTCTATGATACCTATTCTATGATAGCCATACAGTTATACAAACTAGAAAATAAACAAAGTGTTAATGTTTAATGTAAGAAATTACAAATACCAACATCCCCTTAGCTTTTTCTTTACTCATTCCTACCCCTTCTACACATCTCGTCTTATGATCCCATATATTACCCAGATATGTACTTTTATATGCCAGTTCGTTTTCTGCCTTTAAAAATACTGTGTACATGTAGCCATTTATTTTTCACTAAATATAATTTATTTCACACATCCTGTTTCCTTAAATACTTTTGTATGAAAGTATTAGAATGGACTTAATTTATGCAGAATGAGCAGCAGCTCACACAAAATTTTCGAGAATAACAAAACTGTAAGTCTAAAATTCTAAAAGTTATTTAAGGCTAAACTTATCTCAAAAACCAATGATAAATTCTTCAAGGCTTTGAGAAACTATAATACATATTAATTCAGGGTTAGGTCACTTAATACTCCCAACAAATTCTGTTGTTCCTGTAGTGCTCACCTGTCTGTGACAGCTCCCTCCCAGGTGGGTCTGTGCTGGCAGACATGTGCCTGGTGCTCATATCTGACTGACACAACACACACAGCATTGAACATGATCCACTGCAGGAATGACTTCATAGGATAGTGGGCAGCCTTCACTTCTTGGAATTCCTAATTGAGGCAGTAAACCTTTGTGCAAAAACTGTTGTCATTTTGTCACAGCTGAGTAGATTTACTCTAGAAGTGATGGGAAATTTTACAGCCCACACTGCACAGAACAACCCCAAATTCTGTAATTGCTTCTATTAACTTCCAGGTCAAGACCTCTACACTTGCAATGATAAATGGATCACACTTCTGGAAGGGCACTTAATTTTGAGCAAGAAAACATGCTGCAGAGCAGATGCTTCACAACAGATAAATAAACAACAACAACAACAAAAAAATCGATTTGCAGGTTTCTTTCATGCAACTTGGTATATCTTAGCTCGATAGACACTTCTTAGTTATGCTTAGAAACTGTCCAAAAGGCAGAATGGAAAAAACACAGATTCCCAGTAAAATGAAGATTAAGATTGCTTAGCAGTTGGTTGATTATCTTAATGCTTGCCAAAGAGGAATACATATAAGAAATATTAAATCTTCCTTTTGTGAACAGAACTCAATGTAGCTTCACATATGTGTTCAGTCACAGTTTCCTAGACACTTTTTTTTTAATATTAGTCCACATTCCAGCCTACCTGTTGGAAAAATGGACATGTGCAACACATTTTTAAATGTGCTCTCTTGTTCTTCAGGTGTCTCTAGTTGTCAATGTTGCAAGTGAGTGTGGGTACACAGACAGCCACTACAAGGCCTTACAGCAGCTGCAGAGAGACCTGGGCCCGTACCATTTCAATGTGCTGGCATTCCCCTGCAATCAGTTTGGGCAGCAGGAACCAGACACCAACAAAGAAATTGAGAACTTTGCACGAAAGACTTATGGTGCCTCCTTCCCCATGTTCAGCAAAATCACAGTCAGTGGAGCTGGTGCAATTCCTGCCTTCAAGTACTTAATTGGTGAGTAACCTGGAATGCTGGAGGCTTGTTTCTGTTGCATAGAAGTCCTCTGACACAAAACACCATCCAAAGAAAAAAAGAGATGATTGTGCTCACAGAGTTGTCAGGCTCAAAGAGGTCAGAAGTCATTTGTCTCTCCTCCTGCACAAGGTGGGATTTCTCTCTGCCACCTTTGTCTTACCTTCTAAAAAGATCTCCAGAGATGAAGACACATCAATGGCAGATGTCCTGTAAAAGCTGTTCCAATAAACCTCTACATGGAATACAGGCCTTGAAATGCTCTCTTCTAGGCATACAAGACCCTGACTTCCTTTTTCCACTTTGCAGCCTCCTAAGCGCTCCTCCGGTGACATGAGTGCTGCAGATTGGATTGATAAGATTCATCTGTAGAGCTGTAGGATAAGTGGAAGCGAAGCACCTCATAATTTACTTCAACAATCAAAAAGTGAAACCAGGCACTAGATGATGGTCCTTGAATATTCCCTTCCTCATTCCTCCCCAAGCATTGGAACAGCCATACTGTGCAGTTGCTTCAGTTCCAATCTGCATTAGAGCCAGCACTGACACCTGAAGAGGTTTTGCTGGTTCTTACCAGCCAGCAAGGCAGGATGCTCCCTATCAAGGCACTACTTTTCTTACTCTGAACAAATGCTCTAAATACCATTGAAATGCTATATTAAAATGTCAGTCTTTATCCAATGTGAAGGAAATGTCTTTCAGCAATGAAACATAGTAAAGCCCAGTGTGACACAGTATCACTTGAGCTGCATTCTGGAAGGACCATATCCCTGCTGCTTCTCTCCAGCACCACAGTGTTCTCCCAAATCCCACTGAATTTATCAGAGTGTGGAAATTATTTTTTACTACCCCAAGCTCACCTCCTTCTAGGTGTCTGTAATGGATCCCTCTGCTAGCCAAATTTCCCTGTAATTCTCTTCACATCCTTCCGTCTCTGTTTTGACAAGGAGAGCTGTTCCTGCAGACATGTCCCAGGGACCTTGCAAAACTTGTGTTTCCCTGCTCGCCTGCCTGCAGGGGGAGGCTGCTGGAGGCTGTGTCTCTATTCAGCACAATGACAACATAGTTAAAATTGCGTGTTTGGCTGTGTCTTGATGATACATTGAAATAACTTCTAATTTCTTATGAGGTTTGTCCAATATATAATCAGTGGGGAAAAAAAAAGATGCTAATTGTCTGTAACGTCTGTACTTGTACTTTTAGGGGCATGAGGTTCCTGGTCTATTTGAAAGTCCTGGAAATTTTGTTTTCCCCAGGAAAGGGAACACTGTGGTACTCATCTGTAGATGAGAATTAGGTGGCAACCTGGAACAATTACTTTGTTATTTCTTCATGTAGCATTTCTTGAAACAATCTTCTGAACCACATGGTACTGGGTGCTTTTGGAGGGAAAATTCTGGGTAAGCAAGTAATGAGTGCTGGTACAGCTATATTGTCATGTCCATTTTCCTATCAGTGTTCAACTGCATCAGGTATATCTCTATAGCACAGCCCCACACACACATGCCCTCACACACTTCAACGTTGATTACTGTGCTCAAGCTTCCGTGTTTCCATTAGTCTCCAAGGGACTAATGTCTAGTTAAAAAATTAATGTCTAGTCAGAAAATTAATCTTATTCAGTCTGAACTTCCTCTTAATTTTACATTTCTTCTTCCTCTGCAAGGTTAATCATCAAATTGACATGAAGAAATGTCAGGAATTGGCTAATGTGGTTTTCTAATATTTAAGGGTTTTTTTTGTTTTGTTTTTTTTTATTTTTTTTTTCTTTCTTTCCCCTGTAGATTCTACAGGAGAGGAACCAACCTGGAACTTCTGGAAATACCTGGTGGACCCCAACGGGAAAGTAGTAAAGGCCTGGGACTCTACTGTCTCTGTTGAAGAAATAAGGCCCCATGTTACAGAACTTGTAAGGAAAATCATCCTGAAGAAGAAAGATGAATTATGACTTTCAAAAATCCCAGCATGCCAATTGCATCTTCATTGAGTATTAAGGCTGGACTTTGTCTTTTCACATTCCAAAAGAGAGGATATATGGAAAGGGAATTATGACCAGTTGAATCTGTATTCACCATCTAAGAATGTAGAAACCAGCAAGTTAACATGGTCAAAGTAATATAATATTTTTATCTGACCAAATTCAGTTTGAGTTTTCTAGGAAAGAACAAATCTTCAGCAATTGTTTATCCCCCAATTCAATTATGAGTTGTTGGTAACACTAAAGGAAGTTAGTTTGGATAGGAAGAAAGATCAGAATCATGAGAATGTCCTAGCTGGGATTTCCCTGATATCTGCAAATTTGTTGTCATATTTTGATTGCAAACGGAATAAAATAAACAGCAAAAAGAGCATGATTGTTTTAAGGCATGTGCCAGGAAGAAGGCCAAAACAGATACCTTCAGACCAGGCAGAATTTGCATGTTCCAATTACCACAGCCAAACATAGCTAATTTCAGCTGTATAGAAAATTTAGAAGGGCATGGGAAAAACACATCTCTAAAGCTTAAATGAAAGAAATATGAAGACAAAGGCTCTATAAAAATTCTCCAGAAGCCATGAAAAGAATTTCTGCATTTTTTCACCAAGATTATCAGATGATATTTAAATAGTAATTTGAACATCTGTAGGACCAAAGTCTACATGAAATGGCTATTTCTTTCTTCCACTAGCATTTTGCCTTAGAATTACTTTCCCCCCATAAACCTGATGTTAAATTTGTTTTTCAATTTATGACACTATCCAGTTTTGCTGCATGTACAGACAAACATCAGACAATCAAAATATTTTTTCTATAGAAATAATTTTTCAAATATTTAATTCTTTCATAATGTTATATAGTCTAATACCACTTTCGTGTTACAAATGCTTAATGGAGTCTTTTTCAACTGTAGCAGTCAGGTATCTGCTCAGACTTCAGAAGTTCCTAGCTCATGCTAAAATAATAACACTAACATTTGCAGCCTCATTGTTCCTTGACAGAAACCCTTTGAAAATCTTGTCAGGAAAAACTCTTTTTATCTCTACAGAAACCCAATGTTCCCATCCTGTTAACCTCAGGATGCCTTAAGAAGAGTCTAGCCTTGTCCAACTGCAGTATTATTGACGAGTGAAAGCCTTTTTTGTGCTTTCTGATGCCTTCAAGTAGCACAAACAATGTTTGTCCATACTATTGTCAGGGTCCATGTGTACAAATAAGCCTTAAGTGACCCGACCATGGTAAGGACTTTTCCCAGCTCCTCAGTGCCATTAGAGCTCTTCAGCATCCAAACAGGCTCTTGTTGAAATCAAAGGCAAATATTATGGCATGGCCTGGCTCACAGAACAAGAGGGCAAAGAAGAATAGTGACTGGACTCGTTCTGTGGAGTTCTCCATGGAAGTAAGAGCTCCAGGGACTTTAGGATTTGCAGGAAGAATGAGAAGGGCAGAGATTATACTGCACAAAACAATTTCAAATTGCCTGAAAGAAGCTGAGAGCAAGTTTTTTTTAAGTTTTAGTGAAAAAAAAAAAAAAGAGGGTGTGGAAGAGAGAATAAAAGGAAGAAGTAATAGAAGAACATGAGTAAAAGGAGAAATCAAGTATAAAAGAAATGAGAACGAAATGAAAAGACAGTTTGCAGCCAAATAATCTTTGGGACAAAAGGAGCACGGAAATGTTCAAGTCTGAACACTGATAGTAATGAGTACATTCCAAGCTCTATCAGCTACTTCTCACTTGAACTGTAACATAAGAGTGCAGGAAATTGGTGCTTTTGGCAGTGAATATCTGTATTTTCCTCCTCTGATGGTGAGAGAAGTGAACTCTATGCCTGATTCAGTCATTTAGTCCATTCTTACATGGATCACTCTAAGACAATGGTTGCTAAGGATATCACAAAGGAAGGAAAATCAGGCCCATCTGATACTGTGCAGGGACAGAGAATCCAACTCCTAGAAAAGGAGGTCTTTTTTTACTCCACAGACTGTTTCTCTTTTCTCTGTACTTTGATGCTAATGCAATGCCCCAGCACACTGTTAGCATGTGCTGCAGGGCTTAAAATTTTATCCTGAGAAAGCTTGTTTCTATTTTATACCTAAAGCCTGGATGAGACCAAATTTGCCAGGATATGAAAAATGTTTTAAACCTTTTCTATTTCCATTTTCTGTGTCTAACTTCAAGCAGAACTCTGGATTTATATAGAAACAATCTTCTATTTCCTATTAGACAAGTTCTACAAGTCTAAAGAGATATAAGGGCAAGGATCAGTTGGGAAGGTTTAGTCCTATATGGACAAATATTGTTTGTGCTGCTTTTAAAAGCATTACAAGGCACAAAAAAACCTTTCATTTGTCAATAATACTGCAATTGGACAAGACTAGATTCTTTTTTAAAGCATTCTGGAGTTAAGAGCAGGGGAAACATGAGCATTATGTCTTTGTTGAGATAAAAAGAGTTTTTCCTGACAAGATTTTCCAAGGGCTTCTGTCAAGGAACAATGAGGCTGCAATTGTTAGTGTTATTATTTTAGTGAGTGAAGAATTTCTGCAGTCTGAAGTCTGAGCAGATGCCTGAGTGCTAAGAATAACTCCAGACTGATGCTGTCAGATTTGGTGTTGTTACGAGTTTGGCCATTTAAAGGCAACTAAGGTAAGTATTACATTTGCAAGCCTTGAAAAACAACATATTTGAACAGCCACATAATTTTAAGCACATAACTACTTTCTCTGAATTTAACAGATACATTTTCATTATTAAATTAGGCATGGCATCCTTTGTTGCACTAAATCAGTTTGTAGAACAAATGCTTTGGCCTCTTAATCAAAGTTCTGGAGTAAAAGTAAATATTCTTAGTTGTAGATTAATACATATCTGGTCACACTGTGAGTACTTCATGACTCCCTACTCAGAAAAATTGCAAATCAAATTGCACTGAGTTGAATTTGACTGTTGAGACTATAGAGAGAGCATGCAGAGATCAGAAATTACTTTTTTTGCCTTGTGAATTCCAGCACTGTTTTAATCTGACAAAGGTCTTCCCTACAGCAAGTTCTGAAAACTGTAAACCAGCTCTGAATCTATAGCATGAGACTATTTTTCCTTGCCACTTATCTGCTTTGCAGAGAAAACAGCAGTGTGTATTAAGAGATGAGCACATTGATGCACAGAGAACAATTGCCTTGATCATCTAAGACTTGATCTCCTACAGTTTGCACCTTTAATGAACTCTTGGCCTGTTGATTTAAACTTAAAACTAAGCAACCTGAACACTAATGTATGCAGCCATGTGCCCCCTCTGACATGCCACAGGGAAAAGAAATAATTTTAAAGCCTAAATATAAGTTTAAAATTAGACAGGATGCTTTTGATCTTTTGAAACTTTGTCTCATAAAGAATGTAATAATCAGACCTACATGAAACCAAAGTTCTGTTTTGAAATGGAATATGCTACATTGAAATAGAACAATTGAATGAAGCAATAGACAGGGGTTTAAATCTCCTTTTTTGGCATTATAAGGAGAACAAAGCCAAATACACGAGTTATCCTGACAGTCATATCTGCTGTTTTAGATAGGTGCTGGGGATGTTTCACTTGAGTTTCTATTGTGATTTTAGTCAGAAACTTCAGTGGCAAACCAGACACAATTTCTCTGTGCTGGATGGTACTCAATTTATCCTTTCAAACACAATAGCATCTCATTCAAGAAATTGCTGATATTAATCAGGATTTTCAGAAGACTGGGCATCTCTTTGGTTAAGCAAACAAATTTTATGCTACCTTTAATTATCAACCAAATATATTCTGTGCACAGATAAATCTATACTCATCTACTCATAGAGCCAGATGGAATTTAACAAGCTTATTTCTGATTCATTCACAGAAAGTGTCAAGTAAGCAGAAAAATCAGGTATTCTCTGTGATAATTAACAGATCCTGCAGTAAAAGCATCACTGAGAAAACACAAAGGAGTTTACAAATCTTTTGACAGATGAGATAATGAAATCACCAAATTTGAGGGCTAATTCTTAACCATATTAATGCTCCATAGCAGAGACATACATAGAGCAGAAGAAAATCACTGAGCTGTACCAAACATCACCTCAAAGCTGGTCTGTGATCTGGTGCTACACAGCTGATTCATCTACCTAGGCAGCTCACAAACACAGTGATGCCCACCATATAGGATAAGAAACAACAAAACATCTTTTATGCCAACTCTGCAGCACCCTGGCATAGACAACAGAGGAAGCTTTCCTAGTGACAGTGGCTGCCCTTTTCCAGCTGTCTCTGCACAGCAGCTGAAGGCAGCCCCAAGTAACTTTCCATCCTTAGCCTAGAAAACCTGACCAGAGCCGTCGGTCCACCTGCCAAAGAGATGGGCTGTTTTATCTCAAAGCACTGCACAATACCTGCTCAACAAGAAGATCTTCTAAAGCTATTCCTGGAAACAAGAACGATTGAAGGATCATTGTGTTTTGAGTGAGCAGACTTGTATTCTGGAAGGTAAGCACAGATGTGAAAGTTTTCAAGGTGATTCTGCTGAAGGAGATTCTTTTCCCCACTCAAGCAGAACTAACAGCATCTACCTAGTTAGGGACAGATTCTTCCCCAAGCACTAATTGATGGAACAGTGACAGTAAAAGGAAATAATAATATTCTAGAAAAATAGAAAAGACTGAAGCACAATTTTGTGGAGAACAAACTTGGTAATGCCTGAGCTGTAATTGCAGTTTTGTGGAATCCTTCCCCATCAGACAGAAATTACAGATATTCCAGCTTCAGGGAGCTGTAGTTTTAGCTTCCTTAAGTGAAAAATGCAGTAAGAAAGCTGTTGGTGTAGTATATAAAACAGTCCTCTGTTTTTTTTGTCCCCCTTGCCCTAAAGGCATTGTTGTTTCATCATAATAAGTGCTTCCATCTGAATCGTAAGATGAACCATTATATTTTTCTTTATCAAGCAAGAAAATCTGACAATGATAAATAAAGAACAGCTGGCAAGGAAAATATCCATAACCCACAGATTGTTTATCCATCCTTTGGAAAAGGGCACAATAGTCAAACTGTTCCTTGTAAGTAAAGAACTTGTTGAATTCCCTGTTTAAATTATAAATCAGCTTCTCTAACCCTTAGTTAGAGTCACATCACTCATTCTGATTTGTCATTATTTCTATATTCAAAATACTTCTTATTTTATTACTGGCATTTTCCTGTCCTCTAGAGGACACTAGAGATATGTAGGGAGATAACCACTAGAGATATGTAGGGAAATGTTTTTCTTGCATATAAACATTTTAGATTTGAAATCTCTACTTCCAAATGCAGGCACAGTATTTTAAGTTTTCAAGCAAAAAGTAACCCCTAAACTGTCAGTTTGGTTAAGCTGAAACATTTAGCTGGATACAACTGATGGAAAACATTTCAAAGCTGATATTCATGTTTTCAAACTTTATAAATAAAATATTAAAAATGAAAATAATTTCAAACCAAGAAATAGAATCTAAATGCTAATATAAAAAGCTTTGATGATTTTAAAACTTTAAAAATTTAAAAACTTAAAAAATTAATTTTGTCAAAACATATTTTTCTACAAGTTTCAGCTTAGATAACAGTTTGGTTTAAAAAATTGACAATTCTTGTTCTTTTGAAAAAGTCTTGCTCACTTCAGAGACTACCAATCTATTCTGCCCTTAGCTATACTGAAGTCAACAGGAATATATCATTGAGTAAAATTGCAATACCAAGTCTCTCTTTGATTATATGAATCACTTGGTTTTATTGAATACTGGGAATTGCAAGACACCATTTCCAGTTGTTTACTGCATGCTCAGTAAATGTGTTTGTCAAGCCATTAAGAAATTGGGAACAAAGAATTCATCGAAACAGTTTCAGAAAACCAAAACATTTCAAAGAACTGACTTAAAAATAATATCATGTGAATAATTCATGCAGTTAACATGTAATCAGCAAAATTTTAATAATTTTAATAGAAGAAAGGATGTAAACCAGATTTCTTTTTAAGATTTAAGAAGGTAAGAGAACACTAATAGACAACCAGCTAATAAGGGATAAACTTTTCCCAAGTTTCAGGTGGGTAGTTGTATGCAATGAGAAGGTGTTCTTGTATGTAGAGATGGAAAGCTGAGGGTAAATTATTTAAATGCCAGAGGAAGATTTTAGAGCAGAGGCATACTTTTGTTATCAAGCTCTAATAAAAAGCTGAATTACTGCAGCTATGGCAAGTGGATGTATGTGTATCTCTGGATGTATGTGGATGTATGTGTATCTCTGTCATCTACTGTGAAATTTTTCTGCCCTGTGAATGTTTAATCTGGTCTGACATAGTTCTCTGTCAATTTCATCTGTCAATTTAAAGTTCATTGTTTTTCTAGCCTTTTACCTCTGACAATTTCTTCTGATTCTTTCCTTGATGTCTCCTTCTGACATAATTAAAGGTTGATAGCCCACTTCACAAAGTACCTATTGAAAAGTATTCTTAAAGCATCTGTTAGTAAGTCAAAACACCATAGACAAAAGGAGGAAAAGGTGTCCAGTGGAATGTATAATGATTTGAAGCAATTTTATTTTCTCTCTCTGGTTTAGATCATGATCAGAGATTATTTTCTCACTTTTTCTATTAACAGCAGGACAACAAAGCATAAAGGAGATATTTAGGATGCTTATGTTGGCAATGTGTTGAAAGGGGACCCCTGGATGGAAGAGGATCATTCCAGTTTGGTGCCAGGACTGGTAGTTTAGCTAATTAGAGTTCAGAACAATGAACTCTGCTTACTTGGTGGAATCATTCTGACTTGGGTCTCAAAGAAAGCTCTGGCCATACTTTTGTGCTGCAAAACTCAAGGTGAGCCTCAGCTTCCTGTGCTTCTGCTAGAAAAACCACTTCACTGCCCAGGATCAAGGGCAACTGAATCTCTGTAAATCTCACTGAAGAAAATCTCTCATGAGTCTGTCCTAAGATGTGCTTTTCCTTGTGCTCTGTACCAGGTACAGAAGCTCAATATCTGCTACCAATGACAAGATCAATGAACAAAAATTACCTGAGCCTCTGTGCATCCCAATTTTACAGCGAGCACTTGTCTATTTTATATCCTGCAAGAAATAATTTCTAAGCACTTCAATATTTATTGAAAATCCTCCTGAAGAATCCTTGTCCAAAATATTGTGTACTAGTCTGAAATGTGCCTGGTCCTGCCAAGTAAGCAATACTCTGAACCTCTTGTTGGAGACAGTTTTTTTTAAGGACACACCTAATTATTTTCTTCCTTCCAAGAGCATTTTGTACACATTAAAGCACTGCATGTAAAAAAACTGCTGCAGATTTCTGCATCATGTAGTGTTCAGACTGAGTGCTCTCAGTGTTGGACTTGGCTTCTTTCATTGGAAATGTCTCCTTTCTGACATGAAGCATATGAATTAATCAGTCTGTCATTTTACTTTCCTCTCATTTAGTAGAGCTGATAATACTAGGCAAAATACTTGTTAGCTAACTAACAAGTGAATGAAATTAAATCCTACATGGAGGCTGGTCTTAAAATATACAGTATAATATGAACAGAAGTCCTAAATTAACAAACAAATAATGATGTATACCTTCAATAGCTACAGAGATGTGTTGGAAGAACCAAGTGCTTAGCATCTATAAATATTTGGCTTTTTTGTGTATTAAATCTCTAAGAGCCAGCTTATAAACTTACATTCTTGTGGCTGTCAGTTGGCTTGAATGTCAGAAATGCAGGAAATCAGTTGTTCTCAGGAACCATCTTGAGCCACAGGAACTGGGGAATAATGAAGCGAAAAACACTTGAAAAAAGAGTCACTTGTGCTTCTAGCACAATGCTACTTGGTTAGTGATTGTAGTTCATACACTCTGGTAGCTTCCAAAATAAGTTTAAAACGCCCCCAATATATACATCAACTCTGATAATTACAATTGCACTGGTCCCCTTTCCTGTTTGCAATAATTACCTGTTGGGAAGAGCAGGATGACATCTCTGGGACTCGATGGTGACTCACCAAAGAGTGACCTCATGGCAGGGGACTGATTTTGTTACCACTATTCTAAATACATTTCAGCCCTTGATTTATGAGCTGAATGGATTATTTTCTAAAATGAACCGTGAAGCATCTGTTATTTCCAGAGAAGTAATGAATGCCCAGTACTCTCCTGACTATCAGGCCAGGTTTTCTTTTGTGTAGGCTTGCAGCAATGAGCCAGCACACTTGTTATTTCTCTTCCTTTTGCATTCCTGTGTGGAAGATAAGTCCTTTTAAAGTTATTATAATAATTGGTGCAAGACTTAAACCAGTGAGATGACACTGCATTATTTCAAAAGAAAGCCCACAATGTTTTTTACACTTAAAGGCAAATATTTCCATATTACTGATAGCACAGAACCATAGAATATCTCGATTTGGAAGGGACCCATAAACTCATTGAGACCAGCTCCTCACAGAATCATCTCATTCACATTCTGCCAAAAAACATGGGCAATTTTCAGATATAAGGGCTCTTTTTGTAAAACAGTTAGGATTTCAAAATTTCTACACCCAACAGATAATGTGGAAAGCTGTAATGTTAGGCAGATTCCTACCTATGTTTGGCCTTATATAGGACGCTGACTTTATTTGTTTATATAATCACAACTCTTGCATTTTTAAAAACAGGATTTGAGACTTTCTGAGAACAAATTGCAGTAATATAAAAACATTACAGTTTTCCTATAGGCATTATTCTGAAACAGAAAAGAGATTAGAATTTAGCGTGGGAGCTTCTAATGTAAAAATGTCTAGTATAATAAAAATTCTGAATTTTAGATCTATAATGAGATAAAAAAACAAATTTCCATTGGAATAGGCAGTGCAGTGCTTGTGTCTCAGCCTGAACATTTTGAATGTAAAATTTAAAATGCAATTCAACTACAAAATAGCAACCAGTGACTCAAAAAAAAAAAACCATCAAAACATTGAAATTCATCTCCTTTTAATCTTATCTTTCTTTACATTGATACAAATGCTGATTTAAAGTCCAACAATAAAAAGAAGCATGTGAAATCACAGTCATACCTGTGCACTCACAGCTAATAGCGACTGCATTGGCTCTGAAGCAAAGGGGCTTCATACCATATTTCTGTTTACAAGGCTGTACATGTGCAAGATGGAAGCATTCCCCACTAACTGAACCAGCTGATTGGGAAAAACATCTGTGTGCTGCTTTAGAAAGCTTCCTGATATGAAGTGAATCAACATGGACCGCTAGAATACATCCATGACCAAAACTGATGTGGTGACATCAGCCTTTTTTGCATTTTTTTTCCCCACTGACTGTAAAACTCAATTACCTACACACAACTCTGCTCATAGGCTCAAGCTTTTCAGGAACTCATCCAGAACTCCCAGCCCAAGACAAGCTCTTGCAGGTTTTTCTTCACCAGAGGATCCCTTGCTTTATGTAATTCAGATGATGTAATTATGGCTGAACACCAACCAGGCCTTGGCTGCCTTGCCTTCACAAATTTAAACTATTTGTACAGTTATTCTGTGAACAATTAAGACTTGACTCTTACTCCAGTAGGATGGAGTCTCAATTATATCAATGGAAAAGCAATTTCTCAGCAGATCTTTGTGTTAACCTTTAAATTCAACCCTAGTTACAGGAAAAAACAAGCAAATCACAGCCCTCCCCCAAAACCAACCTAAAAAATGTTCTTTTTTTAATTTTAGAATACAGCTTTTCCAATTTTTCAAACGAATGTTAAATGCTTTATTCTAAATTTAATACATACCGAATGTAATGAGTTCAAAAAAAAAAAAAAAAAAAAAGAATATTTTTAGTGAGATGAAAACCAAGAATGTTTGCTACTGATGGAGGAACTATAGTAATAATAAGGAATGGTAAAGTGGAACATTTTTAGTCTAATATGGTAATAACTATATTCTGTTACTGAAACTTATAGTAACCTCAGAGCATTGTGAAAAAAAAAGGCTTGATATTGATCTTATGGATGAAGTCACTAAGCATGTGGGTAATACCATTTTCCCAAAAGCATGTAACAAGTGAAAGAAAAGCAAAGGATAGAGCTTAATCTTCTGCTTCCAAGTTTGTACACATGTCTCTACTACCTTTAGCAAATCCAACCAGAGAAAGCAAGCTATCTTATGAAGGTTGATTATTTTGGTACCAGTTAAAACAAGAAATAGACAGCAACAGACAAATGAAGTAATTACATTTGTTTCCATAAGACAAGTAATAATGCTACTGCAAATTAAGGTAGTTTTGCTTGATTCTGCTTTGATTACTTCTCTTGAAATGTCCATTATGCCTAAGACAATGAGCTTCACTGATACATTCCACTTCAGTCGCAACAGAGAAACAATTCCTGCCAAAACCCTTGGTGGAAATTCTAGACATGGAAGAATGATGAGAAGATGGTTAGGATGAACAGATACAATATATCTTATGGCTTCATCCAATTTCTAAGAGAACATCTGATTACTGAGACTAACACAGATGAAATGAATCCCTCATCTGAGATGTAGTTGGTGATCATTTCACCAAAGCAGGACTGAGGAGGTGAAGACCTGACCAATGGCTCACTTGGCCCAGCTTCAGAAGGTCTAGTCTGTCACTCAGAGCAATTCCATTAGTTACAGATTGTGTGGTAATCAGGTGCTCTGATAATGAGGGATACATAAGATTAAGAGATAACAGTTGCATTTTAATAACTATTGTGTAAATGTAGTTAAGTTGAAAGACCTGTAGCTGTCTCGAAGACATAAAAACCATTAAACCTCCAGTTATTATTAGCAGTCTGTATCCTTTTAATGTTCAGAGCCATCTTATCAGAGGATAAGCTGTGTTAGGTGTTCATAATAAGAATATACTTTATACTTTTCCTTTGGATCATCTGCTTATGCTGGACAACTGCTGCTTGTGTCCACTGCTAAAGTAAAAAGGGATTTGAAACTGAATAAGGCTTTCTAATTTCAGCCAAAGACAGGAGGGCTATGGAAAATGTTTCTCTTTACAGCATCCCCAAATCTAGTAGTGTTCAGAGATGGAAAACAAACTCACCTTCAGCACCAGAAATGAGGAACAAAACTGAGCTTTGGAAGCTAGAAAATAAAATTGAATATCTGTCAAGAAAACAATTGCTAAGAAAGGCTTGTGAGCAATGTAACAATTTCAGTAATGAAACACCCTCACATCACAGAGCACTGGAAAAATGAATCACTGTCTGTAAGATGATCATAAGTATTACCAAAAGCCATGGCTGAAGTAATTCTGTATTCCCATTAGGTATGGTTAACATTCAAAACCAACTTTTTGACCATGCATTACAAAAGAGCGAGAAAATAAAGTCATTAAAAACTTATTGTGAAATGAGCTGAAATCTCTCCAAAAGTTGTGTGGTTATTAGCTATAAGTATGGCATTTCTAATTTCTGAGTAACACAATATTCTTTGAATGTAATTTTCTACATGTAATTTCTTCTGTTTGAAAACAAATAGAGAAAACAAGGGCAGAATTTCATGTTTGCAATGACATGAGTCATCTGAAATATTTCAAACCACCATACAGAGTTTTGCCATGTGAATTAATGAAATAAGAAAGTCGCTGTTTGTCGTCATACGTGTGAGAGAGAACTAAATGAAGCAGACATTTTTCCAGAGGATTTAAACATGCTTGCTGATAAAAAAGGAAACAAGCAGACAACTTAATGTTCTGTGCCAAACTTCATAGGTAGGGCACAGAGTTCCTGTTACTCCAAAGACTGGTCATCTTTGCCTTGCCCTTTCAATTTGCCTCTTTCCTACTCCTGTTTCTTCACCCTCTCCCTGTTCCCTCTAAGTGCCAAATCCCAGCCTTCAATTCTTACATTTGTCAACGTCAGTTCCAGTTTCTTAACCCAAAATGGGTCAGAGCCCAACTCTTTGGCCTTAACACCTTCTTTCACACTGGACAGACAACTTCAGTCCCAGCAATAAAGCTTTTTAAAATAAGAAGCAAATGTAAATAGGCTCCTGTAGGAAGTTTCTCTAGTGCTGCAGAATTTTAACAATAGATAATGTTACCCCCTACACAAAATATAAAGACATTTGCGTGGGAGGGTTAAAGAGGAAGAATTATTGCTGCTATTGGTATCTGTATCTCTTTGAATTATAAATTAGAATGAAAGTTCTCTGTGATGGCTAAGTGACAGAAAGGATTCTGAGCCAAGGCACACAAAAATATGCAAAAGAAAGTATATAATTTTATAACAAAACAACTTTAGGTATTTGAAAAATATGCTTAATAGGACTAAATCTATATTATTGGCCTAAGAGTTTGAACAAAATGAAGAAAATGAAAAGCTTCAGTTTGAGTTTACCAATGAAATGGTGGGAAGATATTTTATTGTATTATTTATTCACTGATATGTAGAAGTCAGCACTTCAAACTTGTTTACTTAGGTATTTCTCTTTAATCTTCAATTTTAGACAAAGTAAATTCAAAGTGTGATAGAAAGTGACAATTCATGTAAGCCTGTGAATCCATAATTTTCTGGTTTGTGGCTTAGTGTAGAATAAATGCTGAAAAGAATAAGAAACTTACATGTTTTACAAGGGCTACCTCTGATGGAGATCTTGCTTAAATAGTCTGAAATAACAGGCCCATCATTTCTAACTGTCTTGTGATTGAGTAACTCTGTTTCAGAACTATCCCCATAATCATCCCCTACATACAGAAGCTGCATACTTGCTGGATCCCCTTAAAATTTGCATCCTTCTATTCAAGTAGAAAATGCATTGCAACATATATTTGTATCTCTAAAATTATAAATAATTATATTTTACAAGCAGGATAAATGAAAGCAAAGTTAAATGCTTGAGGCAGTGTCAGATTGACTTTTTTTTTTTTAAGTAAGGAACATGCCAGTTTTGTGCTTTCTACTGAGATAAGTAAAAACTATTTTCCATTCTGAAAAGGAAAAAGAAATGAAAACCACTCCACAAAGACAAACTGCAGTCAAGACTAGTTAGGTTCATTTTTGAAAACTATTTTATGTATCTGACTGTTCTACTTCTAGATAGGAGAGTAAGTGTAAAAAGGTAAGATTTGCTTCCCTGAGTCATTATTCTGAAATACTTACCAATAAAAGCACACAAACACTGTAGAGAATGAGGCCATTACACAATCACAAATTACTTATCAGAGCCCCATCCTCCCTGCAGAATTACCAGTATCAACACTTCCTACTTCTCTGTTTCACTGATTTTCCCTCTTAAAAATTTGATTGAAACCTTCTTTGAGCATCAACTTCCTGAGGCTCAAAATTGCTTTCTCCTTCTTCATTCTTTAGTTCTGTGAAGCAGAGACAGTTGGAAGTCAAAATCTATATCCTATATTGACTGGGGGAATCAATTAGAAGATAATGTGTGTGAAGTACAGTTAAAATGACTAGGAAGATTGGTAGGCTCTAGAGTGACATGAAAAACTCATAATGATACTTTATATATGTGTTCACTTGCACAGAGAGGATCTCAAAATGCAACCACTTCACTTCACTTCTGCATAAAAATGTCAGACAACTCCATCACTATCACAAATCTGCAGAATTACAATTGGGAAAGCAACTTGCTCACAGGTGGTTGAATTGAGAGCAGAACCCAAGATGTATCATATCCTCTTGATAGATTTCAGTCCCTCACTAATACACACAGTTCTTTTTTAGTCCTCTGAGTGACAGCATCTCACTGTGCTGCAAGTACACACCACTTAAAACTTCTGTGCCCCTTTCTGTTTTGAGCTTATGCTGTCATCTGCCTTCCTGCCTGCTGCTCACACAACATGATAAAATATGTTATCTACACTAACTCTGATGTCAATTTAACTTTTTACTCCTAATCAGAGCTTGTTACACCATCTTGGCATGACAATTTTGTTTAATTGCATAATTTGCCACCAGATTAATTTTGAAAGTAATTTATGCAGCTCTTTGGCAATTAATAACTAGGTTATGCTCTTAAGGAAAATCTTGCATGTAGGTTTGAGGATTGATGCTGATCTAGACAACTATATCATAGTTCATAATTAACTTTCTGTGGAAGGTTGGCTGGTAGGAATGTGTCCCACAAGAGTTAATAGGAATGTTTGTTTTTAGCTTTTAAGTAGTGGTCAGTGCAGAAGCACAATTCACTTTGAGTTGTCTCTAAATGGAATAGCTAAATCAGGAAGTTTTAGCTTCTCTCTCAAGCCTCCTTTGCTCTAAACTGTATCAGCCAGAAAAGCTCCTGTAATTTGCTGGAAAATTAAACAGCCCAGTTCTGCTGGCCATTATCTTGTGGAGTCAGGATAAGTAAATAAGAGGCTATACACTTTTCACAATAATTTTAGTTTAGATGAAGATCACAATATTTTTAATGATTACAAAAATGCTGTTCTAATTATTGCATAGACAATGTACATATTTTTACATTTATGAATTCATCTGGAAGGCTTGAAAGCAGTTATAAGAAAGAGAAAGCTGCAGTTCCATGGCCCCAAGTATTTTGAAGACAGGCTTTAAGTGCAGCCATAGCAGTCTCTTGGAAACCAATGTGAGTAACAGTAAATCAGTTAAAGATTTGCAGAAGAGTCTGGGTTGCAAGCACACAAGAAAGTCTGCACATTTTACCAGAATTAGAGCTAGAGCTTCGCTGCACAAGGGACTCATATTCACAAGGATGATAGTTCAGCACTCAGAGAATAGAAATATCCTGTTTTGGGTACAATTCTGAAATCTGCTCCTGAATACCTGGATATGTTGTCTCTTACTTCCAAGTGTCCTACCAAGGTCTTGGATCTGTGTTTCTCTGAAAGCTGGATGACTTCATTCTTAGGATGAAACACACTCCTCACTCAGCAGAGAGAACTTGTCATCTGTGTAGTAACTTAAATTGATTTTGGTAATAGTGAAGAGAGAAGGAAACATTTTTTATGAGGTCTAAACAACTAACTCTTACTGGAAGAGGTCTGTGTTTTGTAACTGGAATGACAAAAATATAAGATGTTTTCTTCTGACATAAAAGACGATGCACGTGTTCCACTGGTCAGTGAAGAGCCACCCATTCCCATTTCAAATCCTGTTTCTGAGAGTCTTATCAAAAGAGAATGGGTTTTTATTTCAATCCGCCAGCAATTACGTAGTTAATTCAGTCCCTGAGGTAGATAACTCAAACATAATTTCAAATGTTTCATATAAATCTTTCCAAATAATTGCAACAAGAAAGCATGCTAATTATTGTCACCCAGTAATCATGGCAAGTACAAATTGTACTCATGGTATAAATGAGTATACTGATTGATGAAACAAAGAAGCAAAAAAAGATGTTGTCACCCCAGAACATTTCAGCTTTCTTTGAAATGAAATTTCTTTAAGTTTGGACAAAGGTCCACCTTTACTCTAACTCTGACACGGGTCAACCTTATACTCATTAAATATGAGTCCAAGTTTGTTTAAGACTGAGCATAAAACTGTGATGGGTAATTTTATTTGCTCCTCAGTAATATTTCTGAGAGGAAAATAGTTATCTGAGTTCTGACTAGTGAGAGAAAAATCTCCAAAAGTAAAACAGCAGCGTGAAATACAAAAATAACCAAGAATGTTCTATATTCCTAAATTCCTTGGCCACTTGATTTGAGAATGCTCACTTGAAAACGTGAACCGAATGACTCCAGGGTTCATGACTCTCTGCCCTGGTTGTTGAATTCTGGTATGAACAGAACGTCAGTGAAAACAGATCAAGAAAGGATAAGACAAAGAAAAAAAACAAAACAATCCCAGACAGATAAAGAGAATCAGAGAGAAACATAAGGATGGCAATTCACATTTTGGAAGAAAACAGTTATTAGCAACTGAACAAGGTACATAAAGACATTTCAAGAGATTAATACCAATAAGACTGGAATTGGACATTTCTCCATCCCAGGCAGTTGTAAGACTTAAGTCTCTCTTGTGAACACAGGATTGGCAACTTCACAAAGTCTTGAATCAGTCTCCAAAACCATGACATTCAACCTGCACTTCTTAGTTTCAACCACACCACGTTGTTTAGCTGACTGATTCATACACATGATCTGGGCATGATGGCTTTTGAGCTGAGATTCAGCCATCCTTCCCTCATTAGAGAATTTCCTCAATCACAGAATAACATTCCCCATGTCTTTGTGACTCAAATGACCAGGAGATTGGTCTCTTAATCTCAAATAACACAAGACACACAATTAAATCCTAACACATACTGACACTATTGACATAACTGAGGTGAAAAGGCTGTCTTGTGGTCTTTGGTAGATAATTTTCCGGTATACATTTCAAATAAGTCAATCCTCAATTTTATAATGAAAATAATTGATCTGATTCTATCTGATTTCATCAGAACAACTCAAGTGAGGAAGTTACAACTCACAGAATCTCATCGTCATCTAGCCTTTTTCTTTGTTGATATTCAATACTCATTGATTTCTCCTGATCTCCCCTTTTCCGGAGTCTTTGCACCAGCCACATCACTGGCATTCATCCTCTCACTTTGTGCAGCGCATCTTTAAGTGTTGAGCCTGGTTTTGAGCTGGAGCTTTTCCCCCCTCATCAAGCCAAGGGGGCCTGAGTCCCACAGAAGTGCGATCCCTCCCCATGCTCTCCCTGTTTTGCCTGTCCTGAGACCATATCCAGGTTATGAGTAAAGACAGACCCCTGAAAGCTTTCCTCCACACCGGACCCAGCGCTGAGGGACAGCCGTACCCCAGCCTCTGAAATCGCAGCCCGGGGGGGGCCGGCCCCTCACGGCGCTCTCCCGCCCTGCCCTGCCTGCCCTGAGGGCGAGGGCGGCTCTCGCCGCTCCCCGCCCTGTGGCGGCCCCGGGGCCAGTGGGCGCGGCGGTCCCTGCCGCCAGCGCAGCCCCCTGCCCGCCCGGCTCCGCCCGCCACAGCCGCCTCGCCTCGCCTCCCCTCGCCTCGCCTCCCCTCTCCTCCCGCCCGGGTGCCACCGAGCCGAGGCGCCGGCGGGCCGCGGGCGGGCAGCGGGCGGGCGGGCGGTCGCGCCATGAGCGCCGAGTGCAGCAGTTACCTCAACGCCGACAAGGTGCTGGTGAGCGGGTTCAGCTGCCCGCGGGCGGGCGGCGACGCCCGCGCCGTGTTCTGCTGCGGCTTCCAGGACGTCAAGTACTGCTGCGATGACCCCCACAGCTTCTTCCCCTACGAGCACAGCTACATGTGGTGGCTCAGGTAAGGGAGCGGCGGTGCCTGCCGGGGTAGAGGCTCCGGGCGGGAGACCCGTGGTCGCTCGAGCTCGGATCGGGTGTGTGTTTGTGAGGTACTTGTGGTCGGGCACTTTCAGGCTGCCTTTGTCCCGCCGAGAGTAGCGGTAGAGTTGCATCTTCAGCCCAGAGAGACTTTTGCTCGTGCCAGGGTAGTTTCTGAAGGAAATAACTCGTGGTCTTGGTAAGGAAGCGCTGGGAAACGCCTCTGGCAGAGCACCCGGAGCATCTCCCGCCCTTCGGGCGTGAGGGGAGCGTCTGTCTCGGGGCCTGAGTAGGTAAGATGCTGCGTGCCATAAAGTTCCCAGTGACTTGAGCTACTTTTCCATGTAGGATAAAGCACTACGTAACTTTCCACTTGGAAAGGGCAGATAATGAGCCTGGTGCTCTCCCGGGATAGTGCAGGGATCCGTCTGGCTCTGGCTGGATCTCCAGCAGCGGCAGGGAGAGCTGCACTCAGCCAGCCCGGCTGCTTGCTGTGCCTGATTCCCCCCGGGCTCCACAGCATCCAGGCTGGCCGTGTCAGGATGTTAGTACACCTCTGCATGGGGCTTCCACTCTGTTTCTTATGGACTTGTTATTATCCTTGATTTTGTAAAATCCCCTTCTGGGCTTGCTTATACCGTCTGCTTCTGCAACCCTGGTGGCAGCAGTCGCTACCTGCTGTTTGAATATAAATCCTTTTATCTGTTTTATACTGTTCCCTACTACTTTTCCTGAGTGCCCTCTAGTATTAGGATTGAGAGATTTGGTGAACAGCAATTGCAGGTTCAGTTTATGCACAGTGTTTAAAATATTCTGAGCATTTGGAGCATCTATTTTCAGCTTTTCACCTTTTCAAACTGAACAGCTTTTGGATTATCCTTGAGGCAGATGCTAGGTCACGCTGATTGTTTTGGTTGCATCTCATCTATTCTGTTTTTCACTCCACAGGGCTGATCTTGGAGGTGCATAATCTAGAGCTAAATGCCCAAGGTGTAGGTGTGGCAAGACTCATAGAGTGGCCAAATGTTGCCTCCAGCCTCGCTCTCAGTTCCATTTTGTTGGTGGCCAATGTGTTTATGTGTTTGTCTGCTGGTTCACATTGACACCACGATGTCAGTGAGCTCTCACTGAAGACTCTAAAACTTTTATAGAGTTCAGAACTGCCTGTTCTGAGTTTATTGCTATGTAGGCTTGGTTTTCTTCTTTATACATTACATTATGTACACTGAAACTCATGTACATCACTTTTGCCTGCTCACTCAGTTTTCTGTAAGTCTTGTAGCATTCCTTGCCCTCAGCATTGGATTGCTTGTAGGGGCTTAGTATCATCAGAAACTCAGATTTCCTTCTTCACCAGATGAAGATATTAATAAAAATTAGTCTCAGTGACATTTCTTTACACTGAAAAGAGACCACTTAAGCCTTGCCCTTTGCTTCTTATGTTTTTAAGCAGCCTTACATTTGTAGCAAAACCTTTCCCTAATCCTATAAAAAACAGGCTTTTTAACCCCACTTTCAGGGCAGGGCTTTGTCCAAAGGCTTTTTGAGACATGTAACTCTGTCTGCTGGCTTCCTCTATCCATGTGCCTATTGACACTTCATAGACTCCAGCAGGTTAACAAGGCAGTGTTTTCCCCTCATCCTAATGCTGATCCTTTCATTAAAGATTTTATGTCAGGAAGCTGCAAGTGCCAACCCTGTGGGGTGGGGCATGGTAATGAGATGATTTGGGGTAGAGGCTTTACCATCAAAGGACCTGTCCCTCATATTTGGGGAGGGTGAACTTGGGCATCCTAGCCAGGCTCAGATTCAGCACTCTGCAGCCAGACACCCTCAGCACCTCGGCCAGCAGCTCTGCAGTTCCACATGTGAATTCCCTCAGGGCTCTTGAGTTACTGCTGTCCAGTACTGTGGACAGTACTTACTATTTTAATTTATCTGATCTAATATTTAATGTATTATTATTTAAAATCTACTTTGTCTGGTGCAAAGAGTGGGTTGATTGTGAGGATCTCCCAGGCATCCACTACTGTGACAGACACACAATTACTTGGCTTCTCTGATGTGAGAAGACATCTCCAAGTGGCCTTTTTTACACTTCTGCTATCAAATACCCATACTGTTTTAATGCTATATTTTTGTATAGCCTTTGACTGTTTCAATCACAGTAAACCTTCTCAAGATGGCAGAAAAATGGAAGGAGTAAGTTAATATTGCATCACAACATCTCATCTGGATGTTGTAGTGAAAACTCTTAAAGCTTGATCTTTTCAAAAACTACATTCAAGAACTGAATCCCAGGAGCGGCTTTAATGAAAAAAATACCTCTCTGAAAGCTCTCCCTTTAAAAAGATTTTGTAGGGTCTGAGAAGTGACTGCTTAGCCTTCTTCTAAGTCAGAAATTTGGGCCCAAACTTTGAAAATTAAGGATTTTTTCCTTCTTTCTACAGTAGCCATAAGCTGCTAAAAGGACTAATGGAAATTGCTATTAGCGGAATTTTGGTTGTGCTTAACTTCTGCCAGAAATGACTATATTCATTGTAGGAAATAGGTGAATAAATACAATTTACCTCTCTAAGCAAAGTTACTGAGTGGTTAGAATTGAACAACTTCCTATAAATGTTTTCAGTAACAAATAGAATAATTTTTAGTTATTAACACACTAGAAACATTATAGTATTACATAATTTTGAAAACTGTATACATTTTCACATGACAGTTCAATTAGTAGTTTAAAGAAAACATAAAAATAACATTTTCTGGCCTCTCAGAATGTTTTGGTGATCACTAGACTTTTACTGATATTGGTTGGTAACAGCCATATGATAAAATAATCCTCAAAATGCTTCTTTCAGCCTTTGAGAACACACTTTTAAGACTTGAAACCCTTAAGATTTAAAAGCAAACAAGAGTTAGGCAAACCAGTCAAGGTAAGTCTGGAGATGGAAGGGAAAGGACAAGGAGACTCTGATGGGGGAACTGTTTTAGGTTTTGCTGTACTCCAGAACTTGGGGGTTCTTTTCCCAAATCTTAATTTGCTTGACTCCCCCCACATATTTGAAAGCAGTGACCACTACAAGTGGTTGGTGGTATCTCAGGGATTACATCACTTTGGTGGCACACCAGGTAGAATTTAGGAAACTCTTGCACATTTCACTTGTGTTTCCCTGCTGTGGGAGGGACATGGCCAGACCCGTTGGCATCCAGCTCTGATGGAAGCAGTTCATGGGGAAGCCAGCAGCCTTGGCAACCCAAAGCAATAGTTTTTGCAGGCCTAGGCTCTTCTTTTTTCTTGCCAAATCTCTACTGCCTGTACTATGCTTAGAACTAGACACTACCCTATCCCTTAGCAACATGGAATCCTCTTTTCCCCTCCCACTTCTGCAAAAAACTTCAATATTTGACAACATCCTAACACCTGCTGTACTGGGAGCTGCTGGACTATCATGGATAATAGACTATTGAGCAAATCTGACATATTTCACATTTTCTGTGGAATTTATTATATACAATTAATAATATTATTTTCTGTATGTAATTAATAATACTATTAATTTCTGACATACTTTTTTTGCTGGTATTTAAAATAAAATAATACAGGTTTTTTGTTGTTGTTGTTGTTTTTTTATCATAGATCTTGAAAGACTTATTTCCTCAAAGAAGAGGGAAGGATGCATTTTGCTGTCTCTTACAGTTGTCAGGAGCCCATGGAACAGGAAAGGCAACATTAGGAAAAGGCAGAATTCATCAGAAGGTTATTCAGCTTTTGAATCCATAAAACACAGATGCTATAAAACACCAGTGAGCCAAACACTGAGCAGCTCAGCCTCCAGAGCAGTGTGCTGTGCATGCACATGCAGTTATCACATCTGCTTTACCTCCCAAGCTGAGTGGAAGGGGAGAAATGCTGAACATGTGGTATTTGTACTGAACTGCAGCAGTCAGCCTTTTTGTTTCTCTTTGTTCTAAAATATTTTATGCTTATTTTTGTCACTCTTCTATGAAGTCTTATTTTTATAATGGCTTCTTTCAGTATCAAATAGAATTCTAATATCCATTCCAAAGCTGTATCTTTTAAGTTGCATGTAATAATACATATTTGATTAAAATTCTGTCAAGCCATGTATAAGTTTTACTCAAAATGCCTTCTTAATTAATACCCATAGAGCCATGGTGGCCTAATACTGAGGCCCAGCTTTGCTTGGCTGTACCAACCTCCAGGCATCTGTTTTGTCTTTCCAAAATAGCAAGTCTTTTGTTCCTCTATGCCCATTCTTCCAGTCTCTTGAGAATATTTATCTGTGTGTTTTGCAGATACTATGAACGACACGTCACTGCAACAATGGCATTGAGAACATTTGATTTACTTGGATCTGGGTGACTCATGAGCTTCCTTTTAGTCTATCAGTGGGCAATACTGCCTGGGCTTAGCCAATATTTAAATTTTCCCTGGCTTTTGATGGTGTGGATGGACTAATTTTATGAACTAAAAATAGCTGTAGGTGTGTGATGCTGAGCATCCACTGACAGACAAGTCGATGGACCCACTCAGCAGCTCTCTGGACACAGCCTGGGGATCCCTGGGGAGACTGCTGGCAGAGTGGAGCCTCTCTGCTGAGTGAAGCCTTTGGCTGTGCTGCAGGCCTGGATGTAGCACTCAAGTGTAACAGCAGTGGAATGTGTGGTATGGCTCTATGTGGAAAATAACGTGGGAGAGTTCTGTTTGGATCTCCTACCAAATGTAACATAGCTCATGTCAGGGTTACCCCATGGCCTTTACTGCCCTCTTTATGCCAGATCATTGCTTTAGGATTGAGCAGGTTGTTAATTCAGGAGGTTTTGCTCACTAATGAGGTCACAGCTATGTGCAAGAGGCACATTTTAGTTTGCTTGTTTAGTGTGTCTGCTGTCAGAAGACTGATCTCCAAGACACACCCTGAGACCTATAGACTGTTACCACGTGACTGCTGGGTGGCCTTCAGACAGTGTTTAAAGAATGGAAGGTGGCAAAATGCTTTTAGCAAGGGCTTTTTAAAGCAGATATGCAGCACCATGGTAATTGCTGTAGCATCTAGAGGACGTGCTGCAAGATTGTCTTTATTTTCAGAGGAGTGTAATTTTTAAAGTGGTCAGCGATCATAGTTATTTGGTATTTTGTTTTTGATAACAACTTTAACTAGTAAAGAATGAAAGAAAATATTGTGTTCTGGTTAAGAAACATCAGTACTCAGAGCTGTGGAAGACATATTAAATTTCTCTGAATTAGATAAATTAAGAAACAACCCTCCATCTCCAAACTTTAACCAAAATTAATCTTATAGAACTTAATTATACCTTCTCTGTGGGTTGATGGCTTCAGCAGTTTGAGAACAATCTGGTATGAAAACATTGTATGTTTAAAAAGAGTAAGTACAAATTGTCCTGATTCCTGATTCATTCAGGAAGTAGAATCAGAATATCTATCTGATTTTGTGAGGCTGGTGAGATCTTCTCATGTTGCTGCTGGAGCATGATAAACATTTCTTGTAGCACATAACCTATGATGAGTCTTTGACCTGGAGAGTTCCTCAGATTTTTCTTGCCTTTTCCTTTTGTAACTCCAAAAGCATCTTTCAC